>NC_140587.1:36321166-36771166 GCF_964204655.1 Triturus cristatus
ATGTCACCTCAGACGTACACCTAGCTCCAGCTGTAAAAATCAGCTCAGCAGAGTGCCTCCATGCCGGTACTGGGGTCACCATTTCAGGTGCATTCACACCCTCTGCTCTCACTTGGGGTGTCTTTAAACATGTAGGCCTAACTCGGCCGCCTTCCTTCATTGTGTCACTGTGTATTTATTGTATTGAGTCTGGCTCGGCGCTCGGCAGTGAATGCCCTCTGCCTGCATGTGAAGCTGCCAGCACACGGCCGCCTGGTGATGCGTGCGAGGCTGGAGCCAGGGCCGTGCCCCGCTGCTTGTAAGCCCCGAGCCGAGGGTGCCACAGCCGAGGGTGCAGGCGCGCGGGGAGGGCCCCCTGGCCCCCGGGACGGGGGCTCCCTGGCATTGTTTCCACCCCGCGCTCGGCCGGCGGAGCCCTGTGTTACTTTGGCCCGTTCCAGAACGCGCTCCCCGCGGCCCCCGCAGCCCCACTGTGACGCCACAGGGCCCGCTCCCTGCAGGAGCCCCCTCCCCTCCCGCGGGCCGCCGCTCCCGGCCGCAGGAGTCGAGAGTGGACCGGGGAAAAGGGGCCCGGAGCCCGGGATTTCAGGCATGGAGGCGCCCGCCGTCGGGGGAGCGCCGAGTCTCCCCGCGGATCACAAGCCAGGGACGAGGGGTGGATCCGAAACGGGGGCAGGCGCGGGAGAGGGCCGAAGCTGGGCTCCTGGTCATGTATGCGTGGAAGCGCGTGTTTAACTGATTGTGTTTTAAAACGTGGATAATCCGAAGGTAGGAAACACAAAAGTCAGCTGGGAGCAGAGAGCCGAGTGTGCCTCGCACAGCCCTGTCTGCTCGGGACCAATCAGAGGCCGGCTCCTCCCTGTATATAATCACGGGGCTCGGGTCTGGGAGGGACATTTCTTTTCAGTGACAGCGCCCGCGCCGAGACTCGCATTACAATGGCCGAAACCGCTCCAGCCGCCGCGGCGCCTCCCGCTGAGGTCGCCCCCAAGAAAAAGCAGCAGAAGAAGACAGCGGGGGCCTCGAAGGCCAAGAAGCCTTCCGGCCCCAGCGTGGCCGATCTGATCCTGAAGGTGGTGACCGCCTCTGCCGAGAGGAAGGGAGTCTCCCTGTCGGCCATGAAGAAGGGGCTGGTCGCCGAGGGCTACGATGTGGACAAGAACAAGAGCCGGGTCAAGGCCTCCGTCAAGAGCCTGGTCAGCAAAGGCGCCCTGGCCCAGCTGAAGGGCACCGGGGCCTCCGGATCCTTCAAGGTGAACAAGAAGCAGCTGGAGGGCAAGAAGGCGGCCAAGAAGGCGGCCGCCAAGACCAAGAAACCAGCGGCCAAGAAAGCTGCCCCAGCCGCCAAGAAGCCCAAAAAGGCTCCCGCGGGGGTCAAGAAGAGCCCGAAGAAGGTCAAGAAGCCAGCGGCAGCAAAGAGCCCCAAGAAGCCCAAGGCTGCCCCCGCCAAGAAGGCTGCCAAGAGCCCAGCGAAAGCCAAGGCGGCGAAGCCCAAAGTGGCCAAGAAAAGCCCTGCCAAGGTAGTCAAACCCAAGGCAGCCAAGCCCAAAGCAGCCAAGCCCAAGAAGGCAGCGCCCAAGAAGAAGTAAGGGCTTGCACCGAGACACTGCAAACACAACGGCTCTTTTAAGAGCCATCCACCCGGTCCAGAAGAGAGCTTGTTCGTCCCCACCCTTGCACCCCGCGTGCACCCTTCTCTATGATAATAAACGGCACAGTAAATCCATAGCGCGCCTTTCCGCACGCGAGTGCCGTGTGTGATCTTGGTCATATGAAAGGCTCTTTTGGTGTTGCGTGGATTGGAATCTTTATAACAAAGAAAGAAGGGGGTCTGGGAGTTATTAGACCTCAGTTCATAATAAATGTGAGACAACGTGTGCCTTGGTGCTTTCACTGTAACCGGGCAGACTCGAAGTGGTGTCTGCATAAAGCAGACGATTGTGAAAGTGAAATCGAGCGCAGTGAACGGCGGCGTGTTCCAGGGTGACCAAGGGCGGTACACTTATAACATCCTGGGCTCCTCGCCCAGTTGACCAGGGTCGAGAAGGGGGGCGAGGGGTTCTTGTGACTACAAATGAATGGATGGACACTGAGACAAAGGCTGACCGAAGCGCCGGCTTCGGCTCCAACGTACATCATCCAATCCGGAGGGTTCCCTTTTCTCCACAGCTCATTGGAGAGACAGTCTGCAGCCTCAGGTTGAGTAGCCAATCGTTGCACACCGCGGGCTATTTTCGAACGTGGGGCGGGAGCTTCAGCCAACCAGAGCAGCCCTCCGTCTTCGAGTGCATAAATAGGGCTCTTGCCTGCTTGAACGCCATTCTTCCTCGCTCGTCGTTGAAAGAGACCGCTCCCGCCATGGCCCGCACCAAGCAGACAGCCCGCAAGTCCACCGGCGGCAAAGCGCCTCGCAAGCAGCTGGCCACCAAGGCTGCCCGCAAGAGCGCGCCTGCCACCGGCGGCGTCAAGAAGCCTCACCGCTACCGACCGGGCACCGTGGCTCTCCGCGAGATCCGCCGCTACCAGAAGTCCACCGAGCTCCTCATCCGCAAGCTGCCGTTCCAGCGCTTGGTGAGGGAGATCGCCCAGGACTTCAAGACCGACCTGCGCTTCCAGAGCTCCGCCGTCATGGCCCTGCAAGAGGCCAGCGAGGCCTACCTGGTCGGGCTCTTCGAGGACACCAACCTGTGCGCCATCCACGCCAAGAGGGTGACCATCATGCCCAAGGACATCCAGCTGGCCCGTCGTATCCGAGGCGAGAGGGCCTAAGGAGGCACACCGACCCGATCAACCACCACAACGGCTCTTTTAAGGGCCACCACCCTGTCACCTACGAGCTTCTCTTGTCTGCCATGGCATGTTCTACAGGTTAGGGTGGGTTGGCTGGGAGTACCACGAGTACTGGGTAACTTATACCGGCACTGGGTGACCAGGGCACTCCGTGTTCACAGTGCACGGCCACCTCTTCAATTAATAAAGAGCTTTGTTTGGGTAGAGGGTCGTGTTGGGATCCGCTGGTCACAAGCCAGCGCTGTGGGGCATCTGTGCTCCCGGTACATCGGGTTCATGTCTCCGATTTCGGGAGCCGTTGCCCTTGGTCTTACAGTACAAACAGAACGTGGCCCCACGCACACACTTAAAACTGGTCACCCGAAACATGGAAAACAATAAGCCCGGGGGCAACCGTGCGAGTTCCGCGCGGGCTTTATTTAACGTCACCGTTACATTACAGAGCTTGTGTGACACTTGGTCCCAAAGAGGGCTCATTCATATAAACATGTTTATTAAAACGGGTTGCCCGCTCCATCGTCCCTCGGTCTGCAGCAAGCCCCGTGAAAGCAGGTCTTGTGCGCTCAAAATTACCGTTTAAAACACTTTTTTCTCCGGTCATAAATGAAGCACATTAGCTCTTAGGGGAGGACGTGAGTGGCCCTTAAAAGAGCCGTTGTGTTCGTTGGGGATACGCCTCGAAGCCTTACTTGGCGCTGGTGTACTTGGTGACGGCCTTGGTGCCCTCGGACACGGCGTGCTTGGCCAGCTCTCCGGGCAGCAGCAGACGCACTGCGGTCTGGATCTCCCGGGAGGTGATGGTGCGCCGCGAGTTGTAGTGGGCCAGGCGGGAAGCTTCCCCGGCGATGCGCTCGAAGATGTCGTTCACGAAGGAGTTCATGATGCCCATGGCCTTGGAGGAGATGCCGGTGTCCGGGTGCACCTGCTTCATCACTTTGTAAATGTAGATGGCATAGCTTTCCTTCCTGCTCCTCTTGCGCTTCTTCCCGTCCTTCTTGGGCGGCTTGGAGAGCGCTTTCTTGGAGCCCTTCTTGGGAGCCGGCGCGGACTTGGCTGGTTCAGGCATGGTCGACAATCTGCACCGCTTCCTGTGGAGCCGAGAGAAATAAGGCAGACGTGCCCGGCACTTGTATTTATAGGCTGGGCGTGTAAAGTAGCTGCTTCTCTGCTCTCCCTTCTCATTGGCAGGCAAAGGCAAGCCCCCCACCTCCTAGTGTACTGCGGTTCTGGGACTCTGATTGGTGAAACAGAAGCCCTCCTCCCTCCAATGAGAAGTACTATCAGCGCCTAGCTGTCAACCAATCAGACGCACCCGAAGTCTTTATATCGCCGGAGTCCCGCAGAACAGCAGTATCATTCTCTCTGTTGTGTGAGTGAGCCCCTGCATCGATCGCCATGTCTGGACGCGGAAAGCAAGGAGGAAAGGCCCGCGCTAAGGCCAAGACACGCTCTTCAAGAGCCGGGCTCCAGTTCCCCGTGGGCCGTGTGCACAGGCTGCTCCGGAAGGGAAGCTACGCCGAGAGGGTGGGCGCCGGTGCCCCAGTCTATCTGGCTGCAGTCCTGGAGTACCTGACCGCTGAGATCCTGGAGCTGGCCGGCAACGCGGCCCGGGACAACAAGAAGACCCGCATCATCCCCAGACACCTCCAGCTGGCCATCCGCAACGACGAGGAGCTGAACAAGCTGCTGGGCCGAGTCACCATCGCCCAGGGAGGAGTCCTGCCCAACATCCAGGCCGTGCTGCTGCCCAAGAAAACCGAGAGCCACAAGGCAGGGGGCAAAGCAAGCAAGTAAAGGCCCGCAGACCACCGTGGAAACACACCCTAAACACAAAGGCTCTTTTCAGGGCCAACCACAGACTCCATCAAAGAGCGTGTCCGTGCCAAGATGTTACTCTGGCGGCTTCATAGTTGCGGCAGCGCCCGCACCGTCGCTACATAGGAGGGCATGCCCAAGCCCTCTGACGTACACATAAATGTCACCCCCGTCCCAAAACCTAGCTTGAGGCCGACAATAATGTTTTTGTTAAAAAAAATAAATTTTTATAGGGGCAGATTACAGACTTGCCACAACCGGGCGTGACATGTGGACAGTGTTACGGGGTTGCAGGCGGCCGCACACAGCGGGGTGGTGCCGGTGAGGCCGTTAATGTGATGGCTCCATTAGAGCATTTCAGAGCCTTATGTTCATAGTGGGAACGGGCACCGAGCGCCAGGGTTAGGCGGGCCGCGGTGACGAGTGGGGGCCGGGAAGGGAGGCGTGTGTGTGTGCTTGACTGTGATCCGTGCCCCGGCGGCAGCTGCTGAGCCCACGACAAAGAGGCGGCTGGGAGCGCGCTCTTTTTCAAACGGCAACGGCCGCTCCCTGCCGGGGCCGGGCTCCCTCTCGCCTTCCGTTCAGTCACGTGGGCGGCTTGATGCGCCCTAGCTGGTCCGCCGCAGCTCCTCTATATAAGCAGCCGCCGCTGGCCTCGCCCTCAGTTCTGCTCAGTCACAGCACCGACAGGAGAACATGTCTGGACGCGGCAAAGGAGGAAGGGGCTCGGCAAAGGCGGCGCCAAGAGGCACCGCAAGGTGCTCCGGGACAACATCCAGGGCATCACCAAGCCGGCCATCCGCCGCCTGGCGCGCCGTGGCGGGGTCAAGCGCATCTCCGGCCTCATCTACGAGGAGACCCGCGGGGTGCTGAAGGTTTTCCTGGAGAACGTGATCCGGGACGCCGTCACCTACACCGAGCACGCCAAGAGGAAGACCGTCACCGCCATGGATGTGGTCTACGCCCTGAAGCGCCAGGGCCGCACCCTCTACGGATTCGGCGGTTAAACACTCGGCTTGCCCACGGAGAAAAACACAAAACACCACAACCCAAAGGCTCTTTTAAGAGCCGACCACGATGTCATGGGAGAGCTGTGTCTATGCGCTAGGGTTCCCGCAGGGCTGCTTTCTAGGCCCACAGCCGGTCGGGTGAGGGGGGGCACCAGGGGGATTTCGCTGCAATGCAAGGCACTGTCCCGGGGCCAGGGCGCCTTCCTGGAGCCCCGGCATGGGGGGGTCCAGGGGCGCGTTCATCCCAGTCCAGCCCACGGGGGTCCTGATGCCCTGTACTGGCGACCTAAGGCGGGTATAGCCCGGCCCAGGGGCCCGCCATCCTGGAGCCTTGTACTGGCGACCTAAGGCGGGTATAGCCCGGCCCAGGGGCCCGCCATCCTGGAGCCTTGTACTGGGGAGATAAGGCGGGTATAGCCGGGCCCAGGGGCCCGCCATCCTGGAGCCTTGCACTGGGGACATAAGGCGGGTATAGCCCGGCCCGGGGGCCCGCCATCCTGGATCCCTGGACTGGGGACCCAAGGCGAGTTTGGCCCGGCCCAGCTCAGTGCCGGCCATTCCCCTCGACTATTAAGCCCCCACGTAGTGGGGGCTTACAGAACACGGATGAGGGACAAAGGGTAGAGTTGGCGGCGCCGGCGCGCCGCCGGCCATCTGGTCGCCGGGTTGCGCGACCAGATGGCCGGGCGGCGGAACGGCCGCGCTAACTCTAACTTTTGTCTCCCACTCGGGCGCTGTAAGCCCCCACTTCGTGGGGGCTTAATAGTCGGTAAGATAGAGTTCCCATGCAGGCCCATGGGGTGTGGGATCCTAATTTTTTTTTGTGAACGATCGTGACCGATTTCGGGGCCTTTAAGCACCTGTTTTAGTACTTTTATTTATTTATTTATTATTTTGGTTCAAGGGGACCATGGCACTACTTTTACCCAGGGCAATGGAGCTCCGCTTCGGGTAACATTTCAGGTTTTCCCCCTTAGCCAGAGATAGGCCCACAAAAAAAAAAAAAAAAAAAAAATTGCAATAATAATATAATACATACATATTTTTTAAATATTTTTTTTTCGCCCAAAAATGAAATAAAGTCCTTCACAGTATCTGGTCCATTTTATTAGCCTCCAGTCATCCCTTTAACAATGTTTAATAAAAAAATAACAAAAATGTACTAAAATTTTAGGTCCAAGGGAACAAAGTCACTTTTCAACCCAGGGCTATGGAGCTTCGATTGGGGTAATATTTCAGGATTTACCCCTCGGATGGAGGTGGGAAAAAAAACTTCACTCAAAAGGTACACAAAGCCCTTTACATTATCAGATCCAAGACTTCAGTGTCTCGGGCCCATTTCTAGCCTCCAGGCGCTTGTTTTATTCTTTATATGACATTTTGAAATTTACAGGTTTAAGGGGACACAGTATCTCCTTCTACCCAGGGCTATGGAGCTCCGCGCAGGGTAAGATTTCAGGTTTCGCCCCTGGCTGGAGGTGTGAAAATAAAACACTTCACATGCTCAGGAAAGTTTATTTCACTCATTTACAGTATCAGAACAAGGCCTGCAAGGCCTTGGGTATGTTTCCAGCCTCAAGGCACCAGTTGTACTGATACTTGTGACACTGGGAGATGTCATGCTTCAAGGGGATGAAGTCGCACCTTCTACCCAGGGTCATGGAGCTCCGCGCAGGATAAGATTTCAGGGTTCACCCCAGGCTTGAGCTGTGAAGATAAAACACTTCACATACTCAGGAAAGTGTATTTAGCTGCTTTACAGTATCAGAATAAGGCCTGCAAGGCCTTGGGCCTACTTCCAGCCTCCTGGAACCAGTTTTACTGATACTTGTGACATTTGCAGGTGTTAGGCTTCAAGGGGATGAAGTCGCACCTTCCACCCAGGGTTATGGAACTCCGCGCAGGGTGAGATTTCAGGGTTCACCCCTGGATGGAAGTGTGAACATAAAACACTTCACATACTCAGGAAAGTGTATTTAGCTGCTTTACAGTATCAGAATAGGGCCTGCAAGGCCTTGGGTGTGTTTCCAGCCTCCTGGCACCAGTTTTACTGATACTTGTGACATTTAAAGGTGTAAGGCTTCAAGGGGATGAAGTCGCACCTTCTACCCAGGGTTATGGAGCTCTGCGCAGGGTGCGATGTCAGGGTTCACCCCTTGGCTGGAGGTGAGAAAATAAAACACTTCACATGCTCAGGAAAGTTTATTTCACTCATTTACAGTATCAGAACAAGGCCTGCAAGGCCGTGGGTATGTTTCCAGCCTCAAGGCACCAGTTGTACTGATACTTGTGACACTGGGAGATGTCATGCTTCAAGGGGATGAAGTCGCACCTTCCACCCAGGGTTATGGAACTCCGCGCAGGGTGAGATTTCAGGGTTCACCCCTGGATGGAAGTGTGAACATAAAACACTTCACATACTCAGGAAAGTGTATTTAGCTGCTTTACAGTATCAGAATAGGGCCTGCAAGGCCTTGGGTGTGTTTCCAGCCTCCTGGCACCAGTTTTACTGATACTTGTGACATTTAAAGGTGTTAGGCTTCAAGGGGATGAAGTCGCACCTTCTACCCAGGGTTATGGAGCTCTGCGCAGGGTGCGATGTCAGGGTTCACCCCTTGGCTGGAGGTGAGAAAATAAAACACTTCACATGCTCAGGAAAGTTTATTTAACTCCTTTACAGTATCAGAATAAGGCCTGCAAGGCCTTGGGCCTACTTCCAGCCTCCTGGCACCAGTTTTACTGATACTTGTGACATTTGCAGGTGTTAGGCATCAAGGGGATGAAGTCGCACCTTCTACCCAGGGTCATGGAGCTCCGCGCAGGGTAAGATTTCAGGCTTCACCCCAGGCTGGAGGAGTGAAAATAAAACACTTCACACACTCAGGAAAGTGTATTTAACTCCTTTACAGTATCAGAATAAGGCCTGCAAGGCCTTGGGCCTACTTCCAGCCTCCTGGCACCAGTTTTACTGATACTTGTGACATTTGCAGGTGTTCGGCTTCAAGGGGATGAAGTCGCACCTTCTACCCAGGGTCATGGAGCTCCGCGCAGGGTAAGATTTCAGGCTTCACCCCTGGCTGCAGGTGTGAAAATAAAACACTTCACATACTCAGGAAAGTGTATTTAGCTCCTTTACAGTATCAGAATAGGGCCTGCAAGGCCTTGGGCCTACTTCCAGCCTCCTGGAACCAGTTTTACTGATACTTGTGACATTTGCAGGTGTTAGGCTTCAAGGGGATGAAGTTGCACCTTCTACCCAGGGTTATGGAACTCCGCGCAGGGTGAGATTTCAGGGTTCACCCCTGGATGGAAGTGTGAGAATAAAACACTTCACATACTCAGGAAAGTATATTTAGCTGCTTTACAGTATCAGAATAAGGCCTGCAAGGCCTTGGGCCTACTTCCAGCCTCTTGGCACCAGTTTTACTGATACTTGTGACATTTGCAGGTGTTAGGCTTCAAGGGGATGAAGTCGCACCTTCTACCCAGGGTTATGGAGCTCCGCGCAGGGTGAGATTTCAGGGTTCACCCCTGGATGGAAGTGTGAACATAAAACACTTCACATACTCAGGAAAGTGTATTTAGCTGCTTTACAGTATCAGAATAAGGCCTGCAAGGCCTTGGGCCTACTTCCAGCCTCCTGGCACCAGTTTTACTGATACTTGTGACATATGCAGGTGTTCGGCTTCAAGGGGATGAAGTCGCACCTTCTACCCAGGGTCATGGAGCTCCGCGCAGGGTAAGATTTCAGGCTTCACCCCTGGCTGCAGGTGTGAAAATAAAACACTTCACATACTCAGGAAAGTGTATTTAGCTCCTTTACAGTATCAGAATAGGGCCTGCAAGGCCTTGGGCCTACTTCCAGCCTCCTGGAACCAGTTTTACTGATACTTGTGACATTTGCAGGTGTTAGGCTTCAAGGGGATGAAGCCGCACCTTCTACCCAGGTTTATGGAGCTCCGCGCAGGGTAAGATTTCAGGGTTCACCCCTGGCTGGAGGTGTGAAAATAAAACACTTCTCATACTCAGGAAAGTGTATTTAACTCCTTTACAGTATCAGAACAAGGCCTGCAAGGCCCTGGGCCTACTTCCAGCCTCCTGGCACCAGTTTTACTGATACTTGTGACATTTGCAGGTGTTAGGC
The DNA here is from genome assembly GCF_964204655.1 of Triturus cristatus. Lineage (NCBI taxonomy): Eukaryota > Metazoa > Chordata > Amphibia > Caudata > Salamandridae > Triturus > Triturus cristatus. The sequence continues at coordinate 36,330,926 of NC_140587.1, forward strand.
TTCAAGGGGATGAAGTTGCACCTTCTACCCCTGGTTATGGAACTCCGCGCAGGGTGAGATTTCAGGGTTCACCCCTGGATGGAAGTGTGAGAATAAAACACTTCACATACTCAGGAAAGTGTATTTAGCTGCTTTACAGTATCAGAATAAGGCCTGCAAGGCCTTGGGCCTACTTCCAGCCTCTTGGCACCAGTTTTACTGATACTTGTGACATTTGCAGGTGTTAGGCTTCAAGGGGATGAAGTCGCACCTTCTACCCAGGGTTATGGAGCTCCGCGCAGGGTGAGATTTCAGGGTTCACCCCTGGATGGAAGTGTGAACATAAAACACTTCACATACTCGGGAAAGTGTATTTAGCTGCTTTACAGTATCAGAATAAGGCCTGCAAGGCCTTGGGCCTACTTCCAGCCTCCTGGCACCAGTTTTACTGATACTTGTGACATTTGCAGGTGTTAGGCATCAAGGGGATGAAGTCGCACCTTCTACCCAGGGTCATGGAGCTCCGCGCAGGGTAAGATTTCAGGCTTCACCCCAGGCTGGAGGGGTGAAAATAAAACACTTCACACACTCAGGAAAGTGTATTTAACTCCTTTACAGTATCAGAATAAGGCCTGCAAGGCCTTGGGCCTACTTCCAGCCTCCTGGCACCAGTTTTACTGATACTTGTGACATTTGCAGGTGTTAGGCTTCAAGGGGATGAAGTCGCACCTTCTACCCAGGGTTATGGAACTCCGCGCAGGGTGAGATTTCAGGGTTCACCCCTGGATGGAAGTGTGAACATAAAACACTTCACATACTCAGGAAAGTGTATTTAGCTGCTTTACAGTATCAGAATAAGGCCTGCAAGGCCTTGGGCCTACTTCCAGCCTCCTGGCACCAGTTTTACTGATACTTGTGACATTTGCAGGTGTTAGGCTTCAAGGGGATGAAGTCGCACCTTCTACCCAGGGTTATGGAACTCCGCGCAGGGTGAGATTTCAGGGTTCACCCCTGGATGGAAGTGTGAACATAAAACACTTCAAATACTCAGGAAAGTGTATTTAGCTACTTTACAGTATCAGAATAAGGCCTGCAAGGCCTTGGGCCTACTTCCAGCCTCCTGGCACCAGTTTTACTGATACTTGTGACATTTGTAGGTGTTAGGCTTCAAGGGCATGAAGTCGCACCTTCTACCCAGGGTCATGGAGCTCCGCGCAGGGTAAGATTTCAGGGTTCACCCCAGGCTGGAGGAGTGAAAATAAAACACTTCACACACTCAGGAAAGTGTATTTAACTCCTTTACAGTATCAGAATAAGGCCTGCAAGGCCTTGGGCCTACTTCCAGCCTCCTGGCACCAGTTTTACTGATACTTGTGACATTTGTAGGTGTTAGGCTTCAAGGGCATGAAGTCGCACCTTCTGCCCAGGGTCATGGAGCTCCACGCAGGGTAAGATTTCAGGGACCACCCCAGGCTTGAGCTGTGAAAATAAAACACTTCACATACTCAGGAAAGTGTATTTAGCTACTTTACAGTATCAGAATAAGGCCTGCAAGGCCTTGGGCCTACTTCCAGCATCCTGGCACCAGTTTTACTGATACTTGTGACATTTGTAGGTGTTAGGCTTCAAGGGGATGAAGTCGCACCTTCTACCCAGGGTCATGGAGCTCCGCGCAGGGTAAGATTTCAGGCTTCACCCCAGGCTGGAGGAGTGAAAATAAAACCCTTCACACACTCAGGAAAGTGTATTTAACTCCTTTACAGTATCAGAATAAGGCCTGCAAGGCCTTGGGCCTACTTCCAGCCTCCTGGCACCAGTTTTACTGATACTTGTGACATTTGCAGGTGTTAGGCTTCAAGGGGATGAAGTCGCACCTTCTACCCAGGGTTATGGAACTCCGCGCAGGGTGAGATTTCAGGGTTCACCCCTGGATGGAAGTGTGAGAATAAAACACTTCACATACTCAGGAACGTGTATTTAGCTGCTTTACAGCATCAGAATAAGGCCTGCAAGGCCTTGGGCCTACTTCCAGCCTCCTGGCACCAGTTTTACTGATACTTGTGACATTTGCAGGTGTTAGGCTTCAAGGGGATGAAGTCGCACCTTCTACCCAGGGTCATGGAGCTCCGCGCAGGGTAAGATTTCAAGCTTCACCCCAGGCTGGAGGAGTGAAAATAAAACCCTTCACACACTCAGGAAAGTGTATTTAACTCCTTTACAGTATCAGAATAAGGCCTGCAAGGCCTTGGGCCTACTTCCAGCCTCCTGGCACCAGTTTTACTGATACTTGTGACATTTGCAGGTGTTAGGCTTCAAGGGGATGAAGTCGCACCTTCTACCCAGGGTTATGGAACTCCGCGCAGGGTGAGATTTCAGGGTTCACCCCTGGATGGAAGTGTGAGAATAAAACACTTCACATACTCAGGAAAGTGTATTTAGCTGCTTTACAGTATCAGAATAAGGCCTGCACGGCCTTGGGCCTACTTCCAGCCTCCTGGCACCAGTTTTACTGATACTTGTGACATTTGCAGGTCTTAGGCTTCAAGGGGATGAAGTCGCACCTTCTACCCAGGGTCATGGAGCTCCGCGCAGGGTAAGATTTCAGGCTTCACCCCTGGCTGGAGGACTGAAAATAAAACACTTCACACACTCAGGAAAGTGTATTTAACTCATTTACAGTATCAGAATAAGGCCTGCAAGGCCTTGGGCCTACTTCCAGCCTCCTGGCACCAGTTTTACTGAAAGTTGTGACATTTGCAGGTGTTAGGCTTCAAGGGGATGAAGTCGCACCTTCTACCCAGGGTTATGGAACTCCGTGCAGGGTGAGATTTCAGGGTTCACCCCTGGATGGAAGTGTGAGAATAAAACACTTCACATACTCAGGAAAGTGTATTTAGCTGCTTTACAGTATCAGAATAAGGCCTGCAAGGCCTTGGGCCTACTTCCAGCCTCCTGGCACCAGTTTTACTGATACTTGTGACATTTGCAGGTCTTAGGCTTCAAGGGGATGAAGTCGCACCTTCTACCCAGGGTCATGGAGCTCCGCGCAGGGTAAGATTTCAGGCTTCACCCCAGGCTGGAGGAGTGAAAATAAAACACTTCACACACTCAGGAAAGTGTATTTAACTCCTTTACAGTATCAGAATAAGGCCTGCAAGGCCTTGGGCCTACTCCCAGCCTCCTGGCACCAGTTTTACTGATACTTGTGACATTTGCAGGTGTTAGGCTTCAAGGGGATGAAGTCGCACCTTCTACCCAGCATTATGGAACTCCGCGCAGGGTGAGATTTCAGGGTTCACCCCTGGATGGAAGTGTGAGAATAAAACACTTCACATACTCAGGAAAGTGTATTTAGCTGCTTTACAGTATCAGAATAAGGCCTGCAAGGCCTTGGGCCTACTTCCAGCCTCCTGGCACCAGTTTTACTGATACTTGTGACATTTGCAGGTGTTAGGCTTCAAGGGGATGAAGTCGCACCTTCTACCCAGGATTATGGAACTCCGCGCAGGGTGAGATTTCAGGGTTCACCCCTGGATGGAAGTGTGAGAATAAAACACTTCACATACTCAGGAAAGTGTATTTAACTCCTTTACAGTATCAGAACAAGGCCTGCCAGGCCATGGGTGTGTTTCCAGCCTCCAGGCACCAGTTTTACTGATACTTGTGACACTTGGAGGTGTCAAGCTTCAAGGGAACAAAGTCAAACCTTCTACCCAGGGTTATGGAGCTCCGCGCAGGATACGATTTCAGGTTTCACCCCTGGCTGCAGGTGTGAAAACAAAACACTTCACATACTCAGTAAAGTGTATTTAACCCCTTTACAGTATCAGAAAAAGGCCTGCAAGGCCTTGGGCCTACTTCCAGCCTCCTGGCACCAGTTGTACTGATACTTGTGACATTTGCAGGTGTTAGGCTTCAAGGGGACGAAGTCGCACCTTCTACCCAGGGTTATGGAGCTCCGCCCAGGGTAAGATTTCAGGTTTCACCCCTGGCTGCAGGTGTGAAAACAAAACACTTCACATACTCAGGAAAGTGTATTTAGCTCCTTTACAGTATCAGAATAAGGCCTGCAAGGCCTTGGGCCTACTTCCAGCCTCCTGGCACCAGTTTTACTGATACTTGTGACATTTGTAGGTGTTAGGCTTCAAGGGGATGAAGTCGCACCTTCTACCCAGGGTTATGGAACTCCGCGCAGGGTGAGATTTCAGGGTTCATCCCAGGCTTGAGCTGTGAAAATAAAACACTTCACACACTCAGGAAAGTGTATTTAACTCCTTTACAGTATCACAATAAGGCCTGCAAGGCCTTGGGCCTACTTCCGGCCTCCTGGCACCAGTTTTACTGATACTTGTGACATTTGCAGGTGTTAGGCTTCAAGGGGATGAAGTCGCACCTTCTACCCAGGGTTATGGAGCTCCGCGCAGGGTGAGATTTCAGGGTTCACCCCTGGATGGAAGTGTGAACATAAAACACTTCACATACTCAGGAAAGTGTATTTAGCTGCTTTACAGTATCAGAATAAGGCCTGCAAGGCCTTGGGCCTACTTCCAGCCTCCTGGCACCAGTTTTACTGATACTTGTGACATTTGCAGGTGTTCGGCTTCAAGGGGATGAAGTCGCACCTTCTACCCAGGGTCATGGAGCTCCGCGCAGGGTAAGATTTCAGGCTTCACCCCTGGCTGCAGGTGTGAAAATAAAACACTTCACATACTCAGGAAAGTGTATTTAGCTCCTTTACAGTATCAGAATAGGGCCTGCAAGGCCTTGGGCCTACTTCCAGCCTCCTGGAACCAGTTTTACTGATACTTGTGACATTTGCAGGTGTTAGGCTTCAAGGGGATGAAGCCGCACCTTCTACCCAGGTTTATGGAGCTCCGCGCAGGGTAAGATTTCAGGGTTCACCCCTGGCTGGAGGTGTGAAAATAAAACACTTCTCATACTCAGGAAAGTGTATTTAACTCCTTTACAGTATCAGAACAAGGCCTGCAAGGCATTGGGCCTACTTCCAGCCTCCTGGCACCAGTTTTACTGATACTTGTGACATTTGCAGGTGTTAGGCTTCAAGGGGATGAAGTTGCACCTTCTACCCAGGGTTATGGAACTCCGCGCAGGGTGAGATTTCAGGGTTCACCCCTGGATGGAAGTGTGAGAATAAAACACTTCACATACTCAGGAAAGTGTATTTAGCTGCTTTACAGTATCAGAATAAGGCCTGCAAGGCCTTGGGCCTACTTCCAGCCTCTTGGCACCAGTTTTACTGATACTTGTGACATTTGCAGGTGTTAGGCTTCAAGGGGATGAAGTCGCACCTTCTACCCAGGGTTATGGAGCTCCGCGCAGGGTGAGATTTCAGGGTTCACCCCTGGATGGAAGTGTGAACATAAAACACTTCACATACTCAGGAAAGTGTATTTAGCTGCTTTACAGTATCAGAATAAGGCCTGCAAGGCCTTGGGCCTACTTCCAGCCTCCTGGCACCAGTTTTACTGATACTTGTGACATTTGCAGGTGTTAGGCATCAAGGGGATGAAGTCGCACCTTCTACCCAGGGTCATGGAGCTCCGCGCAGGGTAAGATTTCAGGCTTCACCCCAGGCTGGAGGGGTGAAAATAAAACACTTCACACACTCAGGAAAGTGTATTTAACTCCTTTACAGTATCAGAATAAGGCCTGCAAGGCCTTGGGCCTACTTCCAGCCTCCTGGCACCAGTTTTACTGATACTTGTGACATTTGCAGGTGTTAGGCTTCAAGGGGATGAAGTCGCACCTTCTACCCAGGGTTATGGAACTCCGCGCAGGGTGAGATTTCAGGGTTCACCCCTGGATGGAAGTGTGAACATAAAACACTTCACATACTCAGGAAAGTGTATTTAGCTGCTTTACAGTATCAGAATAAGGCCTGCAAGGCCTTGGGCCTACTTCCAGCCTCCTGGCACCAGTTTTACTGATACTTGTGACATTTGCAGGTGTTAGGCTTCAAGGGGATGAAGTCGCACCTTCTACCCAGGGTTATGGAACTCCGCGCAGGGTGAGATTTCAGGGTTCACCCCTGGATGGAAGTGTGAACATAAAACACTTCAAATACTCAGGAAAGTGTATTTAGCTACTTTACAGTATCAGAATAAGGCCTGCAAGGCCTTGGGCCTACTTCCAGCCTCCTGGCACCAGTTTTACTGATACTTGTGACATTTGTAGGTGTTAGGCTTCAAGGGCATGAAGTCGCACCTTCTACCCAGGGTCATGGAGCTCCGCGCAGGGTAAGATTTCAGGGTTCACCCCAGGCTGGAGGAGTGAAAATAAAACACTTCACACACTCAGGAAAGTGTATTTAACTCCTTTACAGTATCAGAATAAGGCCTGCAAGGCCTTGGGCCTACTTCCAGCCTCCTGGCACCAGTTTTACTGATACTTGTGACATTTGTAGGTGTTAGGCTTCAAGGGCATGAAGTCGCACCTTCTGCCCAGGGTCATGGAGCTCCACGCAGGGTAAGATTTCAGGGACCACCCCAGGCTTGAGCTGTGAAAATAAAACACTTCACATACTCAGGAAAGTGTATTTAGCTACTTTACAGTATCAGAATAAGGCCTGCAAGGCCTTGGGCCTACTTCCAGCATCCTGGCACCAGTTTTACTGATACTTGTGACATTTGTAGGTGTTAGGCTTCAAGGGGATGAAGTCGCACCTTCTACCCAGGGTCATGGAGCTCCGCGCAGGGTAAGATTTCAGGCTTCACCCCAGGCTGGAGGAGTGAAAATAAAACCCTTCACACACTCAGGAAAGTGTATTTAACTCCTTTACAGTATCAGAATAAGGCCTGCAAGGCCTTGGGCCTACTTCCAGCCTCCTGGCACCAGTTTTACTGATACTTGTGACATTTGCAGGTGTTAGGCTTCAAGGGGATGAAGTCGCACCTTCTACCCAGGGTTATGGAACTCCGCGCAGGGTGAGATTTCAGGGTTCACCCCTGGATGGAAGTGTGAGAATAAAACACTTCACATACTCAGGAACGTGTATTTAGCTGCTTTACAGCATCAGAATAAGGCCTGCAAGGCCTTGGGCCTACTTCCGGCCTCCTGGCACCAGTTTTACTGATACTTGTGACATTTGCAGGTGTTAGGCTTCAAGGGGATGAAGTCGCACCTTCTACCCAGGGTCATGGAGCTCCGCGCAGGGTAAGATTTCAAGCTTCACCCCAGGCTGGAGGAGTGAAAATAAAACCCTTCACACACTCAGGAAAGTGTATTTAACTCCTTTACAGTATCAGAATAAGGCCTGCAAGGCCTTGGGCCTACTTCCAGCCTCCTGGCACCAGTTTTACTGATACTTGTGACATTTGCAGGTGTTAGGCTTCAAGGGGATGAAGTCGCACCTTCTACCCAGGGTTATGGAACTCCGCGCAGGGTGAGATTTCAGGGTTCACCCCTGGATGGAAGTGTGAGAATAAAACACTTCACATACTCAGGAAAGTGTATTTAGCTGCTTTACAGTATCAGAATAAGGCCTGCACGGCCTTGGGCCTACTTCCAGCCTCCTGGCACCAGTTTTACTGATACTTGTGACATTTGCAGGTCTTAGGCTTCAAGGGGATGAAGTCGCACCTTCTACCCAGGGTCATGGAGCTCCGCGCAGGGTAAGATTTCAGGCTTCACCCCAGGCTGGAGGAGTGAAAATAAAACACTTCACACACTCAGGAAAGTGTATTTAACTCCTTTACAGTATCAGAATAAGGCCTGCAAGGCCTTGGGCCTACTTCCAGCCTCCTGGCACCAGTTTTACTGATACTTGTGACATTTGCAGGTGTTAGGCTTCAAGGGGATGAAGTCGCACCTTCTACCCAGGGTCATGGAGCTCCGCGCAGGGTAAGATTTCAGGCTTCACCCCTGGCTGGAGGACTGAAAATAAAACACTTCACACACTCAGGAAAGTGTATTTAACTCATTTACAGTATCAGAATAAGGCCTGCAAGGCCTTGGGCCTACTTCCAGCCTCCTGGCACCAGTTTTACTGAAAGTTGTGACATTTGCAGGTGTTAGGCTTCAAGGGGATGAAGTCGCACCTTCTACCCAGGGTTATGGAACTCCGTGCAGGGTGAGATTTCAGGGTTCACCCCTGGATGGAAGTGTGAGAATAAAACACTTCACATACTCAGGAAAGTGTATTTAGCTGCTTTACAGTATCAGAATAAGGCCTGCAAGGCCTTGGGCCTACTTCCAGCCTCCTGGCACCAGTTTTACTGATACTTGTGACATTTGCAGGTCTTAGGCTTCAAGGGGATGAAGTCGCACCTTCTACCCAGGGTCATGGAGCTCCGCGCAGGGTAAGATTTCAGGCTTCACCCCAGGCTGGAGGAGTGAAAATAAAACACTTCACACACTCAGGAAAGTGTATTTAACTCCTTTACAGTATCAGAATAAGGCCTGCAAGGCCTTGGGCCTACTCCCAGCCTCCTGGCACCAGTTTTACTGATACTTGTGACATTTGCAGGTGTTAGGCTTCAAGGGGATGAAGTCGCACCTTCTACCCAGCATTATGGAACTCCGCGCAGGGTGAGATTTCAGGGTTCACCCCTGGATGGAAGTGTGAGAATAAAACACTTCACATACTCAGGAAAGTGTATTTAGCTGCTTTACAGTATCAGAATAAGGCCTGCAATGCCTTGGGCCTACTTCCAGCCTCCTGGCACCAGTTTTACTGATACTTGTGACATTTGCAGGTGTTAGGCTTCAAGGGGATGAAGTCGCACCTTCTACCCAGGGTTATGGAACTCCGCGCAGGGTGAGATTTCAGGGTTCACCCCTGGATGGAAGTGTGAGAATAAAACACTTCACATACTCAGGAAAGTGTATTTAACTCCTTTACAGTATCAGAACAAGGCCTGCCAGGCCATGGGTGTGTTTCCAGCCTCCAGGCACCAGTTTTACTGATACTTGTGACACTTGGAGGTGTCAAGCTTCAAGGGAACAAAGTCAAACCTTCTACCCAGGGTTATGGAGCTCCGCGCAGGATACGATTTCAGGTTTCACCCCTGGCTGCAGGTGTGAAAACAAAACACTTCACATACTCAGTAAAGTGTATTTAACCCCTTTACAGTATCAGAAAAAGGCCTGCAAGGCCTTGGGCCTACTTCCAGCCTCCTGGCACCAGTTGTACTGATACTTGTGACATTTGCAGGTGTTAGGCTTCAAGGGGACGAAGTCGCACCTTCTACCCAGGGTTATGGAGCTCCGCCCAGGGTAAGATTTCAGGTTTCACCCCTGGCTGCAGGTGTGAAAACAAAACACTTCACATACTCAGGAAAGTGTATTTAGCTCCTTTACAGTATCAGAATAAGGCCTGCAAGGCCTTGGGCCTACTTCCAGCCTCCTGGCACCAGTTTTACTGATACTTGTGACATTTGTAGGTGTTAGGCTTCAAGGGGATGAAGTCGCACCTTCTACCCAGGGTTATGGAACTCCGCGCAGGGTGAGATTTCAGGGTTCACCCCTGGCTGGAGGTGTGACTATGTGGATTGTTTTGTTTTCACACCTCCAGCCAGGGGTGAACCCTGAAATCTCACCCTGCGCGGAGCTCCATAACCCTGGGTAGAAGGTGCGACTTCATCCCCTTTAAGCTGTAAACCTCCAAATGTCACACATTTTACTAAAACATGTACCTGGAAGCTAGGGATGGGCCGGAGATCCTGAAGGCTAAGATATGATACTGTGAATGGTGTTCATGTACGTTCTGGACTATGGGAAGTGTTTTGTTTCCTTCCCCTACCTCCATCCAAATTAGCAGCAGGCCTCGATCAGGCTACAGGGCGCAGAATATGATTTCTGGTCTCAGGTCTCCCTCGTGACATACCATTGGATTCAGGAGTGGTCCCCACTCCGGCGATAGGGCTGAGTAGAACAGTGGTAGTCACAGGCCTCACTCTGTACTGTACTATTCAGTTCCGCAGTGGGCCTCCCCCGGTCATAGGCTCAGCGTCTGACATACAGTAACTCACTCTGTCTACAGATGTCACCTCAGACGTACACCTAGCTCCAGCTGTAAAAATCAGCTCAGCAGAGTGCCTCCATGCCGGTACTGGGGTCACCATTTCAGGTGCATTCACACCCTCTGCTCTCACTTGGGGTGTCTTTAAACATGTAGGCCTAACTCGGCCGCCTTCCTTCATTGTGTCACTGTGTATTTATTGTATTGAGTCTGGCTCGGCGCTCGGCAGTGAATGCCCTCTGCCTGCATGTGAAGCTGCCAGCACACGGCCGCCTGGTGATGCGTGCGAGGCTGGAGCCAGGGCCGTGCCCCGCTGCTTGTAAGCCCCGAGCCGAGGGTGCCACAGCCGAGGGTGCAGGCGCGCGGGGAGGGCCCCCTGGCCCCCGGGACGGGGGCTCCCTGGCATTGTTTCCACCCCGCGCTCGGCCGGCGGAGCCCTGTGTTACTTTGGCCCGTTCCAGAACGCGCTCCCCGCGGCCCCCGCAGCCCCACTGTGACGCCACAGGGCCCGCTCCCTGCAGGAGCCCCCTCCCTCCCGCGGGCCGCCGCTCCCGGCCGCAGGAGTCGAGAGTGGACCGGGGAAAAGGGGCCCGGAGCCCGGGATTTCAGGCATGGAGGCGCCCGCCGTCGGGGGAGCGCCGAGTCTCCCCGCGGATCACAAGCCAGGGACGAGGGGTGGATCCGAAACGGGGGCAGGCGCGGGAGAGGGCCGAAGCTGGGCTCCTGGTCATGTATGCGTGGAAGCGCGTGTTTAACTGATTGTGTTTTAAAACGTGGATAATCCGAAGGTAGGAAACACAAAAGTCAGCTGGGAGCAGAGAGCCGAGTGTGCCTCGCACAGCCCTGTCTGCTCGGGACCAATCAGAGGCCGGCTCCTCCCTGTATATAATCACGGGGCTCGGGTCTGGGAGGGACATTTCTTTTCAGTGACAGCGCCCGCGCCGAGACTCGCATTACAATGGCCGAAACCGCTCCAGCCGCCGCGGCGCCTCCCGCTGAGGTCGCCCCCAAGAAAAAGCAGCAGAAGAAGACAGCGGGGGCCTCGAAGGCCAAGAAGCCTTCCGGCCCCAGCGTGGCCGATCTGATCCTGAAGGTGGTGACCGCCTCTGCCGAGAGGAAGGGAGTCTCCCTGTCGGCCATGAAGAAGGGGCTGGTCGCCGAGGGCTACGATGTGGACAAGAACAAGAGCCGGGTCAAGGCCTCCGTCAAGAGCCTGGTCAGCAAAGGCGCCCTGGCCCAGCTGAAGGGCACCGGGGCCTCCGGATCCTTCAAGGTGAACAAGAAGCAGCTGGAGGGCAAGAAGGCGGCCAAGAAGGCGGCCGCCAAGACCAAGAAACCAGCGGCCAAGAAAGCTGCCCCAGCCGCCAAGAAGCCCAAAAAGGCTCCCGCGGGGGTCAAGAAGAGCCCGAAGAAGGTCAAGAAGCCAGCGGCAGCAAAGAGCCCCAAGAAGCCCAAGGCTGCCCCCGCCAAGAAGGCTGCCAAGAGCCCAGCGAAAGCCAAGGCGGCGAAGCCCAAAGTGGCCAAGAAAAGCCCTGCCAAGGTAGTCAAACCCAAGGCAGCCAAGCCCAAAGCAGCCAAGCCCAAGAAGGCAGCGCCCAAGAAGAAGTAAGGGCTTGCACCGAGACACTGCAAACACAACGGCTCTTTTAAGAGCCATCCACCCGGTCCAGAAGAGAGCTTGTTCGTCCCCACCCTTGCACCCCGCGTGCACCCTTCTCTATGATAATAAACGGCACAGTAAATCCATAGCGCGCCTTTCCGCACGCGAGTGCCGTGTGTGATCTTGGTCATATGAAAGGCTCTTTTGGTGTTGCGTGGATTGGAATCTTTATAACAAAGAAAGAAGGGGGTCTGGGAGTTATTAGACCTCAGTTCATAATAAATGTGAGACAACGTGTGCCTTGGTGCTTTCACTGTAACCGGGCAGACTCGAAGTGGTGTCTGCATAAAGCAGACGATTGTGAAAGTGAAATCGAGCGCAGTGAACGGCGGCGTGTTCCAGGGTGACCAAGGGCGGTACACTTATAACATCCTGGGCTCCTCGCCCAGTTGACCAGGGTCGAGAAGGGGGGCGAGGGGTTCTTGTGACTACAAATGAATGGATGGACACTGAGACAAAGGCTGACCGAAGCGCCGGCTTCGGCTCCAACGTACATCATCCAATCCGGAGGGTTCCCTTTTCTCCACAGCTCATTGGAGAGACAGTCTGCAGCCTCAGGTTGAGTAGCCAATCGTTGCACACCGCGGGCTATTTTCGAACGTGGGGCGGGAGCTTCAGCCAACCAGAGCAGCCCTCCGTCTTCGAGTGCATAAATAGGGCTCTTGCCTGCTTGAACGCCATTCTTCCTCGCTCGTCGTTGAAAGAGACCGCTCCCGCCATGGCCCGCACCAAGCAGACAGCCCGCAAGTCCACCGGCGGCAAAGCGCCTCGCAAGCAGCTGGCCACCAAGGCTGCCCGCAAGAGCGCGCCTGCCACCGGCGGCGTCAAGAAGCCTCACCGCTACCGACCGGGCACCGTGGCTCTCCGCGAGATCCGCCGCTACCAGAAGTCCACCGAGCTCCTCATCCGCAAGCTGCCGTTCCAGCGCTTGGTGAGGGAGATCGCCCAGGACTTCAAGACCGACCTGCGCTTCCAGAGCTCCGCCGTCATGGCCCTGCAAGAGGCCAGCGAGGCCTACCTGGTCGGGCTCTTCGAGGACACCAACCTGTGCGCCATCCACGCCAAGAGGGTGACCATCATGCCCAAGGACATCCAGCTGGCCCGTCGTATCCGAGGCGAGAGGGCCTAAGGAGGCACACCGACCCGATCAACCACCACAACGGCTCTTTTAAGGGCCACCACCCTGTCACCTACGAGCTTCTCTTGTCTGCCATGGCATGTTCTACAGGTTAGGGTGGGTTGGCTGGGAGTACCACGAGTACTGGGTAACTTATACCGGCACTGGGTGACCAGGGCACTCCGTGTTCACAGTGCACGGCCACCTCTTCAATTAATAAAGAGCTTTGTTTGGGTAGAGGGTCGTGTTGGGATCCGCTGGTCACAAGCCAGCGCTGTGGGGCATCTGTGCTCCCGGTACATCGGGTTCATGTCTCCGATTTCGGGAGCCGTTGCCCTTGGTCTTACAGTACAAACAGAACGTGGCCCCACGCACACACTTAAAACTGGTCACCCGAAACATGGAAAACAATAAGCCCGGGGGCAACCGTGCGAGTTCCGCGCGGGCTTTATTTAACGTCACCGTTACATTACAGAGCTTGTGTGACACTTGGTCCCAAAGAGGGCTCATTCATATAAACATGTTTATTAAAACGGGTTGCCCGCTCCATCGTCCCTCGGTCTGCAGCAAGCCCCGTGAAAGCAGGTCTTGTGCGCTCAAAATTACCGTTTAAAACACTTTTTTCTCCGGTCATAAATGAAGCACATTAGCTCTTAGGGGAGGACGTGAGTGGCCCTTAAAAGAGCCGTTGTGTTCGTTGGGGATACGCCTCGAAGCCTTACTTGGCGCTGGTGTACTTGGTGACGGCCTTGGTGCCCTCGGACACGGCGTGCTTGGCCAGCTCTCCGGGCAGCAGCAGACGCACTGCGGTCTGGATCTCCCGGGAGGTGATGGTGCGCCGCGAGTTGTAGTGGGCCAGGCGGGAAGCTTCCCCGGCGATGCGCTCGAAGATGTCGTTCACGAAGGAGTTCATGATGCCCATGGCCTTGGAGGAGATGCCGGTGTCCGGGTGCACCTGCTTCATCACTTTGTAAATGTAGATGGCATAGCTTTCCTTCCTGCTCCTCTTGCGCTTCTTCCCGTCCTTCTTGGGCGGCTTGGAGAGCGCTTTCTTGGAGCCCTTCTTGGGAGCCGGCGCGGACTTGGCTGGTTCAGGCATGGTCGACAATCTGCACCGCTTCCTGTGGAGCCGAGAGAAATAAGGCAGACGTGCCCGGCACTTGTATTTATAGGCTGGGCGTGTAAAGTAGCTGCTTCTCTGCTCTCCCTTCTCATTGGCAGGCAAAGGCAAGCCCCCCACCTCCTAGTGTACTGCGGTTCTGGGACTCTGATTGGTGAAACAGAAGCCCTCCTCCCTCCAATGAGAAGTACTATCAGCGCCTAGCTGTCAACCAATCAGACGCACCCGAAGTCTTTATATCGCCGGAGTCCCGCAGAACAGCAGTATCATTCTCTCTGTTGTGTGAGTGAGCCCCTGCATCGATCGCCATGTCTGGACGCGGAAAGCAAGGAGGAAAGGCCCGCGCTAAGGCCAAGACACGCTCTTCAAGAGCCGGGCTCCAGTTCCCCGTGGGCCGTGTGCACAGGCTGCTCCGGAAGGGAAGCTACGCCGAGAGGGTGGGCGCCGGTGCCCCAGTCTATCTGGCTGCAGTCCTGGAGTACCTGACCGCTGAGATCCTGGAGCTGGCCGGCAACGCGGCCCGGGACAACAAGAAGACCCGCATCATCCCCAGACACCTCCAGCTGGCCATCCGCAACGACGAGGAGCTGAACAAGCTGCTGGGCCGAGTCACCATCGCCCAGGGAGGAGTCCTGCCCAACATCCAGGCCGTGCTGCTGCCCAAGAAAACCGAGAGCCACAAGGCAGGGGGCAAAGCAAGCAAGTAAAGGCCCGCAGACCACCGTGGAAACACACCCTAAACACAAAGGCTCTTTTCAGGGCCAACCACAGACTCCATCAAAGAGCGTGTCCGTGCCAAGATGTTACTCTGGCGGCTTCATAGTTGCGGCAGCGCCCGCACCGTCGCTACATAGGAGGGCATGCCCAAGCCCTCTGACGTACACATAAATGTCACCCCCGTCCCAAAACCTAGCTTGAGGCCGACAATAATGTTTTTGTTAAAAAAAATAAATTTTTATAGGGGCAGATTACAGACTTGCCACAACCGGGCGTGACATGTGGACAGTGTTACGGGGTTGCAGGCGGCCGCACACAGCGGGGTGGTGCCGGTGAGGCCGTTAATGTGATGGCTCCATTAGAGCATTTCAGAGCCTTATGTTCATAGTGGGAACGGGCACCGAGCGCCAGGGTTAGGCGGGCCGCGGTGACGAGTGGGGGCCGGGAAGGGAGGCGTGTGTGTGTGCTTGACTGTGATCCGTGCCCCGGCGGCAGCTGCTGAGCCCACGACAAAGAGGCGGCTGGGAGCGCGCTCTTTTTCAAACGGCAACGGCCGCTCCCTGCCGGGGCCGGGCTCCCTCTCGCCTTCCGTTCAGTCACGTGGGCGGCTTGATGCGCCCTAGCTGGTCCGCCGCAGCTCCTCTATATAAGCAGCCGCCGCTGGCCTCGCCCTCAGTTCTGCTCAGTCACAGCACCGACAGGAGAACATGTCTGGACGCGGCAAAGGAGGGAAGGGGCTCGGCAAAGGCGGCGCCAAGAGGCACCGCAAGGTGCTCCGGGACAACATCCAGGGCATCACCAAGCCGGCCATCCGCCGCCTGGCGCGCCGTGGCGGGGTCAAGCGCATCTCCGGCCTCATCTACGAGGAGACCCGCGGGGTGCTGAAGGTTTTCCTGGAGAACGTGATCCGGGACGCCGTCACCTACACCGAGCACGCCAAGAGGAAGACCGTCACCGCCATGGATGTGGTCTACGCCCTGAAGCGCCAGGGCCGCACCCTCTACGGATTCGGCGGTTAAACACTCGGCTTGCCCACGGAGAAAAACACAAAACACCACAACCCAAAGGCTCTTTTAAGAGCCGACCACGATGTCATGGGAGAGCTGTGTCTATGCGCTAGGGTTCCCGCAGGGCTGCTTTCTAGGCCCACAGCCGGTCGGGTGAGGGGGGGGCACCAGGGGGATTTCGCTGCAATGCAAGGCACTGTCCCGGGGCCAGGGCGCCTTCCTGGAGCCCCGGCATGGGGGGGTCCAGGGGCGCGTTCATCCCAGTCCAGCCCACGGGGGTCCTGATGCCCTGTACTGGCGACCTAAGGCGGGTATAGCCCGGCCCAGGGGCCCGCCATCCTGGAGCCTTGTACTGGCGACCTAAGGCGGGTATAGCCCGGCCCAGGGGCCCGCCATCCTGGAGCCTTGTACTGGGGAGATAAGGCGGGTATAGCCGGGCCCAGGGGCCCGCCATCCTGGAGCCTTGCACTGGGGACATAAGGCGGGTATAGCCCGGCCCGGGGGCCCGCCATCCTGGATCCCTGGACTGGGGACCCAAGGCGAGTTTGGCCCGGCCCAGCTCAGTGCCGGCCATTCCCCTCGACTATTAAGCCCCCACGTAGTGGGGGCTTACAGAACACGGATGAGGGACAAAGGGTAGAGTTGGCGGCGCCGGGCGCGCCGCCGGCCATCTGGTCGCCGGGTTGCGCGACCAGATGGCCGGGCGGCGGAACGGCCGCGCTAACTCTAACTTTTGTCTCCCACTCGGGCGCTGTAAGCCCCCACTTCGTGGGGGCTTAATAGTCGGTAAGATAGAGTTCCCATGCAGGCCCATGGGGTGTGGGATCCTAATTTTTTTTTGTGAACGATCGTGACCGATTTCGGGGCCTTTAAGCACCTGTTTTAGTACTTTTATTTATTTATTTATTATTTTGGTTCAAGGGGACCATGGCACTACTTTTACCCAGGGCAATGGAGCTCCGCTTCGGGTAACATTTCAGGTTTTCCCCCTTAGCCAGAGATAGGCCCACAAAAAAAAAAAAAAAAAAAAAAATTGCAATAATAATATAATACATACATATTTTTTAAATATTTTTTTTTCGCCCAAAAATGAAATAAAGTCCTTCACAGTATCTGGTCCATTTTATTAGCCTCCAGTCATCCCTTTAACAATGTTTAATAAAAAAATAACAAAAATGTACTAAAATTTTAGGTCCAAGGGAACAAAGTCACTTTTTCAACCCAGGGCTATGGAGCTTCGATTGGGGTAATATTTCAGGATTTACCCCTCGGATGGAGGTGGGAAAAAAAACTTCACTCAAAAGGTACACAAAGCCCTTTACATTATCAGATCCAAGACTTCAGTGTCTCGGGCCCATTTCTAGCCTCCAGGCGCTTGTTTTATTCTTTATATGACATTTTGAAATTTACAGGTTTAAGGGGACACAGTATCTCCTTCTACCCAGGGCTATGGAGCTCCGCGCAGGGTAAGATTTCAGGTTTCGCCCCTGGCTGGAGGTGTGAAAATAAAACACTTCACATGCTCAGGAAAGTTTATTTCACTCATTTACAGTATCAGAACAAGGCCTGCAAGGCCTTGGGTATGTTTCCAGCCTCAAGGCACCAGTTGTACTGATACTTGTGACACTGGGAGATGTCATGCTTCAAGGGGATGAAGTCGCACCTTCTACCCAGGGTCATGGAGCTCCGCGCAGGATAAGATTTCAGGGTTCACCCCAGGCTTGAGCTGTGAAGATAAAACACTTCACATACTCAGGAAAGTGTATTTAGCTGCTTTACAGTATCAGAATAAGGCCTGCAAGGCCTTGGGCCTACTTCCAGCCTCCTGGAACCAGTTTTACTGATACTTGTGACATTTGCAGGTGTTAGGCTTCAAGGGGATGAAGTCGCACCTTCCACCCAGGGTTATGGAACTCCGCGCAGGGTGAGATTTCAGGGTTCACCCCTGGATGGAAGTGTGAACATAAAACACTTCACATACTCAGGAAAGTGTATTTAGCTGCTTTACAGTATCAGAATAGGGCCTGCAAGGCCTTGGGTGTGTTTCCAGCCTCCTGGCACCAGTTTTACTGATACTTGTGACATTTAAAGGTGTAAGGCTTCAAGGGGATGAAGTCGCACCTTCTACCCAGGGTTATGGAGCTCTGCGCAGGGTGCGATGTCAGGGTTCACCCCTTGGCTGGAGGTGAGAAAATAAAACACTTCACATGCTCAGGAAAGTTTATTTCACTCATTTACAGTATCAGAACAAGGCCTGCAAGGCCGTGGGTATGTTTCCAGCCTCAAGGCACCAGTTGTACTGATACTTGTGACACTGGGAGATGTCATGCTTCAAGGGGATGAAGTCGCACCTTCCACCCAGGGTTATGGAACTCCGCGCAGGGTGAGATTTCAGGGTTCACCCCTGGATGGAAGTGTGAACATAAAACACTTCACATACTCAGGAAAGTGTATTTAGCTGCTTTACAGTATCAGAATAGGGCCTGCAAGGCCTTGGGTGTGTTTCCAGCCTCCTGGCACCAGTTTTACTGATACTTGTGACATTTAAAGGTGTTAGGCTTCAAGGGGATGAAGTCGCACCTTCTACCCAGGGTTATGGAGCTCTGCGCAGGGTGCGATGTCAGGGTTCACCCCTTGGCTGGAGGTGAGAAAATAAAACACTTCACATGCTCAGGAAAGTTTATTTAACTCCTTTACAGTATCAGAATAAGGCCTGCAAGGCCTTGGGCCTACTTCCAGCCTCCTGGCACCAGTTTTACTGATACTTGTGACATTTGCAGGTGTTAGGCATCAAGGGGATGAAGTCGCACCTTCTACCCAGGGTCATGGAGCTCCGCGCAGGGTAAGATTTCAGGCTTCACCCCAGGCTGGAGGAGTGAAAATAAAACACTTCACACACTCAGGAAAGTGTATTTAACTCCTTTACAGTATCAGAATAAGGCCTGCAAGGCCTTGGGCCTACTTCCAGCCTCCTGGCACCAGTTTTACTGATACTTGTGACATTTGCAGGTGTTCGGCTTCAAGGGGATGAAGTCGCACCTTCTACCCAGGGTCATGGAGCTCCGCGCAGGGTAAGATTTCAGGCTTCACCCCTGGCTGCAGGTGTGAAAATAAAACACTTCACATACTCAGGAAAGTGTATTTAGCTCCTTTACAGTATCAGAATAGGGCCTGCAAGGCCTTGGGCCTACTTCCAGCCTCCTGGAACCAGTTTTACTGATACTTGTGACATTTGCAGGTGTTAGGCTTCAAGGGGATGAAGTTGCACCTTCTACCCAGGGTTATGGAACTCCGCGCAGGGTGAGATTTCAGGGTTCACCCCTGGATGGAAGTGTGAGAATAAAACACTTCACATACTCAGGAAAGTATATTTAGCTGCTTTACAGTATCAGAATAAGGCCTGCAAGGCCTTGGGCCTACTTCCAGCCTCTTGGCACCAGTTTTACTGATACTTGTGACATTTGCAGGTGTTAGGCTTCAAGGGGATGAAGTCGCACCTTCTACCCAGGGTTATGGAGCTCCGCGCAGGGTGAGATTTCAGGGTTCACCCCTGGATGGAAGTGTGAACATAAAACACTTCACATACTCAGGAAAGTGTATTTAGCTGCTTTACAGTATCAGAATAAGGCCTGCAAGGCCTTGGGCCTACTTCCAGCCTCCTGGCACCAGTTTTACTGATACTTGTGACATATGCAGGTGTTCGGCTTCAAGGGGATGAAGTCGCACCTTCTACCCAGGGTCATGGAGCTCCGCGCAGGGTAAGATTTCAGGCTTCACCCCTGGCTGCAGGTGTGAAAATAAAACACTTCACATACTCAGGAAAGTGTATTTAGCTCCTTTACAGTATCAGAATAGGGCCTGCAAGGCCTTGGGCCTACTTCCAGCCTCCTGGAACCAGTTTTACTGATACTTGTGACATTTGCAGGTGTTAGGCTTCAAGGGGATGAAGCCGCACCTTCTACCCAGGTTTATGGAGCTCCGCGCAGGGTAAGATTTCAGGGTTCACCCCTGGCTGGAGGTGTGAAAATAAAACACTTCTCATACTCAGGAAAGTGTATTTAACTCCTTTACAGTATCAGAACAAGGCCTGCAAGGCCCTGGGCCTACTTCCAGCCTCCTGGCACCAGTTTTACTGATACTTGTGACATTTGCAGGTGTTAGGCTTCAAGGGGATGAAGTTGCACCTTCTACCCCTGGTTATGGAACTCCGCGCAGGGTGAGATTTCAGGGTTCACCCCTGGATGGAAGTGTGAGAATAAAACACTTCACATACTCAGGAAAGTGTATTTAGCTGCTTTACAGTATCAGAATAAGGCCTGCAAGGCCTTGGGCCTACTTCCAGCCTCTTGGCACCAGTTTTACTGATACTTGTGACATTTGCAGGTGTTAGGCTTCAAGGGGATGAAGTCGCACCTTCTACCCAGGGTTATGGAGCTCCGCGCAGGGTGAGATTTCAGGGTTCACCCCTGGATGGAAGTGTGAACATAAAACACTTCACATACTCGGGAAAGTGTATTTAGCTGCTTTACAGTATCAGAATAAGGCCTGCAAGGCCTTGGGCCTACTTCCAGCCTCCTGGCACCAGTTTTACTGATACTTGTGACATTTGCAGGTGTTAGGCATCAAGGGGATGAAGTCGCACCTTCTACCCAGGGTCATGGAGCTCCGCGCAGGGTAAGATTTCAGGCTTCACCCCAGGCTGGAGGGGTGAAAATAAAACACTTCACACACTCAGGAAAGTGTATTTAACTCCTTTACAGTATCAGAATAAGGCCTGCAAGGCCTTGGGCCTACTTCCAGCCTCCTGGCACCAGTTTTACTGATACTTGTGACATTTGCAGGTGTTAGGCTTCAAGGGGATGAAGTCGCACCTTCTACCCAGGGTTATGGAACTCCGCGCAGGGTGAGATTTCAGGGTTCACCCCTGGATGGAAGTGTGAACATAAAACACTTCACATACTCAGGAAAGTGTATTTAGCTGCTTTACAGTATCAGAATAAGGCCTGCAAGGCCTTGGGCCTACTTCCAGCCTCCTGGCACCAGTTTTACTGATACTTGTGACATTTGCAGGTGTTAGGCTTCAAGGGGATGAAGTCGCACCTTCTACCCAGGGTTATGGAACTCCGCGCAGGGTGAGATTTCAGGGTTCACCCCTGGATGGAAGTGTGAACATAAAACACTTCAAATACTCAGGAAAGTGTATTTAGCTACTTTACAGTATCAGAATAAGGCCTGCAAGGCCTTGGGCCTACTTCCAGCCTCCTGGCACCAGTTTTACTGATACTTGTGACATTTGTAGGTGTTAGGCTTCAAGGGCATGAAGTCGCACCTTCTACCCAGGGTCATGGAGCTCCGCGCAGGGTAAGATTTCAGGGTTCACCCCAGGCTGGAGGAGTGAAAATAAAACACTTCACACACTCAGGAAAGTGTATTTAACTCCTTTACAGTATCAGAATAAGGCCTGCAAGGCCTTGGGCCTACTTCCAGCCTCCTGGCACCAGTTTTACTGATACTTGTGACATTTGTAGGTGTTAGGCTTCAAGGGCATGAAGTCGCACCTTCTGCCCAGGGTCATGGAGCTCCACGCAGGGTAAGATTTCAGGGACCACCCCAGGCTTGAGCTGTGAAAATAAAACACTTCACATACTCAGGAAAGTGTATTTAGCTACTTTACAGTATCAGAATAAGGCCTGCAAGGCCTTGGGCCTACTTCCAGCATCCTGGCACCAGTTTTACTGATACTTGTGACATTTGTAGGTGTTAGGCTTCAAGGGGATGAAGTCGCACCTTCTACCCAGGGTCATGGAGCTCCGCGCAGGGTAAGATTTCAGGCTTCACCCCAGGCTGGAGGAGTGAAAATAAAACCCTTCACACACTCAGGAAAGTGTATTTAACTCCTTTACAGTATCAGAATAAGGCCTGCAAGGCCTTGGGCCTACTTCCAGCCTCCTGGCACCAGTTTTACTGATACTTGTGACATTTGCAGGTGTTAGGCTTCAAGGGGATGAAGTCGCACCTTCTACCCAGGGTTATGGAACTCCGCGCAGGGTGAGATTTCAGGGTTCACCCCTGGATGGAAGTGTGAGAATAAAACACTTCACATACTCAGGAACGTGTATTTAGCTGCTTTACAGCATCAGAATAAGGCCTGCAAGGCCTTGGGCCTACTTCCAGCCTCCTGGCACCAGTTTTACTGATACTTGTGACATTTGCAGGTGTTAGGCTTCAAGGGGATGAAGTCGCACCTTCTACCCAGGGTCATGGAGCTCCGCGCAGGGTAAGATTTCAAGCTTCACCCCAGGCTGGAGGAGTGAAAATAAAACCCTTCACACACTCAGGAAAGTGTATTTAACTCCTTTACAGTATCAGAATAAGGCCTGCAAGGCCTTGGGCCTACTTCCAGCCTCCTGGCACCAGTTTTACTGATACTTGTGACATTTGCAGGTGTTAGGCTTCAAGGGGATGAAGTCGCACCTTCTACCCAGGGTTATGGAACTCCGCGCAGGGTGAGATTTCAGGGTTCACCCCTGGATGGAAGTGTGAGAATAAAACACTTCACATACTCAGGAAAGTGTATTTAGCTGCTTTACAGTATCAGAATAAGGCCTGCACGGCCTTGGGCCTACTTCCAGCCTCCTGGCACCAGTTTTACTGATACTTGTGACATTTGCAGGTCTTAGGCTTCAAGGGGATGAAGTCGCACCTTCTACCCAGGGTCATGGAGCTCCGCGCAGGGTAAGATTTCAGGCTTCACCCCTGGCTGGAGGACTGAAAATAAAACACTTCACACACTCAGGAAAGTGTATTTAACTCATTTACAGTATCAGAATAAGGCCTGCAAGGCCTTGGGCCTACTTCCAGCCTCCTGGCACCAGTTTTACTGAAAGTTGTGACATTTGCAGGTGTTAGGCTTCAAGGGGATGAAGTCGCACCTTCTACCCAGGGTTATGGAACTCCGTGCAGGGTGAGATTTCAGGGTTCACCCCTGGATGGAAGTGTGAGAATAAAACACTTCACATACTCAGGAAAGTGTATTTAGCTGCTTTACAGTATCAGAATAAGGCCTGCAAGGCCTTGGGCCTACTTCCAGCCTCCTGGCACCAGTTTTACTGATACTTGTGACATTTGCAGGTCTTAGGCTTCAAGGGGATGAAGTCGCACCTTCTACCCAGGGTCATGGAGCTCCGCGCAGGGTAAGATTTCAGGCTTCACCCCAGGCTGGAGGAGTGAAAATAAAACACTTCACACACTCAGGAAAGTGTATTTAACTCCTTTACAGTATCAGAATAAGGCCTGCAAGGCCTTGGGCCTACTCCCAGCCTCCTGGCACCAGTTTTACTGATACTTGTGACATTTGCAGGTGTTAGGCTTCAAGGGGATGAAGTCGCACCTTCTACCCAGCATTATGGAACTCCGCGCAGGGTGAGATTTCAGGGTTCACCCCTGGATGGAAGTGTGAGAATAAAACACTTCACATACTCAGGAAAGTGTATTTAGCTGCTTTACAGTATCAGAATAAGGCCTGCAAGGCCTTGGGCCTACTTCCAGCCTCCTGGCACCAGTTTTACTGATACTTGTGACATTTGCAGGTGTTAGGCTTCAAGGGGATGAAGTCGCACCTTCTACCCAGGATTATGGAACTCCGCGCAGGGTGAGATTTCAGGGTTCACCCCTGGATGGAAGTGTGAGAATAAAACACTTCACATACTCAGGAAAGTGTATTTAACTCCTTTACAGTATCAGAACAAGGCCTGCCAGGCCATGGGTGTGTTTCCAGCCTCCAGGCACCAGTTTTACTGATACTTGTGACACTTGGAGGTGTCAAGCTTCAAGGGAACAAAGTCAAACCTTCTACCCAGGGTTATGGAGCTCCGCGCAGGATACGATTTCAGGTTTCACCCCTGGCTGCAGGTGTGAAAACAAAACACTTCACATACTCAGTAAAGTGTATTTAACCCCTTTACAGTATCAGAAAAAGGCCTGCAAGGCCTTGGGCCTACTTCCAGCCTCCTGGCACCAGTTGTACTGATACTTGTGACATTTGCAGGTGTTAGGCTTCAAGGGGACGAAGTCGCACCTTCTACCCAGGGTTATGGAGCTCCGCCCAGGGTAAGATTTCAGGTTTCACCCCTGGCTGCAGGTGTGAAAACAAAACACTTCACATACTCAGGAAAGTGTATTTAGCTCCTTTACAGTATCAGAATAAGGCCTGCAAGGCCTTGGGCCTACTTCCAGCCTCCTGGCACCAGTTTTACTGATACTTGTGACATTTGTAGGTGTTAGGCTTCAAGGGGATGAAGTCGCACCTTCTACCCAGGGTTATGGAACTCCGCGCAGGGTGAGATTTCAGGGTTCATCCCAGGCTTGAGCTGTGAAAATAAAACACTTCACACACTCAGGAAAGTGTATTTAACTCCTTTACAGTATCACAATAAGGCCTGCAAGGCCTTGGGCCTACTTCCGGCCTCCTGGCACCAGTTTTACTGATACTTGTGACATTTGCAGGTGTTAGGCTTCAAGGGGATGAAGTCGCACCTTCTACCCAGGGTTATGGAGCTCCGCGCAGGGTGAGATTTCAGGGTTCACCCCTGGATGGAAGTGTGAACATAAAACACTTCACATACTCAGGAAAGTGTATTTAGCTGCTTTACAGTATCAGAATAAGGCCTGCAAGGCCTTGGGCCTACTTCCAGCCTCCTGGCACCAGTTTTACTGATACTTGTGACATTTGCAGGTGTTCGGCTTCAAGGGGATGAAGTCGCACCTTCTACCCAGGGTCATGGAGCTCCGCGCAGGGTAAGATTTCAGGCTTCACCCCTGGCTGCAGGTGTGAAAATAAAACACTTCACATACTCAGGAAAGTGTATTTAGCTCCTTTACAGTATCAGAATAGGGCCTGCAAGGCCTTGGGCCTACTTCCAGCCTCCTGGAACCAGTTTTACTGATACTTGTGACATTTGCAGGTGTTAGGCTTCAAGGGGATGAAGCCGCACCTTCTACCCAGGTTTATGGAGCTCCGCGCAGGGTAAGATTTCAGGGTTCACCCCTGGCTGGAGGTGTGAAAATAAAACACTTCTCATACTCAGGAAAGTGTATTTAACTCCTTTACAGTATCAGAACAAGGCCTGCAAGGCATTGGGCCTACTTCCAGCCTCCTGGCACCAGTTTTACTGATACTTGTGACATTTGCAGGTGTTAGGCTTCAAGGGGATGAAGTTGCACCTTCTACCCAGGGTTATGGAACTCCGCGCAGGGTGAGATTTCAGGGTTCACCCCTGGATGGAAGTGTGAGAATAAAACACTTCACATACTCAGGAAAGTGTATTTAGCTGCTTTACAGTATCAGAATAAGGCCTGCAAGGCCTTGGGCCTACTTCCAGCCTCTTGGCACCAGTTTTACTGATACTTGTGACATTTGCAGGTGTTAGGCTTCAAGGGGATGAAGTCGCACCTTCTACCCAGGGTTATGGAGCTCCGCGCAGGGTGAGATTTCAGGGTTCACCCCTGGATGGAAGTGTGAACATAAAACACTTCACATACTCAGGAAAGTGTATTTAGCTGCTTTACAGTATCAGAATAAGGCCTGCAAGGCCTTGGGCCTACTTCCAGCCTCCTGGCACCAGTTTTACTGATACTTGTGACATTTGCAGGTGTTAGGCATCAAGGGGATGAAGTCGCACCTTCTACCCAGGGTCATGGAGCTCCGCGCAGGGTAAGATTTCAGGCTTCACCCCAGGCTGGAGGGGTGAAAATAAAACACTTCACACACTCAGGAAAGTGTATTTAACTCCTTTACAGTATCAGAATAAGGCCTGCAAGGCCTTGGGCCTACTTCCAGCCTCCTGGCACCAGTTTTACTGATACTTGTGACATTTGCAGGTGTTAGGCTTCAAGGGGATGAAGTCGCACCTTCTACCCAGGGTTATGGAACTCCGCGCAGGGTGAGATTTCAGGGTTCACCCCTGGATGGAAGTGTGAACATAAAACACTTCACATACTCAGGAAAGTGTATTTAGCTGCTTTACAGTATCAGAATAAGGCCTGCAAGGCCTTGGGCCTACTTCCAGCCTCCTGGCACCAGTTTTACTGATACTTGTGACATTTGCAGGTGTTAGGCTTCAAGGGGATGAAGTCGCACCTTCTACCCAGGGTTATGGAACTCCGCGCAGGGTGAGATTTCAGGGTTCACCCCTGGATGGAAGTGTGAACATAAAACACTTCAAATACTCAGGAAAGTGTATTTAGCTACTTTACAGTATCAGAATAAGGCCTGCAAGGCCTTGGGCCTACTTCCAGCCTCCTGGCACCAGTTTTACTGATACTTGTGACATTTGTAGGTGTTAGGCTTCAAGGGCATGAAGTCGCACCTTCTACCCAGGGTCATGGAGCTCCGCGCAGGGTAAGATTTCAGGGTTCACCCCAGGCTGGAGGAGTGAAAATAAAACACTTCACACACTCAGGAAAGTGTATTTAACTCCTTTACAGTATCAGAATAAGGCCTGCAAGGCCTTGGGCCTACTTCCAGCCTCCTGGCACCAGTTTTACTGATACTTGTGACATTTGTAGGTGTTAGGCTTCAAGGGCATGAAGTCGCACCTTCTGCCCAGGGTCATGGAGCTCCACGCAGGGTAAGATTTCAGGGACCACCCCAGGCTTGAGCTGTGAAAATAAAACACTTCACATACTCAGGAAAGTGTATTTAGCTACTTTACAGTATCAGAATAAGGCCTGCAAGGCCTTGGGCCTACTTCCAGCATCCTGGCACCAGTTTTACTGATACTTGTGACATTTGTAGGTGTTAGGCTTCAAGGGGATGAAGTCGCACCTTCTACCCAGGGTCATGGAGCTCCGCGCAGGGTAAGATTTCAGGCTTCACCCCAGGCTGGAGGAGTGAAAATAAAACCCTTCACACACTCAGGAAAGTGTATTTAACTCCTTTACAGTATCAGAATAAGGCCTGCAAGGCCTTGGGCCTACTTCCAGCCTCCTGGCACCAGTTTTACTGATACTTGTGACATTTGCAGGTGTTAGGCTTCAAGGGGATGAAGTCGCACCTTCTACCCAGGGTTATGGAACTCCGCGCAGGGTGAGATTTCAGGGTTCACCCCTGGATGGAAGTGTGAGAATAAAACACTTCACATACTCAGGAACGTGTATTTAGCTGCTTTACAGCATCAGAATAAGGCCTGCAAGGCCTTGGGCCTACTTCCAGCCTCCTGGCACCAGTTTTACTGATACTTGTGACATTTGCAGGTGTTAGGCTTCAAGGGGATGAAGTCGCACCTTCTACCCAGGGTCATGGAGCTCCGCGCAGGGTAAGATTTCAAGCTTCACCCCAGGCTGGAGGAGTGAAAATAAAACCCTTCACACACTCAGGAAAGTGTATTTAACTCCTTTACAGTATCAGAATAAGGCCTGCAAGGCCTTGGGCCTACTTCCAGCCTCCTGGCACCAGTTTTACTGATACTTGTGACATTTGCAGGTGTTAGGCTTCAAGGGGATGAAGTCGCACCTTCTACCCAGGGTTATGGAACTCCGCGCAGGGTGAGATTTCAGGGTTCACCCCTGGATGGAAGTGTGAGAATAAAACACTTCACATACTCAGGAAAGTGTATTTAGCTGCTTTACAGTATCAGAATAAGGCCTGCACGGCCTTGGGCCTACTTCCAGCCTCCTGGCACCAGTTTTACTGATACTTGTGACATTTGCAGGTCTTAGGCTTCAAGGGGATGAAGTCGCACCTTCTACCCAGGGTCATGGAGCTCCGCGCAGGGTAAGATTTCAGGCTTCACCCCTGGCTGGAGGACTGAAAATAAAACACTTCACACACTCAGGAAAGTGTATTTAACTCATTTACAGTATCAGAATAAGGCCTGCAAGGCCTTGGGCCTACTTCCAGCCTCCTGGCACCAGTTTTACTGAAAGTTGTGACATTTGCAGGTGTTAGGCTTCAAGGGGATGAAGTCGCACCTTCTACCCAGGGTTATGGAACTCCGTGCAGGGTGAGATTTCAGGGTTCACCCCTGGATGGAAGTGTGAGAATAAAACACTTCACATACTCAGGAAAGTGTATTTAGCTGCTTTACAGTATCAGAATAAGGCCTGCAAGGCCTTGGGCCTACTTCCAGCCTCCTGGCACCAGTTTTACTGATACTTGTGACATTTGCAGGTCTTAGGCTTCAAGGGATGAAGTCGCACCTTCTACCCAGGGTCATGGAGCTCCGCGCAGGGTAAGATTTCAGGCTTCACCCCAGGCTGGAGGAGTGAAAATAAAACACTTCACACACTCAGGAAAGTGTATTTAACTCCTTTACAGTATCAGAATAAGGCCTGCAAGGCCTTGGGCCTACTCCCAGCCTCCTGGCACCAGTTTTACTGATACTTGTGACATTTGCAGGTGTTAGGCTTCAAGGGGATGAAGTCGCACCTTCTACCCAGCATTATGGAACTCCGCGCAGGGTGAGATTTCAGGGTTCACCCCTGGATGGAAGTGTGAGAATAAAACACTTCACATACTCAGGAAAGTGTATTTAGCTGCTTTACAGTATCAGAATAAGGCCTGCAAGGCCTTGGGCCTACTTCCAGCCTCCTGGCACCAGTTTTACTGATACTTGTGACATTTGCAGGTGTTAGGCTTCAAGGGGATGAAGTCGCACCTTCTACCCAGGATTATGGAACTCCGCGCAGGGTGAGATTTCAGGGTTCACCCCTGGATGGAAGTGTGAGAATAAAACACTTCACATACTCAGGAAAGTGTATTTAACTCCTTTACAGTATCAGAACAAGGCCTGCCAGGCCATGGGTGTGTTTCCAGCCTCCAGGCACCAGTTTTACTGATACTTGTGACACTTGGAGGTGTCAAGCTTCAAGGGAACAAAGTCAAACCTTCTACCCAGGGTTATGGAGCTCCGCGCAGGATACGATTTCAGGTTTCACCCCTGGCTGCAGGTGTGAAAACAAAACACTTCACATACTCAGTAAAGTGTATTTAACCCCTTTACAGTATCAGAAAAAGGCCTGCAAGGCCTTGGGCCTACTTCCAGCCTCCTGGCACCAGTTGTACTGATACTTGTGACATTTGCAGGTGTTAGGCTTCAAGGGGACGAAGTCGCACCTTCTACCCAGGGTTATGGAGCTCCGCCCAGGGTAAGATTTCAGGTTTCACCCCTGGCTGCAGGTGTGAAAACAAAACACTTCACATACTCAGGAAAGTGTATTTAGCTCCTTTACAGTATCAGAATAAGGCCTGCAAGGCCTTGGGCCTACTTCCAGCCTCCTGGCACCAGTTTTACTGATACTTGTGACATTTGTAGGTGTTAGGCTTCAAGGGGATGAAGTCGCACCTTCTACCCAGGGTTATGGAACTCCGCGCAGGGTGAGATTTCAGGGTTCATCCCAGGCTTGAGCTGTGAAAATAAAACACTTCACACACTCAGGAAAGTGTATTTAACTCCTTTACAGTATCACAATAAGGCCTGCAAGGCCTTGGGCCTACTTCCGGCCTCCTGGCACCAGTTTTACTGATACTTGTGACATTTGCAGGTGTTAGGCTTCAAGGGGATGAAGTCGCACCTTCTACCCAGGGTTATGGAGCTCCGCGCAGGGTGAGATTTCAGGGTTCACCCCTGGATGGAAGTGTGAACATAAAACACTTCACATACTCAGGAAAGTGTATTTAGCTGCTTTACAGTATCAGAATAAGGCCTGCAAGGCCTTGGGCCTACTTCCAGCCTCCTGGCACCAGTTTTACTGATACTTGTGACATTTGCAGGTGTTCGGCTTCAAGGGGATGAAGTCGCACCTTCTACCCAGGGTCATGGAGCTCCGCGCAGGGTAAGATTTCAGGCTTCACCCCTGGCTGCAGGTGTGAAAATAAAACACTTCACATACTCAGGAAAGTGTATTTAGCTCCTTTACAGTATCAGAATAGGGCCTGCAAGGCCTTGGGCCTACTTCCAGCCTCCTGGAACCAGTTTTACTGATACTTGTGACATTTGCAGGTGTTAGGCTTCAAGGGGATGAAGCCGCACCTTCTACCCAGGTTTATGGAGCTCCGCGCAGGGTAAGATTTCAGGGTTCACCCCTGGCTGGAGGTGTGAAAATAAAACACTTCTCATACTCAGGAAAGTGTATTTAACTCCTTTACAGTATCAGAACAAGGCCTGCAAGGCATTGGGCCTACTTCCAGCCTCCTGGCACCAGTTTTACTGATACTTGTGACATTTGCAGGTGTTAGGCTTCAAGGGGATGAAGTTGCACCTTCTACCCAGGGTTATGGAACTCCGCGCAGGGTGAGATTTCAGGGTTCACCCCTGGATGGAAGTGTGAGAATAAAACACTTCACATACTCAGGAAAGTGTATTTAGCTGCTTTACAGTATCAGAATAAGGCCTGCAAGGCCTTGGGCCTACTTCCAGCCTCTTGGCACCAGTTTTACTGATACTTGTGACATTTGCAGGTGTTAGGCTTCAAGGGGATGAAGTCGCACCTTCTACCCAGGGTTATGGAGCTCCGCGCAGGGTGAGATTTCAGGGTTCACCCCTGGATGGAAGTGTGAACATAAAACACTTCACCATACTCAGGAAAGTGTATTTAGCTGCTTTACAGTATCAGAATAAGGCCTGCAAGGCCTTGGGCCTACTTCCAGCCTCCTGGCACCAGTTTTACTGATACTTGTGACATTTGCAGGTGTTAGGCATCAAGGGGATGAAGTCGCACCTTCTACCCAGGGTCATGGAGCTCCGCGCAGGGTAAGATTTCAGGCTTCACCCCAGGCTGGAGGGGTGAAAATAAAACACTTCACACACTCAGGAAAGTGTATTTAACTCCTTTACAGTATCAGAATAAGGCCTGCAAGGCCTTGGGCCTACTTCCAGCCTCCTGGCACCAGTTTTACTGATACTTGTGACATTTGCAGGTGTTAGGCTTCAAGGGGATGAAGTCGCACCTTCTACCCAGGGTTATGGAACTCCGCGCAGGGTGAGATTTCAGGGTTCACCCCTGGATGGAAGTGTGAACATAAAACACTTCACATACTCAGGAAAGTGTATTTAGCTGCTTTACAGTATCAGAATAAGGCCTGCAAGGCCTTGGGCCTACTTCCAGCCTCCTGGCACCAGTTTTACTGATACTTGTGACATTTGCAGGTGTTAGGCTTCAAGGGGATGAAGTCGCACCTTCTACCCAGGGTTATGGAACTCCGCGCAGGGTGAGATTTCAGGGTTCACCCCTGGATGGAAGTGTGAACATAAAACACTTCAAATACTCAGGAAAGTGTATTTAGCTACTTTACAGTATCAGAATAAGGCCTGCAAGGCCTTGGGCCTACTTCCAGCCTCCTGGCACCAGTTTTACTGATACTTGTGACATTTGTAGGTGTTAGGCTTCAAGGGCATGAAGTCGCACCTTCTACCCAGGGTCATGGAGCTCCGCGCAGGGTAAGATTTCAGGGTTCACCCCAGGCTGGAGGAGTGAAAATAAAACACTTCACACACTCAGGAAAGTGTATTTAACTCCTTTACAGTATCAGAATAAGGCCTGCAAGGCCTTGGGCCTACTTCCAGCCTCCTGGCACCAGTTTTACTGATACTTGTGACATTTGTAGGTGTTAGGCTTCAAGGGCATGAAGTCGCACCTTCTGCCCAGGGTCATGGAGCTCCACGCAGGGTAAGATTTCAGGGACCACCCCAGGCTTGAGCTGTGAAAATAAAACACTTCACATACTCAGGAAAGTGTATTTAGCTACTTTACAGTATCAGAATAAGGCCTGCAAGGCCTTGGGCCTACTTCCAGCATCCTGGCACCAGTTTTACTGATACTTGTGACATTTGTAGGTGTTAGGCTTCAAGGGGATGAAGTCGCACCTTCTACCCAGGGTCATGGAGCTCCGCGCAGGGTAAGATTTCAGGCTTCACCCCAGGCTGGAGGAGTGAAAATAAAACCCTTCACACACTCAGGAAAGTGTATTTAACTCCTTTACAGTATCAGAATAAGGCCTGCAAGGCCTTGGGCCTACTTCCAGCCTCCTGGCACCAGTTTTACTGATACTTGTGACATTTGCAGGTGTTAGGCTTCAAGGGGATGAAGTCGCACCTTCTACCCAGGGTTATGGAACTCCGCGCAGGGTGAGATTTCAGGGTTCACCCCTGGATGGAAGTGTGAGAATAAAACACTTCACATACTCAGGAACGTGTATTTAGCTGCTTTACAGCATCAGAATAAGGCCTGCAAGGCCTTGGGCCTACTTCCGGCCTCCTGGCACCAGTTTTACTGATACTTGTGACATTTGCAGGTGTTAGGCTTCAAGGGGATGAAGTCGCACCTTCTACCCAGGGTCATGGAGCTCCGCGCAGGGTAAGATTTCAAGCTTCACCCCAGGCTGGAGGAGTGAAAATAAAACCCTTCACACACTCAGGAAAGTGTATTTAACTCCTTTACAGTATCAGAATAAGGCCTGCAAGGCCTTGGGCCTACTTCCAGCCTCCTGGCACCAGTTTTACTGATACTTGTGACATTTGCAGGTGTTAGGCTTCAAGGGGATGAAGTCGCACCTTCTACCCAGGGTTATGGAACTCCGCGCAGGGTGAGATTTCAGGGTTCACCCCTGGATGGAAGTGTGAGAATAAAACACTTCACATACTCAGGAAAGTGTATTTAGCTGCTTTACAGTATCAGAATAAGGCCTGCACGGCCTTGGGCCTACTTCCAGCCTCCTGGCACCAGTTTTACTGATACTTGTGACATTTGCAGGTCTTAGGCTTCAAGGGGATGAAGTCGCACCTTCTACCCAGGGTCATGGAGCTCCGCGCAGGGTAAGATTTCAGGCTTCACCCCAGGCTGGAGGAGTGAAAATAAAACACTTCACACACTCAGGAAAGTGTATTTAACTCCTTTACAGTATCAGAATAAGGCCTGCACGGCCTTGGGCCTACTTCCAGCCTCCTGGCACCAGTTTTACTGATACTTGTGACATTTGCAGGTGTTAGGCTTCAAGGGGATGAAGTCGCACCTTCTACCCAGGGTCATGGAGCTCCGCGCAGGGTAAGATTTCAGGCTTCACCCCTGGCTGGAGGACTGAAAATAAAACACTTCACACACTCAGGAAAGTGTATTTAACTCATTTACAGTATCAGAATAAGGCCTGCAAGGCCTTGGGCCTACTTCCAGCCTCCTGGCACCAGTTTTACTGAAAGTTGTGACATTTGCAGGTGTTAGGCTTCAAGGGGATGAAGTCGCACCTTCTACCCAGGGTTATGGAACTCCGTGCAGGGTGAGATTTCAGGGTTCACCCCTGGATGGAAGTGTGAGAATAAAACACTTCACATACTCAGGAAAGTGTATTTAGCTGCTTTACAGTATCAGAATAAGGCCTGCAAGGCCTTGGGCCTACTTCCAGCCTCCTGGCACCAGTTTTACTGATACTTGTGACATTTGCAGGTCTTAGGCTTCAAGGGGATGAAGTCGCACCTTCTACCCAGGGTCATGGAGCTCCGCGCAGGGTAAGATTTCAGGCTTCACCCCAGGCTGGAGGAGTGAAAATAAAACACTTCACACACTCAGGAAAGTGTATTTAACTCCTTTACAGTATCAGAATAAGGCCTGCAAGGCCTTGGGCCTACTCCCAGCCTCCTGGCACCAGTTTTACTGATACTTGTGACATTTGCAGGTGTTAGGCTTCAAGGGGATGAAGTCGCACCTTCTACCCAGCATTATGGAACTCCGCGCAGGGTGAGATTTCAGGGTTCACCCCTGGATGGAAGTGTGAGAATAAAACACTTCACATACTCAGGAAAGTGTATTTAGCTGCTTTACAGTATCAGAATAAGGCCTGCAAGGCCTTGGGCCTACTTCCAGCCTCCTGGCACCAGTTTTACTGATACTTGTGACATTTGCAGGTGTTAGGCTTCAAGGGGATGAAGTCGCACCTTCTACCCAGGGTTATGGAACTCCGCGCAGGGTGAGATTTCAGGGTTCACCCCTGGATGGAAGTGTGAGAATAAAACACTTCACATACTCAGGAAAGTGTATTTAACTCCTTTACAGTATCAGAACAAGGCCTGCCAGGCCATGGGTGTGTTTCCAGCCTCCAGGCACCAGTTTTACTGATACTTGTGACACTTGGAGGTGTCAAGCTTCAAGGGAACAAAGTCAAACCTTCTACCCAGGGTTATGGAGCTCCGCGCAGGATACGATTTCAGGTTTCACCCCTGGCTGCAGGTGTGAAAACAAAACACTTCACATACTCAGTAAAGTGTATTTAACCCCTTTACAGTATCAGAAAAAGGCCTGCAAGGCCTTGGGCCTACTTCCAGCCTCCTGGCACCAGTTGTACTGATACTTGTGACATTTGCAGGTGTTAGGCTTCAAGGGGACGAAGTCGCACCTTCTACCCAGGGTTATGGAGCTCCGCCCAGGGTAAGATTTCAGGTTTCACCCCTGGCTGCAGGTGTGAAAACAAAACACTTCACATACTCAGGAAAGTGTATTTAGCTCCTTTACAGTATCAGAATAAGGCCTGCAAGGCCTTGGGCCTACTTCCAGCCTCCTGGCACCAGTTTTACTGATACTTGTGACATTTGTAGGTGTTAGGCTTCAAGGGGATGAAGTCGCACCTTCTACCCAGGGTTATGGAACTCCGCGCAGGGTGAGATTTCAGGGTTCATCCCAGGCTTGAGCTGTGAAAATAAAACACTTCACACACTCAGGAAAGTGTATTTAACTCCTTTACAGTATCACAATAAGGCCTGCAAGGCCTTGGGCCTACTTCCGGCCTCCTGGCACCAGTTTTACTGATACTTGTGACATTTGCAGGTGTTAGGCTTCAAGGGGATGAAGTCGCACCTTCTACCCAGGGTTATGGAGCTCCGCGCAGGGTGAGATTTCAGGGTTCACCCCTGGATGGAAGTGTGAACATAAAACACTTCACATACTCAGGAAAGTGTATTTAGCTGCTTTACAGTATCAGAATAAGGCCTGCAAGGCCTTGGGCCTACTTCCAGCCTCCTGGCACCAGTTTTACTGATACTTGTGACATTTGCAGGTGTTCGGCTTCAAGGGGATGAAGTCGCACCTTCTACCCAGGGTCATGGAGCTCCGCGCAGGGTAAGATTTCAGGCTTCACCCCTGGCTGCAGGTGTGAAAATAAAACACTTCACATACTCAGGAAAGTGTATTTAGCTCCTTTACAGTATCAGAATAGGGCCTGCAAGGCCTTGGGCCTACTTCCAGCCTCCTGGAACCAGTTTTACTGATACTTGTGACATTTGCAGGTGTTAGGCTTCAAGGGGATGAAGCCGCACCTTCTACCCAGGTTTATGGAGCTCCGCGCAGGGTAAGATTTCAGGGTTCACCCCTGGCTGGAGGTGTGAAAATAAAACACTTCTCATACTCAGGAAAGTGTATTTAACTCCTTTACAGTATCAGAACAAGGCCTGCAAGGCATTGGGCCTACTTCCAGCCTCCTGGCACCAGTTTTACTGATACTTGTGACATTTGCAGGTGTTAGGCTTCAAGGGGATGAAGTTGCACCTTCTACCCAGGGTTATGGAACTCCGCGCAGGGTGAGATTTCAGGGTTCACCCCTGGATGGAAGTGTGAGAATAAAACACTTCACATACTCAGGAAAGTGTATTTAGCTGCTTTACAGTATCAGAATAAGGCCTGCAAGGCCTTGGGCCTACTTCCAGCCTCTTGGCACCAGTTTTACTGATACTTGTGACATTTGCAGGTGTTAGGCTTCAAGGGGATGAAGTCGCACCTTCTACCCAGGGTTATGGAGCTCCGCGCAGGGTGAGATTTCAGGGTTCACCCCTGGATGGAAGTGTGAACATAAAACACTTCACATACTCAGGAAAGTGTATTTAGCTGCTTTACAGTATCAGAATAAGGCCTGCAAGGCCTTGGGCCTACTTCCAGCCTCCTGGCACCAGTTTTACTGATACTTGTGACATTTGCAGGTGTTAGGCATCAAGGGGATGAAGTCGCACCTTCTACCCAGGGTCATGGAGCTCCGCGCAGGGTAAGATTTCAGGCTTCACCCCAGGCTGGAGGGGTGAAAATAAAACACTTCACACACTCAGGAAAGTGTATTTAACTCCTTTACAGTATCAGAATAAGGCCTGCAAGGCCTTGGGCCTACTTCCAGCCTCCTGGCACCAGTTTTACTGATACTTGTGACATTTGCAGGTGTTAGGCTTCAAGGGGATGAAGTCGCACCTTCTACCCAGGGTTATGGAACTCCGCGCAGGGTGAGATTTCAGGGTTCACCCCTGGATGGAAGTGTGAACATAAAACACTTCACATACTCAGGAAAGTGTATTTAGCTGCTTTACAGTATCAGAATAAGGCCTGCAAGGCCTTGGGCCTACTTCCAGCCTCCTGGCACCAGTTTTACTGATACTTGTGACATTTGCAGGTGTTAGGCTTCAAGGGGATGAAGTCGCACCTTCTACCCAGGGTTATGGAACTCCGCGCAGGGTGAGATTTCAGGGTTCACCCCTGGATGGAAGTGTGAACATAAAACACTTCAAATACTCAGGAAAGTGTATTTAGCTACTTTACAGTATCAGAATAAGGCCTGCAAGGCCTTGGGCCTACTTCCAGCCTCCTGGCACCAGTTTTACTGATACTTGTGACATTTGTAGGTGTTAGGCTTCAAGGGCATGAAGTCGCACCTTCTACCCAGGGTCATGGAGCTCCGCGCAGGGTAAGATTTCAGGGTTCACCCCAGGCTGGAGGAGTGAAAATAAAACACTTCACACACTCAGGAAAGTGTATTTAACTCCTTTACAGTATCAGAATAAGGCCTGCAAGGCCTTGGGCCTACTTCCAGCCTCCTGGCACCAGTTTTACTGATACTTGTGACATTTGTAGGTGTTAGGCTTCAAGGGCATGAAGTCGCACCTTCTGCCCAGGGTCATGGAGCTCCACGCAGGGTAAGATTTCAGGGACCACCCCAGGCTTGAGCTGTGAAAATAAAACACTTCACATACTCAGGAAAGTGTATTTAGCTACTTTACAGTATCAGAATAAGGCCTGCAAGGCCTTGGG
Organism: Triturus cristatus; assembly: GCF_964204655.1. NCBI lineage: Eukaryota > Metazoa > Chordata > Amphibia > Caudata > Salamandridae > Triturus > Triturus cristatus. The sequence continues at coordinate 36,367,553 of NC_140587.1, forward strand.
CCTACTTCCAGCATCCTGGCACCAGTTTTACTGATACTTGTGACATTTGTAGGTGTTAGGCTTCAAGGGGATGAAGTCGCACCTTCTACCCAGGGTCATGGAGCTCCGCGCAGGGTAAGATTTCAGGCTTCACCCCAGGCTGGAGGAGTGAAAATAAAACCCTTCACACACTCAGGAAAGTGTATTTAACTCCTTTACAGTATCAGAATAAGGCCTGCAAGGCCTTGGGCCTACTTCCAGCCTCCTGGCACCAGTTTTACTGATACTTGTGACATTTGCAGGTGTTAGGCTTCAAGGGGATGAAGTCGCACCTTCTACCCAGGGTTATGGAACTCCGCGCAGGGTGAGATTTCAGGGTTCACCCCTGGATGGAAGTGTGAGAATAAAACACTTCACATACTCAGGAACGTGTATTTAGCTGCTTTACAGCATCAGAATAAGGCCTGCAAGGCCTTGGGCCTACTTCCGGCCTCCTGGCACCAGTTTTACTGATACTTGTGACATTTGCAGGTGTTAGGCTTCAAGGGGATGAAGTCGCACCTTCTACCCAGGGTCATGGAGCTCCGCGCAGGGTAAGATTTCAAGCTTCACCCCAGGCTGGAGGAGTGAAAATAAAACCCTTCACACACTCAGGAAAGTGTATTTAACTCCTTTACAGTATCAGAATAAGGCCTGCAAGGCCTTGGGCCTACTTCCAGCCTCCTGGCACCAGTTTTACTGATACTTGTGACATTTGCAGGTGTTAGGCTTCAAGGGGATGAAGTCGCACCTTCTACCCAGGGTTATGGAACTCCGCGCAGGGTGAGATTTCAGGGTTCACCCCTGGATGGAAGTGTGAGAATAAAACACTTCACATACTCAGGAAAGTGTATTTAGCTGCTTTACAGTATCAGAATAAGGCCTGCACGGCCTTGGGCCTACTTCCAGCCTCCTGGCACCAGTTTTACTGATACTTGTGACATTTGCAGGTCTTAGGCTTCAAGGGGATGAAGTCGCACCTTCTACCCAGGGTCATGGAGCTCCGCGCAGGGTAAGATTTCAGGCTTCACCCCAGGCTGGAGGAGTGAAAATAAAACACTTCACACACTCAGGAAAGTGTATTTAACTCCTTTACAGTATCAGAATAAGGCCTGCAAGGCCTTGGGCCTACTTCCAGCCTCCTGGCACCAGTTTTACTGATACTTGTGACATTTGCAGGTGTTAGGCTTCAAGGGGATGAAGTCGCACCTTCTACCCAGGGTCATGGAGCTCCGCGCAGGGTAAGATTTCAGGCTTCACCCCTGGCTGGAGGACTGAAAATAAAACACTTCACACACTCAGGAAAGTGTATTTAACTCATTTACAGTATCAGAATAAGGCCTGCAAGGCCTTGGGCCTACTTCCAGCCTCCTGGCACCAGTTTTACTGAAAGTTGTGACATTTGCAGGTGTTAGGCTTCAAGGGGATGAAGTCGCACCTTCTACCCAGGGTTATGGAACTCCGTGCAGGGTGAGATTTCAGGGTTCACCCCTGGATGGAAGTGTGAGAATAAAACACTTCACATACTCAGGAAAGTGTATTTAGCTGCTTTACAGTATCAGAATAAGGCCTGCAAGGCCTTGGGCCTACTTCCAGCCTCCTGGCACCAGTTTTACTGATACTTGTGACATTTGCAGGTCTTAGGCTTCAAGGGGATGAAGTCGCACCTTCTACCCAGGGTCATGGAGCTCCGCGCAGGGTAAGATTTCAGGCTTCACCCCAGGCTGGAGGAGTGAAAATAAAACACTTCACACACTCAGGAAAGTGTATTTAACTCCTTTACAGTATCAGAATAAGGCCTGCAAGGCCTTGGGCCTACTCCCAGCCTCCTGGCACCAGTTTTACTGATACTTGTGACATTTGCAGGTGTTAGGCTTCAAGGGGATGAAGTCGCACCTTCTACCCAGCATTATGGAACTCCGCGCAGGGTGAGATTTCAGGGTTCACCCCTGGATGGAAGTGTGAGAATAAAACACTTCACATACTCAGGAAAGTGTATTTAGCTGCTTTACAGTATCAGAATAAGGCCTGCAAGGCCTTGGGCCTACTTCCAGCCTCCTGGCACCAGTTTTACTGATACTTGTGACATTTGCAGGTGTTAGGCTTCAAGGGGATGAAGTCGCACCTTCTACCCAGGGTTATGGAACTCCGCGCAGGGTGAGATTTCAGGGTTCACCCCTGGATGGAAGTGTGAGAATAAAACACTTCACATACTCAGGAAAGTGTATTTAACTCCTTTACAGTATCAGAACAAGGCCTGCCAGGCCATGGGTGTGTTTCCAGCCTCCAGGCACCAGTTTTACTGATACTTGTGACACTTGGAGGTGTCAAGCTTCAAGGGAACAAAGTCAAACCTTCTACCCAGGGTTATGGAGCTCCGCGCAGGATACGATTTCAGGTTTCACCCCTGGCTGCAGGTGTGAAAACAAAACACTTCACATACTCAGTAAAGTGTATTTAACCCCTTTACAGTATCAGAAAAAGGCCTGCAAGGCCTTGGGCCTACTTCCAGCCTCCTGGCACCAGTTGTACTGATACTTGTGACATTTGCAGGTGTTAGGCTTCAAGGGGACGAAGTCGCACCTTCTACCCAGGGTTATGGAGCTCCGCCCAGGGTAAGATTTCAGGTTTCACCCCTGGCTGCAGGTGTGAAAACAAAACACTTCACATACTCAGGAAAGTGTATTTAGCTCCTTTACAGTATCAGAATAAGGCCTGCAAGGCCTTGGGCCTACTTCCAGCCTCCTGGCACCAGTTTTACTGATACTTGTGACATTTGTAGGTGTTAGGCTTCAAGGGGATGAAGTCGCACCTTCTACCCAGGGTTATGGAACTCCGCGCAGGGTGAGATTTCAGGGTTCACCCCTGGCTGGAGGTGTGACTATGTGGATTGTTTTGTTTTCACACCTCCAGCCAGGGGTGAACCCTGAAATCTCACCCTGCGCGGAGCTCCATAACCCTGGGTAGAAGGTGCGACTTCATCCCCTTTAAGCTGTAAACCTCCAAATGTCACACATTTTACTAAAACATGTACCTGGAAGCTAGGGATGGGCCGGAGATCCTGAAGGCTAAGATATGATACTGTGAATGGTGTTCATGTACGTTCTGGACTATGGGAAGTGTTTTGTTTCCTTCCCCTACCTCCATCCAAATTAGCAGCAGGCCTCGATCAGGCTACAGGGCGCAGAATATGATTTCTGGTCTCAGGTCTCCCTCGTGACATACCATTGGATTCAGGAGTGGTCCCCACTCCGGCGATAGGGCTGAGTAGAACAGTGGTAGTCACAGGCCTCACTCTGTACTGTACTATTCAGTTCCGCAGTGGGCCTCCCCCGGTCATAGGCTCAGCGTCTGACATACAGTAACTCACTCTGTCTACAGATGTCACCTCAGACGTACACCTAGCTCCAGCTGTAAAAATCAGCTCAGCAGAGTGCCTCCATGCCGGTACTGGGGTCACCATTTCAGGTGCATTCACACCCTCTGCTCTCACTTGGGGTGTCTTTAAACATGTAGGCCTAACTCGGCCGCCTTCCTTCATTGTGTCACTGTGTATTTATTGTATTGAGTCTGGCTCGGCGCTCGGCAGTGAATGCCCTCTGCCTGCATGTGAAGCTGCCAGCACACGGCCGCCTGGTGATGCGTGCGAGGCTGGAGCCAGGGCCGTGCCCCGCTGCTTGTAAGCCCCGAGCCGAGGGTGCCACAGCCGAGGGTGCAGGCGCGCGGGGAGGGCCCCCTGGCCCCCGGGCCGGGGGCTCCCTGGCATTGTTTCCACCCCGCGCTCGGCCGGCGGAGCCCTGTGTTACTTTGGCCCGTTCCAGAACGCGCTCCCCGCGGCCCCCGCAGCCCCACTGTGACGCCACAGGGCCCGCTCCCTGCAGGAGCCCCCTCCCTCCCGCGGGCCGCCGCTCCCGGCCGCAGGAGTCGAGAGTGGACCGGGGAAAAGGGGCCCGGAGCCCGGGATTTCAGGCATGGAGGCGCCCGCCGTCGGGGGAGCGCCGAGTCTCCCCGCGGATCACAAGCCAGGGACGAGGGGTGGATCCGAAACGGGGGCAGGCGCGGGAGAGGGCCGAAGCTGGGCTCCTGGTCATGTATGCGTGGAAGCGCGTGTTTAACTGATTGTGTTTTAAAACGTGGATAATCCGAAGGTAGGAAACACAAAAGTCAGCTGGGAGCAGAGAGCCGAGTGTGCCTCGCACAGCCCTGTCTGCTCGGGACCAATCAGAGGCCGGCTCCTCCCTGTATATAATCACGGGGCTCGGGTCTGGGAGGGACATTTCTTTTCAGTGACAGCGCCCGCGCCGAGACTCGCATTACAATGGCCGAAACCGCTCCAGCCGCCGCGGCGCCTCCCGCTGAGGTCGCCCCCAAGAAAAAGCAGCAGAAGAAGACAGCGGGGGCCTCGAAGGCCAAGAAGCCTTCCGGCCCCAGCGTGGCCGATCTGATCCTGAAGGTGGTGACCGCCTCTGCCGAGAGGAAGGGAGTCTCCCTGTCGGCCATGAAGAAGGGGCTGGTCGCCGAGGGCTACGATGTGGACAAGAACAAGAGCCGGGTCAAGGCCTCCGTCAAGAGCCTGGTCAGCAAAGGCGCCCTGGCCCAGCTGAAGGGCACCGGGGCCTCCGGATCCTTCAAGGTGAACAAGAAGCAGCTGGAGGGCAAGAAGGCGGCCAAGAAGGCGGCCGCCAAGACCAAGAAACCAGCGGCCAAGAAAGCTGCCCCAGCCGCCAAGAAGCCCAAAAAGGCTCCCGCGGGGGTCAAGAAGAGCCCGAAGAAGGTCAAGAAGCCAGCGGCAGCAAAGAGCCCCAAGAAGCCCAAGGCTGCCCCCGCCAAGAAGGCTGCCAAGAGCCCAGCGAAAGCCAAGGCGGCGAAGCCCAAAGTGGCCAAGAAAAGCCCTGCCAAGGTAGTCAAACCCAAGGCAGCCAAGCCCAAAGCAGCCAAGCCCAAGAAGGCAGCGCCCAAGAAGAAGTAAGGGCTTGCACCGAGACACTGCAAACACAACGGCTCTTTTAAGAGCCATCCACCCGGTCCAGAAGAGAGCTTGTTCGTCCCCACCCTTGCACCCCGCGTGCACCCTTCTCTATGATAATAAACGGCACAGTAAATCCATAGCGCGCCTTTCCGCACGCGAGTGCCGTGTGTGATCTTGGTCATATGAAAGGCTCTTTTGGTGTTGCGTGGATTGGAATCTTTATAACAAAGAAAGAAGGGGGTCTGGGAGTTATTAGACCTCAGTTCATAATAAATGTGAGATAACGTGTGCCTTGGTGCTTTCACTGTAACCGGGCAGACTCGAAGTGGTGTCTGCATAAAGCAGACGATTGTGAAAGTGAAATCGAGCGCAGTGAACGGCGGCGTGTTCCAGGGTGACCAAGGGCGGTACACTTATAACATCCTGGGCTCCTCGCCCAGTTGACCAGGGTCGAGAAGGGGGGCGAGGGGTTCTTGTGACTACAAATGAATGGATGGACACTGAGACAAAGGCTGACCGAAGCGCCGGCTTCGGCTCCAACGTACATCATCCAATCCGGAGGGTTCCCTTTTCTCCACAGCTCATTGGAGAGACAGTCTGCAGCCTCAGGTTGAGTAGCCAATCGTTGCACACCGCGGGCTATTTTCGAACGTGGGGCGGGAGCTTCAGCCAACCAGAGCAGCCCTCCGTCTTCGAGTGCATAAATAGGGCTCTTGCCTGCTTGAACGCCATTCTTCCTCGCTCGTCGTTGAAAGAGACCGCTCCCGCCATGGCCCGCACCAAGCAGACAGCCCGCAAGTCCACCGGCGGCAAAGCGCCTCGCAAGCAGCTGGCCACCAAGGCTGCCCGCAAGAGCGCGCCTGCCACCGGCGGCGTCAAGAAGCCTCACCGCTACCGACCGGGCACCGTGGCTCTCCGCGAGATCCGCCGCTACCAGAAGTCCACCGAGCTCCTCATCCGCAAGCTGCCGTTCCAGCGCTTGGTGAGGGAGATCGCCCAGGACTTCAAGACCGACCTGCGCTTCCAGAGCTCCGCCGTCATGGCCCTGCAAGAGGCCAGCGAGGCCTACCTGGTCGGGCTCTTCGAGGACACCAACCTGTGCGCCATCCACGCCAAGAGGGTGACCATCATGCCCAAGGACATCCAGCTGGCCCGTCGTATCCGAGGCGAGAGGGCCTAAGGAGGCACACCGACCCGATCAACCACCACAACGGCTCTTTTAAGGGCCACCACCCTGTCACCTACGAGCTTCTCTTGTCTGCCATGGCATGTTCTACAGGTTAGGGTGGGTTGGCTGGGAGTACCACGAGTACTGGGTAACTTATACCGGCACTGGGTGACCAGGGCACTCCGTGTTCACAGTGCACGGCCACCTCTTCAATTAATAAAGAGCTTTGTTTGGGTAGAGGGTCGTGTTGGGATCCGCTGGTCACAAGCCAGCGCTGTGGGGCATCTGTGCTCCCGGTACATCGGGTTCATGTCTCCGATTTCGGGAGCCGTTGCCCTTGGTCTTACAGTACAAACAGAACGTGGCCCCACGCACACACTTAAAACTGGTCACCCGAAACATGGAAAACAATAAGCCCGGGGGCAACCGTGCGAGTTCCGCGCGGGCTTTATTTAACGTCACCGTTACATTACAGAGCTTGTGTGACACTTGGTCCCAAAGAGGGCTCATTCATATAAACATGTTTATTAAAACGGGTTGCCCGCTCCATCGTCCCTCGGTCTGCAGCAAGCCCCGTGAAAGCAGGTCTTGTGCGCTCAAAATTACCGTTTAAAACACTTTTTTCTCCGGTCATAAATGAAGCACATTAGCTCTTAGGGGAGGACGTGAGTGGCCCTTAAAAGAGCCGTTGTGTTCGTTGGGGATACGCCTCGAAGCCTTACTTGGCGCTGGTGTACTTGGTGACGGCCTTGGTGCCCTCGGACACGGCGTGCTTGGCCAGCTCTCCGGGCAGCAGCAGACGCACTGCGGTCTGGATCTCCCGGGAGGTGATGGTGCGCCGCGAGTTGTAGTGGGCCAGGCGGGAAGCTTCCCCGGCGATGCGCTCGAAGATGTCGTTCACGAAGGAGTTCATGATGCCCATGGCCTTGGAGGAGATGCCGGTGTCCGGGTGCACCTGCTTCATCACTTTGTAAATGTAGATGGCATAGCTTTCCTTCCTGCTCCTCTTGCGCTTCTTCCCGTCCTTCTTGGGCGGCTTGGAGAGCGCTTTCTTGGAGCCCTTCTTGGGAGCCGGCGCGGACTTGGCTGGTTCAGGCATGGTCGACAATCTGCACCGCTTCCTGTGGAGCCGAGAGAAATAAGGCAGACGTGCCCGGCACTTGTATTTATAGGCTGGGCGTGTAAAGTAGCTGCTTCTCTGCTCTCCCTTCTCATTGGCAGGCAAAGGCAAGCCCCCCACCTCCTAGTGTACTGCGGTTCTGGGACTCTGATTGGTGAAACAGAAGCCCTCCTCCCTCCAATGAGAAGTACTATCAGCGCCTAGCTGTCAACCAATCAGACGCACCCGAAGTCTTTATATCGCCGGAGTCCCGCAGAACAGCAGTATCATTCTCTCTGTTGTGTGAGTGAGCCCCTGCATCGATCGCCATGTCTGGACGCGGAAAGCAAGGAGGAAAGGCCCGCGCTAAGGCCAAGACACGCTCTTCAAGAGCCGGGCTCCAGTTCCCCGTGGGCCGTGTGCACAGGCTGCTCCGGAAGGGAAGCTACGCCGAGAGGGTGGGCGCCGGTGCCCCAGTCTATCTGGCTGCAGTCCTGGAGTACCTGACCGCTGAGATCCTGGAGCTGGCCGGCAACGCGGCCCGGGACAACAAGAAGACCCGCATCATCCCCAGACACCTCCAGCTGGCCATCCGCAACGACGAGGAGCTGAACAAGCTGCTGGGCCGAGTCACCATCGCCCAGGGAGGAGTCCTGCCCAACATCCAGGCCGTGCTGCTGCCCAAGAAAACCGAGAGCCACAAGGCAGGGGGCAAAGCAAGCAAGTAAAGGCCCGCAGACCACCGTGGAAACACACCCTAAACACAAAGGCTCTTTTCAGGGCCAACCACAGACTCCATCAAAGAGCGTGTCCGTGCCAAGATGTTACTCTGGCGGCTTCATAGTTGCGGCAGCGCCCGCACCGTCGCTACATAGGAGGGCATGCCCAAGCCCTCTGACGTACACATAAATGTCACCCCCGTCCCAAAACCTAGCTTGAGGCCGACAATAATGTTTTTGTTAAAAAAAATAAATTTTTATAGGGGCAGATTACAGACTTGCCACAACCGGGCGTGACATGTGGACAGTGTTACGGGGTTGCAGGCGGCCGCACACAGCGGGGTGGTGCCGGTGAGGCCGTTAATGTGATGGCTCCATTAGAGCATTTCAGAGCCTTATGTTCATAGTGGGAACGGGCACCGAGCGCCAGGGTTAGGCGGGCCGCGGTGACGAGTGGGGGCCGGGAAGGGAGGCGTGTGTGTGTGCTTGACTGTGATCCGTGCCCCGGCGGCAGCTGCTGAGCCCACGACAAAGAGGCGGCTGGGAGCGCGCTCTTTTTCAAACGGCAACGGCCGCTCCCTGCCGGGGCCGGGCTCCCTCTCGCCTTCCGTTCAGTCACGTGGGCGGCTTGATGCGCCCTAGCTGGTCCGCCGCAGCTCCTCTATATAAGCAGCCGCCGCTGGCCTCGCCCTCAGTTCTGCTCAGTCACAGCACCGACAGGAGAACATGTCTGGACGCGGCAAAGGAGGGAAGGGGCTCGGCAAAGGCGGCGCCAAGAGGCACCGCAAGGTGCTCCGGGACAACATCCAGGGCATCACCAAGCCGGCCATCCGCCGCCTGGCGCGCCGTGGCGGGGTCAAGCGCATCTCCGGCCTCATCTACGAGGAGACCCGCGGGGTGCTGAAGGTTTTCCTGGAGAACGTGATCCGGGACGCCGTCACCTACACCGAGCACGCCAAGAGGAAGACCGTCACCGCCATGGATGTGGTCTACGCCCTGAAGCGCCAGGGCCGCACCCTCTACGGATTCGGCGGTTAAACACTCGGCTTGCCCACGGAGAAAAACACCACAACCCAAAGGCTCTTTTAAGAGCCGACCACGATGTCATGGGAGAGCTGTGTCTATGCGCTAGGGTTCCCGCAGGGCTGCTTTCTAGGCCCACAGCCGGTCGGGTGAGGGGGGGGCACCAGGGGGATTTCGCTGCAATGCAAGGCACTGTCCCGGGGCCAGGGCGCCTTCCTGGAGCCCCGGCATGGGGGGGTCCAGGGGCGCGTTCATCCCAGTCCAGCCCACGGGGGTCCTGATGCCCTGTACTGGCGACCTAAGGCGGGTATAGCCCGGCCCAGGGGCCCGCCATCCTGGAGCCTTGTACTGGCGACCTAAGGCGGGTATAGCCCGGCCCAGGGGCCCGCCATCCTGGAGCCTTGTACTGGGGAGATAAGGCGGGTATAGCCGGGCCCAGGGGCCCGCCATCCTGGAGCCTTGCACTGGGGACATAAGGCGGGTATAGCCCGGCCCGGGGGCCCGCCATCCTGGATCCCTGGACTGGGGACCCAAGGCGAGTTTGGCCCGGCCCAGCTCAGTGCCGGCCATTCCCCTCGACTATTAAGCCCCCACGTAGTGGGGGCTTACAGAACACGGATGAGGGACAAAGGGTAGAGTTGGCGGCGCCGGGCGCGCCGCCGGCCATCTGGTCGCCGGGTTGCGCGACCAGATGGCCGGGCGGCGGAACGGCCGCGCTAACTCTAACTTTTGTCTCCCACTCGGGCGCTGTAAGCCCCCACTTCGTGGGGGCTTAATAGTCGGTAAGATAGAGTTCCCATGCAGGCCCATGGGGTGTGGGATCCTAATTTTTTTTTGTGAACGATCGTGACCGATTTCGGGGCCTTTAAGCACCTGTTTTAGTACTTTTATTTATTTATTTATTATTTTGGTTCAAGGGGACCATGGCACTACTTTTACCCAGGGCAATGGAGCTCCGCTTCGGGTAACATTTCAGGTTTTCCCCCTTAGCCAGAGATAGGCCCACAAAAAAAAAAAAAAAAAAAAAAAATTGCAATAATAATATAATACATACATATTTTTTAAATATTTTTTTTTTCGCCCAAAAATGAAATAAAGTCCTTCACAGTATCTGGTCCATTTTATTAGCCTCCAGTCATCCCTTTAACAATGTTTAATAAAAAAATAACAAAAATGTACTAAAATTTTAGGTCCAAGGGAACAAAGTCACTTTTTCAACCCAGGGCTATGGAGCTTCGATTGGGGTAATATTTCAGGATTTACCCCTCGGATGGAGGTGGGAAAAAAAACTTCACTCAAAAGGTACACAAAGCCCTTTACATTATCAGATCCAAGACTTCAGTGTCTCGGGCCCATTTCTAGCCTCCAGGCGCTTGTTTTATTCTTTATATGACATTTTGAAATTTACAGGTTTAAGGGGACACAGTATCTCCTTCTACCCAGGGCTATGGAGCTCCGCGCAGGGTAAGATTTCAGGTTTCGCCCCTGGCTGGAGGTGTGAAAATAAAACACTTCACATGCTCAGGAAAGTTTATTTCACTCATTTACAGTATCAGAACAAGGCCTGCAAGGCCTTGGGTATGTTTCCAGCCTCAAGGCACCAGTTGTACTGATACTTGTGACACTGGGAGATGTCATGCTTCAAGGGGATGAAGTCGCACCTTCTACCCAGGGTCATGGAGCTCCGCGCAGGATAAGATTTCAGGGTTCACCCCAGGCTTGAGCTGTGAAGATAAAACACTTCACATACTCAGGAAAGTGTATTTAGCTGCTTTACAGTATCAGAATAAGGCCTGCAAGGCCTTGGGCCTACTTCCAGCCTCCTGGAACCAGTTTTACTGATACTTGTGACATTTGCAGGTGTTAGGCTTCAAGGGGATGAAGTCGCACCTTCCACCCAGGGTTATGGAACTCCGCGCAGGGTGAGATTTCAGGGTTCACCCCTGGATGGAAGTGTGAACATAAAACACTTCACATACTCAGGAAAGTGTATTTAGCTGCTTTACAGTATCAGAATAGGGCCTGCAAGGCCTTGGGTGTGTTTCCAGCCTCCTGGCACCAGTTTTACTGATACTTGTGACATTTAAAGGTGTAAGGCTTCAAGGGGATGAAGTCGCACCTTCTACCCAGGGTTATGGAGCTCTGCGCAGGGTGCGATGTCAGGGTTCACCCCTTGGCTGGAGGTGAGAAAATAAAACACTTCACATGCTCAGGAAAGTTTATTTCACTCATTTACAGTATCAGAACAAGGCCTGCAAGGCCGTGGGTATGTTTCCAGCCTCAAGGCACCAGTTGTACTGATACTTGTGACACTGGGAGATGTCATGCTTCAAGGGGATGAAGTCGCACCTTCCACCCAGGGTTATGGAACTCCGCGCAGGGTGAGATTTCAGGGTTCACCCCTGGATGGAAGTGTGAACATAAAACACTTCACATACTCAGGAAAGTGTATTTAGCTGCTTTACAGTATCAGAATAGGGCCTGCAAGGCCTTGGGTGTGTTTCCAGCCTCCTGGCACCAGTTTTACTGATACTTGTGACATTTAAAGGTGTTAGGCTTCAAGGGGATGAAGTCGCACCTTCTACCCAGGGTTATGGAGCTCTGCGCAGGGTGCGATGTCAGGGTTCACCCCTTGGCTGGAGGTGAGAAAATAAAACACTTCACATGCTCAGGAAAGTTTATTTAACTCCTTTACAGTATCAGAATAAGGCCTGCAAGGCCTTGGGCCTACTTCCAGCCTCCTGGCACCAGTTTTACTGATACTTGTGACATTTGCAGGTGTTAGGCATCAAGGGGATGAAGTCGCACCTTCTACCCAGGGTCATGGAGCTCCGCGCAGGGTAAGATTTCAGGCTTCACCCCAGGCTGGAGGAGTGAAAATAAAACACTTCACACACTCAGGAAAGTGTATTTAACTCCTTTACAGTATCAGAATAAGGCCTGCAAGGCCTTGGGCCTACTTCCAGCCTCCTGGCACCAGTTTTACTGATACTTGTGACATTTGCAGGTGTTCGGCTTCAAGGGGATGAAGTCGCACCTTCTACCCAGGGTCATGGAGCTCCGCGCAGGGTAAGATTTCAGGCTTCACCCCTGGCTGCAGGTGTGAAAATAAAACACTTCACATACTCAGGAAAGTGTATTTAGCTCCTTTACAGTATCAGAATAGGGCCTGCAAGGCCTTGGGCCTACTTCCAGCCTCCTGGAACCAGTTTTACTGATACTTGTGACATTTGCAGGTGTTAGGCTTCAAGGGGATGAAGTTGCACCTTCTACCCAGGGTTATGGAACTCCGCGCAGGGTGAGATTTCAGGGTTCACCCCTGGATGGAAGTGTGAGAATAAAACACTTCACATACTCAGGAAAGTATATTTAGCTGCTTTACAGTATCAGAATAAGGCCTGCAAGGCCTTGGGCCTACTTCCAGCCTCTTGGCACCAGTTTTACTGATACTTGTGACATTTGCAGGTGTTAGGCTTCAAGGGGATGAAGTCGCACCTTCTACCCAGGGTTATGGAGCTCCGCGCAGGGTGAGATTTCAGGGTTCACCCCTGGATGGAAGTGTGAACATAAAACACTTCACATACTCAGGAAAGTGTATTTAGCTGCTTTACAGTATCAGAATAAGGCCTGCAAGGCCTTGGGCCTACTTCCAGCCTCCTGGCACCAGTTTTACTGATACTTGTGACATATGCAGGTGTTCGGCTTCAAGGGGATGAAGTCGCACCTTCTACCCAGGGTCATGGAGCTCCGCGCAGGGTAAGATTTCAGGCTTCACCCCTGGCTGCAGGTGTGAAAATAAAACACTTCACATACTCAGGAAAGTGTATTTAGCTCCTTTACAGTATCAGAATAGGGCCTGCAAGGCCTTGGGCCTACTTCCAGCCTCCTGGAACCAGTTTTACTGATACTTGTGACATTTGCAGGTGTTAGGCTTCAAGGGGATGAAGCCGCACCTTCTACCCAGGTTTATGGAGCTCCGCGCAGGGTAAGATTTCAGGGTTCACCCCTGGCTGGAGGTGTGAAAATAAAACACTTCTCATACTCAGGAAAGTGTATTTAACTCCTTTACAGTATCAGAACAAGGCCTGCAAGGCCCTGGGCCTACTTCCAGCCTCCTGGCACCAGTTTTACTGATACTTGTGACATTTGCAGGTGTTAGGCTTCAAGGGGATGAAGTTGCACCTTCTACCCCTGGTTATGGAACTCCGCGCAGGGTGAGATTTCAGGGTTCACCCCTGGATGGAAGTGTGAGAATAAAACACTTCACATACTCAGGAAAGTGTATTTAGCTGCTTTACAGTATCAGAATAAGGCCTGCAAGGCCTTGGGCCTACTTCCAGCCTCTTGGCACCAGTTTTACTGATACTTGTGACATTTGCAGGTGTTAGGCTTCAAGGGGATGAAGTCGCACCTTCTACCCAGGGTTATGGAGCTCCGCGCAGGGTGAGATTTCAGGGTTCACCCCTGGATGGAAGTGTGAACATAAAACACTTCACATACTCGGGAAAGTGTATTTAGCTGCTTTACAGTATCAGAATAAGGCCTGCAAGGCCTTGGGCCTACTTCCAGCCTCCTGGCACCAGTTTTACTGATACTTGTGACATTTGCAGGTGTTAGGCATCAAGGGGATGAAGTCGCACCTTCTACCCAGGGTCATGGAGCTCCGCGCAGGGTAAGATTTCAGGCTTCACCCCAGGCTGGAGGGGTGAAAATAAAACACTTCACACACTCAGGAAAGTGTATTTAACTCCTTTACAGTATCAGAATAAGGCCTGCAAGGCCTTGGGCCTACTTCCAGCCTCCTGGCACCAGTTTTACTGATACTTGTGACATTTGCAGGTGTTAGGCTTCAAGGGGATGAAGTCGCACCTTCTACCCAGGGTTATGGAACTCCGCGCAGGGTGAGATTTCAGGGTTCACCCCTGGATGGAAGTGTGAACATAAAACACTTCACATACTCAGGAAAGTGTATTTAGCTGCTTTACAGTATCAGAATAAGGCCTGCAAGGCCTTGGGCCTACTTCCAGCCTCCTGGCACCAGTTTTACTGATACTTGTGACATTTGCAGGTGTTAGGCTTCAAGGGGATGAAGTCGCACCTTCTACCCAGGGTTATGGAACTCCGCGCAGGGTGAGATTTCAGGGTTCACCCCTGGATGGAAGTGTGAACATAAAACACTTCAAATACTCAGGAAAGTGTATTTAGCTACTTTACAGTATCAGAATAAGGCCTGCAAGGCCTTGGGCCTACTTCCAGCCTCCTGGCACCAGTTTTACTGATACTTGTGACATTTGTAGGTGTTAGGCTTCAAGGGCATGAAGTCGCACCTTCTACCCAGGGTCATGGAGCTCCGCGCAGGGTAAGATTTCAGGGTTCACCCCAGGCTGGAGGAGTGAAAATAAAACACTTCACACACTCAGGAAAGTGTATTTAACTCCTTTACAGTATCAGAATAAGGCCTGCAAGGCCTTGGGCCTACTTCCAGCCTCCTGGCACCAGTTTTACTGATACTTGTGACATTTGTAGGTGTTAGGCTTCAAGGGCATGAAGTCGCACCTTCTGCCCAGGGTCATGGAGCTCCACGCAGGGTAAGATTTCAGGGACCACCCCAGGCTTGAGCTGTGAAAATAAAACACTTCACATACTCAGGAAAGTGTATTTAGCTACTTTACAGTATCAGAATAAGGCCTGCAAGGCCTTGGGCCTACTTCCAGCATCCTGGCACCAGTTTTACTGATACTTGTGACATTTGTAGGTGTTAGGCTTCAAGGGGATGAAGTCGCACCTTCTACCCAGGGTCATGGAGCTCCGCGCAGGGTAAGATTTCAGGCTTCACCCCAGGCTGGAGGAGTGAAAATAAAACCCTTCACACACTCAGGAAAGTGTATTTAACTCCTTTACAGTATCAGAATAAGGCCTGCAAGGCCTTGGGCCTACTTCCAGCCTCCTGGCACCAGTTTTACTGATACTTGTGACATTTGCAGGTGTTAGGCTTCAAGGGGATGAAGTCGCACCTTCTACCCAGGGTTATGGAACTCCGCGCAGGGTGAGATTTCAGGGTTCACCCCTGGATGGAAGTGTGAGAATAAAACACTTCACATACTCAGGAACGTGTATTTAGCTGCTTTACAGCATCAGAATAAGGCCTGCAAGGCCTTGGGCCTACTTCCAGCCTCCTGGCACCAGTTTTACTGATACTTGTGACATTTGCAGGTGTTAGGCTTCAAGGGGATGAAGTCGCACCTTCTACCCAGGGTCATGGAGCTCCGCGCAGGGTAAGATTTCAAGCTTCACCCCAGGCTGGAGGAGTGAAAATAAAACCCTTCACACACTCAGGAAAGTGTATTTAACTCCTTTACAGTATCAGAATAAGGCCTGCAAGGCCTTGGGCCTACTTCCAGCCTCCTGGCACCAGTTTTACTGATACTTGTGACATTTGCAGGTGTTAGGCTTCAAGGGGATGAAGTCGCACCTTCTACCCAGGGTTATGGAACTCCGCGCAGGGTGAGATTTCAGGGTTCACCCCTGGATGGAAGTGTGAGAATAAAACACTTCACATACTCAGGAAAGTGTATTTAGCTGCTTTACAGTATCAGAATAAGGCCTGCACGGCCTTGGGCCTACTTCCAGCCTCCTGGCACCAGTTTTACTGATACTTGTGACATTTGCAGGTCTTAGGCTTCAAGGGGATGAAGTCGCACCTTCTACCCAGGGTCATGGAGCTCCGCGCAGGGTAAGATTTCAGGCTTCACCCCTGGCTGGAGGACTGAAAATAAAACACTTCACACACTCAGGAAAGTGTATTTAACTCATTTACAGTATCAGAATAAGGCCTGCAAGGCCTTGGGCCTACTTCCAGCCTCCTGGCACCAGTTTTACTGAAAGTTGTGACATTTGCAGGTGTTAGGCTTCAAGGGGATGAAGTCGCACCTTCTACCCAGGGTTATGGAACTCCGTGCAGGGTGAGATTTCAGGGTTCACCCCTGGATGGAAGTGTGAGAATAAAACACTTCACATACTCAGGAAAGTGTATTTAGCTGCTTTACAGTATCAGAATAAGGCCTGCAAGGCCTTGGGCCTACTTCCAGCCTCCTGGCACCAGTTTTACTGATACTTGTGACATTTGCAGGTCTTAGGCTTCAAGGGGATGAAGTCGCACCTTCTACCCAGGGTCATGGAGCTCCGCGCAGGGTAAGATTTCAGGCTTCACCCCAGGCTGGAGGAGTGAAAATAAAACACTTCACACACTCAGGAAAGTGTATTTAACTCCTTTACAGTATCAGAATAAGGCCTGCAAGGCCTTGGGCCTACTCCCAGCCTCCTGGCACCAGTTTTACTGATACTTGTGACATTTGCAGGTGTTAGGCTTCAAGGGGATGAAGTCGCACCTTCTACCCAGCATTATGGAACTCCGCGCAGGGTGAGATTTCAGGGTTCACCCCTGGATGGAAGTGTGAGAATAAAACACTTCACATACTCAGGAAAGTGTATTTAGCTGCTTTACAGTATCAGAATAAGGCCTGCAAGGCCTTGGGCCTACTTCCAGCCTCCTGGCACCAGTTTTACTGATACTTGTGACATTTGCAGGTGTTAGGCTTCAAGGGGATGAAGTCGCACCTTCTACCCAGGATTATGGAACTCCGCGCAGGGTGAGATTTCAGGGTTCACCCCTGGATGGAAGTGTGAGAATAAAACACTTCACATACTCAGGAAAGTGTATTTAACTCCTTTACAGTATCAGAACAAGGCCTGCCAGGCCATGGGTGTGTTTCCAGCCTCCAGGCACCAGTTTTACTGATACTTGTGACACTTGGAGGTGTCAAGCTTCAAGGGAACAAAGTCAAACCTTCTACCCAGGGTTATGGAGCTCCGCGCAGGATACGATTTCAGGTTTCACCCCTGGCTGCAGGTGTGAAAACAAAACACTTCACATACTCAGTAAAGTGTATTTAACCCCTTTACAGTATCAGAAAAAGGCCTGCAAGGCCTTGGGCCTACTTCCAGCCTCCTGGCACCAGTTGTACTGATACTTGTGACATTTGCAGGTGTTAGGCTTCAAGGGGACGAAGTCGCACCTTCTACCCAGGGTTATGGAGCTCCGCCCAGGGTAAGATTTCAGGTTTCACCCCTGGCTGCAGGTGTGAAAACAAAACACTTCACATACTCAGGAAAGTGTATTTAGCTCCTTTACAGTATCAGAATAAGGCCTGCAAGGCCTTGGGCCTACTTCCAGCCTCCTGGCACCAGTTTTACTGATACTTGTGACATTTGTAGGTGTTAGGCTTCAAGGGGATGAAGTCGCACCTTCTACCCAGGGTTATGGAACTCCGCGCAGGGTGAGATTTCAGGGTTCATCCCAGGCTTGAGCTGTGAAAATAAAACACTTCACACACTCAGGAAAGTGTATTTAACTCCTTTACAGTATCACAATAAGGCCTGCAAGGCCTTGGGCCTACTTCCGGCCTCCTGGCACCAGTTTTACTGATACTTGTGACATTTGCAGGTGTTAGGCTTCAAGGGGATGAAGTCGCACCTTCTACCCAGGGTTATGGAGCTCCGCGCAGGGTGAGATTTCAGGGTTCACCCCTGGATGGAAGTGTGAACATAAAACACTTCACATACTCAGGAAAGTGTATTTAGCTGCTTTACAGTATCAGAATAAGGCCTGCAAGGCCTTGGGCCTACTTCCAGCCTCCTGGCACCAGTTTTACTGATACTTGTGACATTTGCAGGTGTTCGGCTTCAAGGGGATGAAGTCGCACCTTCTACCCAGGGTCATGGAGCTCCGCGCAGGGTAAGATTTCAGGCTTCACCCCTGGCTGCAGGTGTGAAAATAAAACACTTCACATACTCAGGAAAGTGTATTTAGCTCCTTTACAGTATCAGAATAGGGCCTGCAAGGCCTTGGGCCTACTTCCAGCCTCCTGGAACCAGTTTTACTGATACTTGTGACATTTGCAGGTGTTAGGCTTCAAGGGGATGAAGCCGCACCTTCTACCCAGGTTTATGGAGCTCCGCGCAGGGTAAGATTTCAGGGTTCACCCCTGGCTGGAGGTGTGAAAATAAAACACTTCTCATACTCAGGAAAGTGTATTTAACTCCTTTACAGTATCAGAACAAGGCCTGCAAGGCATTGGGCCTACTTCCAGCCTCCTGGCACCAGTTTTACTGATACTTGTGACATTTGCAGGTGTTAGGCTTCAAGGGGATGAAGTTGCACCTTCTACCCAGGGTTATGGAACTCCGCGCAGGGTGAGATTTCAGGGTTCACCCCTGGATGGAAGTGTGAGAATAAAACACTTCACATACTCAGGAAAGTGTATTTAGCTGCTTTACAGTATCAGAATAAGGCCTGCAAGGCCTTGGGCCTACTTCCAGCCTCTTGGCACCAGTTTTACTGATACTTGTGACATTTGCAGGTGTTAGGCTTCAAGGGGATGAAGTCGCACCTTCTACCCAGGGTTATGGAGCTCCGCGCAGGGTGAGATTTCAGGGTTCACCCCTGGATGGAAGTGTGAACATAAAACACTTCACATACTCAGGAAAGTGTATTTAGCTGCTTTACAGTATCAGAATAAGGCCTGCAAGGCCTTGGGCCTACTTCCAGCCTCCTGGCACCAGTTTTACTGATACTTGTGACATTTGCAGGTGTTAGGCATCAAGGGGATGAAGTCGCACCTTCTACCCAGGGTCATGGAGCTCCGCGCAGGGTAAGATTTCAGGCTTCACCCCAGGCTGGAGGGGTGAAAATAAAACACTTCACACACTCAGGAAAGTGTATTTAACTCCTTTACAGTATCAGAATAAGGCCTGCAAGGCCTTGGGCCTACTTCCAGCCTCCTGGCACCAGTTTTACTGATACTTGTGACATTTGCAGGTGTTAGGCTTCAAGGGGATGAAGTCGCACCTTCTACCCAGGGTTATGGAACTCCGCGCAGGGTGAGATTTCAGGGTTCACCCCTGGATGGAAGTGTGAACATAAAACACTTCACATACTCAGGAAAGTGTATTTAGCTGCTTTACAGTATCAGAATAAGGCCTGCAAGGCCTTGGGCCTACTTCCAGCCTCCTGGCACCAGTTTTACTGATACTTGTGACATTTGCAGGTGTTAGGCTTCAAGGGGATGAAGTCGCACCTTCTACCCAGGGTTATGGAACTCCGCGCAGGGTGAGATTTCAGGGTTCACCCCTGGATGGAAGTGTGAACATAAAACACTTCAAATACTCAGGAAAGTGTATTTAGCTACTTTACAGTATCAGAATAAGGCCTGCAAGGCCTTGGGCCTACTTCCAGCCTCCTGGCACCAGTTTTACTGATACTTGTGACATTTGTAGGTGTTAGGCTTCAAGGGCATGAAGTCGCACCTTCTACCCAGGGTCATGGAGCTCCGCGCAGGGTAAGATTTCAGGGTTCACCCCAGGCTGGAGGAGTGAAAATAAAACACTTCACACACTCAGGAAAGTGTATTTAACTCCTTTACAGTATCAGAATAAGGCCTGCAAGGCCTTGGGCCTACTTCCAGCCTCCTGGCACCAGTTTTACTGATACTTGTGACATTTGTAGGTGTTAGGCTTCAAGGGCATGAAGTCGCACCTTCTGCCCAGGGTCATGGAGCTCCACGCAGGGTAAGATTTCAGGGACCACCCCAGGCTTGAGCTGTGAAAATAAAACACTTCACATACTCAGGAAAGTGTATTTAGCTACTTTACAGTATCAGAATAAGGCCTGCAAGGCCTTGGGCCTACTTCCAGCATCCTGGCACCAGTTTTACTGATACTTGTGACATTTGTAGGTGTTAGGCTTCAAGGGGATGAAGTCGCACCTTCTACCCAGGGTCATGGAGCTCCGCGCAGGGTAAGATTTCAGGCTTCACCCCAGGCTGGAGGAGTGAAAATAAAACCCTTCACACACTCAGGAAAGTGTATTTAACTCCTTTACAGTATCAGAATAAGGCCTGCAAGGCCTTGGGCCTACTTCCAGCCTCCTGGCACCAGTTTTACTGATACTTGTGACATTTGCAGGTGTTAGGCTTCAAGGGGATGAAGTCGCACCTTCTACCCAGGGTTATGGAACTCCGCGCAGGGTGAGATTTCAGGGTTCACCCCTGGATGGAAGTGTGAGAATAAAACACTTCACATACTCAGGAACGTGTATTTAGCTGCTTTACAGCATCAGAATAAGGCCTGCAAGGCCTTGGGCCTACTTCCGGCCTCCTGGCACCAGTTTTACTGATACTTGTGACATTTGCAGGTGTTAGGCTTCAAGGGGATGAAGTCGCACCTTCTACCCAGGGTCATGGAGCTCCGCGCAGGGTAAGATTTCAAGCTTCACCCCAGGCTGGAGGAGTGAAAATAAAACCCTTCACACACTCAGGAAAGTGTATTTAACTCCTTTACAGTATCAGAATAAGGCCTGCAAGGCCTTGGGCCTACTTCCAGCCTCCTGGCACCAGTTTTACTGATACTTGTGACATTTGCAGGTGTTAGGCTTCAAGGGGATGAAGTCGCACCTTCTACCCAGGGTTATGGAACTCCGCGCAGGGTGAGATTTCAGGGTTCACCCCTGGATGGAAGTGTGAGAATAAAACACTTCACATACTCAGGAAAGTGTATTTAGCTGCTTTACAGTATCAGAATAAGGCCTGCACGGCCTTGGGCCTACTTCCAGCCTCCTGGCACCAGTTTTACTGATACTTGTGACATTTGCAGGTCTTAGGCTTCAAGGGGATGAAGTCGCACCTTCTACCCAGGGTCATGGAGCTCCGCGCAGGGTAAGATTTCAGGCTTCACCCCAGGCTGGAGGAGTGAAAATAAAACACTTCACACACTCAGGAAAGTGTATTTAACTCCTTTACAGTATCAGAATAAGGCCTGCAAGGCCTTGGGCCTACTTCCAGCCTCCTGGCACCAGTTTTACTGATACTTGTGACATTTGCAGGTGTTAGGCTTCAAGGGGATGAAGTCGCACCTTCTACCCAGGGTCATGGAGCTCCGCGCAGGGTAAGATTTCAGGCTTCACCCCTGGCTGGAGGACTGAAAATAAAACACTTCACACACTCAGGAAAGTGTATTTAACTCATTTACAGTATCAGAATAAGGCCTGCAAGGCCTTGGGCCTACTTCCAGCCTCCTGGCACCAGTTTTACTGAAAGTTGTGACATTTGCAGGTGTTAGGCTTCAAGGGGATGAAGTCGCACCTTCTACCCAGGGTTATGGAACTCCGTGCAGGGTGAGATTTCAGGGTTCACCCCTGGATGGAAGTGTGAGAATAAAACACTTCACATACTCAGGAAAGTGTATTTAGCTGCTTTACAGTATCAGAATAAGGCCTGCAAGGCCTTGGGCCTACTTCCAGCCTCCTGGCACCAGTTTTACTGATACTTGTGACATTTGCAGGTCTTAGGCTTCAAGGGGATGAAGTCGCACCTTCTACCCAGGGTCATGGAGCTCCGCGCAGGGTAAGATTTCAGGCTTCACCCCAGGCTGGAGGAGTGAAAATAAAACACTTCACACACTCAGGAAAGTGTATTTAACTCCTTTACAGTATCAGAATAAGGCCTGCAAGGCCTTGGGCCTACTCCCAGCCTCCTGGCACCAGTTTTACTGATACTTGTGACATTTGCAGGTGTTAGGCTTCAAGGGGATGAAGTCGCACCTTCTACCCAGCATTATGGAACTCCGCGCAGGGTGAGATTTCAGGGTTCACCCCTGGATGGAAGTGTGAGAATAAAACACTTCACATACTCAGGAAAGTGTATTTAGCTGCTTTACAGTATCAGAATAAGGCCTGCAAGGCCTTGGGCCTACTTCCAGCCTCCTGGCACCAGTTTTACTGATACTTGTGACATTTGCAGGTGTTAGGCTTCAAGGGGATGAAGTCGCACCTTCTACCCAGGGTTATGGAACTCCGCGCAGGGTGAGATTTCAGGGTTCACCCCTGGATGGAAGTGTGAGAATAAAACACTTCACATACTCAGGAAAGTGTATTTAACTCCTTTACAGTATCAGAACAAGGCCTGCCAGGCCATGGGTGTGTTTCCAGCCTCCAGGCACCAGTTTTACTGATACTTGTGACACTTGGAGGTGTCAAGCTTCAAGGGAACAAAGTCAAACCTTCTACCCAGGGTTATGGAGCTCCGCGCAGGATACGATTTCAGGTTTCACCCCTGGCTGCAGGTGTGAAAACAAAACACTTCACATACTCAGTAAAGTGTATTTAACCCCTTTACAGTATCAGAAAAAGGCCTGCAAGGCCTTGGGCCTACTTCCAGCCTCCTGGCACCAGTTGTACTGATACTTGTGACATTTGCAGGTGTTAGGCTTCAAGGGGACGAAGTCGCACCTTCTACCCAGGGTTATGGAGCTCCGCCCAGGGTAAGATTTCAGGTTTCACCCCTGGCTGCAGGTGTGAAAACAAAACACTTCACATACTCAGGAAAGTGTATTTAGCTCCTTTACAGTATCAGAATAAGGCCTGCAAGGCCTTGGGCCTACTTCCAGCCTCCTGGCACCAGTTTTACTGATACTTGTGACATTTGTAGGTGTTAGGCTTCAAGGGGATGAAGTCGCACCTTCTACCCAGGGTTATGGAACTCCGCGCAGGGTGAGATTTCAGGGTTCATCCCAGGCTTGAGCTGTGAAAATAAAACACTTCACACACTCAGGAAAGTGTATTTAACTCCTTTACAGTATCACAATAAGGCCTGCAAGGCCTTGGGCCTACTTCCGGCCTCCTGGCACCAGTTTTACTGATACTTGTGACATTTGCAGGTGTTAGGCTTCAAGGGGATGAAGTCGCACCTTCTACCCAGGGTTATGGAGCTCCGCGCAGGGTGAGATTTCAGGGTTCACCCCTGGATGGAAGTGTGAACATAAAACACTTCACATACTCAGGAAAGTGTATTTAGCTGCTTTACAGTATCAGAATAAGGCCTGCAAGGCCTTGGGCCTACTTCCAGCCTCCTGGCACCAGTTTTACTGATACTTGTGACATTTGCAGGTGTTCGGCTTCAAGGGGATGAAGTCGCACCTTCTACCCAGGGTCATGGAGCTCCGCGCAGGGTAAGATTTCAGGCTTCACCCCTGGCTGCAGGTGTGAAAATAAAACACTTCACATACTCAGGAAAGTGTATTTAGCTCCTTTACAGTATCAGAATAGGGCCTGCAAGGCCTTGGGCCTACTTCCAGCCTCCTGGAACCAGTTTTACTGATACTTGTGACATTTGCAGGTGTTAGGCTTCAAGGGGATGAAGCCGCACCTTCTACCCAGGTTTATGGAGCTCCGCGCAGGGTAAGATTTCAGGGTTCACCCCTGGCTGGAGGTGTGAAAATAAAACACTTCTCATACTCAGGAAAGTGTATTTAACTCCTTTACAGTATCAGAACAAGGCCTGCAAGGCATTGGGCCTACTTCCAGCCTCCTGGCACCAGTTTTACTGATACTTGTGACATTTGCAGGTGTTAGGCTTCAAGGGGATGAAGTTGCACCTTCTACCCAGGGTTATGGAACTCCGCGCAGGGTGAGATTTCAGGGTTCACCCCTGGATGGAAGTGTGAGAATAAAACACTTCACATACTCAGGAAAGTGTATTTAGCTGCTTTACAGTATCAGAATAAGGCCTGCAAGGCCTTGGGCCTACTTCCAGCCTCTTGGCACCAGTTTTACTGATACTTGTGACATTTGCAGGTGTTAGGCTTCAAGGGGATGAAGTCGCACCTTCTACCCAGGGTTATGGAGCTCCGCGCAGGGTGAGATTTCAGGGTTCACCCCTGGATGGAAGTGTGAACATAAAACACTTCACATACTCAGGAAAGTGTATTTAGCTGCTTTACAGTATCAGAATAAGGCCTGCAAGGCCTTGGGCCTACTTCCAGCCTCCTGGCACCAGTTTTACTGATACTTGTGACATTTGCAGGTGTTAGGCATCAAGGGGATGAAGTCGCACCTTCTACCCAGGGTCATGGAGCTCCGCGCAGGGTAAGATTTCAGGCTTCACCCCAGGCTGGAGGGGTGAAAATAAAACACTTCACACACTCAGGAAAGTGTATTTAACTCCTTTACAGTATCAGAATAAGGCCTGCAAGGCCTTGGGCCTACTTCCAGCCTCCTGGCACCAGTTTTACTGATACTTGTGACATTTGCAGGTGTTAGGCTTCAAGGGGATGAAGTCGCACCTTCTACCCAGGGTTATGGAACTCCGCGCAGGGTGAGATTTCAGGGTTCACCCCTGGATGGAAGTGTGAACATAAAACACTTCACATACTCAGGAAAGTGTATTTAGCTGCTTTACAGTATCAGAATAAGGCCTGCAAGGCCTTGGGCCTACTTCCAGCCTCCTGGCACCAGTTTTACTGATACTTGTGACATTTGCAGGTGTTAGGCTTCAAGGGGATGAAGTCGCACCTTCTACCCAGGGTTATGGAACTCCGCGCAGGGTGAGATTTCAGGGTTCACCCCTGGATGGAAGTGTGAACATAAAACACTTCAAATACTCAGGAAAGTGTATTTAGCTACTTTACAGTATCAGAATAAGGCCTGCAAGGCCTTGGGCCTACTTCCAGCCTCCTGGCACCAGTTTTACTGATACTTGTGACATTTGTAGGTGTTAGGCTTCAAGGGCATGAAGTCGCACCTTCTACCCAGGGTCATGGAGCTCCGCGCAGGGTAAGATTTCAGGGTTCACCCCAGGCTGGAGGAGTGAAAATAAAACACTTCACACACTCAGGAAAGTGTATTTAACTCCTTTACAGTATCAGAATAAGGCCTGCAAGGCCTTGGGCCTACTTCCAGCCTCCTGGCACCAGTTTTACTGATACTTGTGACATTTGTAGGTGTTAGGCTTCAAGGGCATGAAGTCGCACCTTCTGCCCAGGGTCATGGAGCTCCACGCAGGGTAAGATTTCAGGGACCACCCCAGGCTTGAGCTGTGAAAATAAAACACTTCACATACTCAGGAAAGTGTATTTAGCTACTTTACAGTATCAGAATAAGGCCTGCAAGGCCTTGGGCCTACTTCCAGCATCCTGGCACCAGTTTTACTGATACTTGTGACATTTGTAGGTGTTAGGCTTCAAGGGGATGAAGTCGCACCTTCTACCCAGGGTCATGGAGCTCCGCGCAGGGTAAGATTTCAGGCTTCACCCCAGGCTGGAGGAGTGAAAATAAAACCCTTCACACACTCAGGAAAGTGTATTTAACTCCTTTACAGTATCAGAATAAGGCCTGCAAGGCCTTGGGCCTACTTCCAGCCTCCTGGCACCAGTTTTACTGATACTTGTGACATTTGCAGGTGTTAGGCTTCAAGGGGATGAAGTCGCACCTTCTACCCAGGGTTATGGAACTCCGCGCAGGGTGAGATTTCAGGGTTCACCCCTGGATGGAAGTGTGAGAATAAAACACTTCACATACTCAGGAACGTGTATTTAGCTGCTTTACAGCATCAGAATAAGGCCTGCAAGGCCTTGGGCCTACTTCCGGCCTCCTGGCACCAGTTTTACTGATACTTGTGACATTTGCAGGTGTTAGGCTTCAAGGGGATGAAGTCGCACCTTCTACCCAGGGTCATGGAGCTCCGCGCAGGGTAAGATTTCAAGCTTCACCCCAGGCTGGAGGAGTGAAAATAAAACCCTTCACACACTCAGGAAAGTGTATTTAACTCCTTTACAGTATCAGAATAAGGCCTGCAAGGCCTTGGGCCTACTTCCAGCCTCCTGGCACCAGTTTTACTGATACTTGTGACATTTGCAGGTGTTAGGCTTCAAGGGGATGAAGTCGCACCTTCTACCCAGGGTTATGGAACTCCGCGCAGGGTGAGATTTCAGGGTTCACCCCTGGATGGAAGTGTGAGAATAAAACACTTCACATACTCAGGAAAGTGTATTTAGCTGCTTTACAGTATCAGAATAAGGCCTGCACGGCCTTGGGCCTACTTCCAGCCTCCTGGCACCAGTTTTACTGATACTTGTGACATTTGCAGGTCTTAGGCTTCAAGGGGATGAAGTCGCACCTTCTACCCAGGGTCATGGAGCTCCGCGCAGGGTAAGATTTCAGGCTTCACCCCAGGCTGGAGGAGTGAAAATAAAACACTTCACACACTCAGGAAAGTGTATTTAACTCCTTTACAGTATCAGAATAAGGCCTGCAAGGCCTTGGGCCTACTTCCAGCCTCCTGGCACCAGTTTTACTGATACTTGTGACATTTGCAGGTGTTAGGCTTCAAGGGGATGAAGTCGCACCTTCTACCCAGGGTCATGGAGCTCCGCGCAGGGTAAGATTTCAGGCTTCACCCCTGGCTGGAGGACTGAAAATAAAACACTTCACACACTCAGGAAAGTGTATTTAACTCATTTACAGTATCAGAATAAGGCCTGCAAGGCCTTGGGCCTACTTCCAGCCTCCTGGCACCAGTTTTACTGAAAGTTGTGACATTTGCAGGTGTTAGGCTTCAAGGGGATGAAGTCGCACCTTCTACCCAGGGTTATGGAACTCCGTGCAGGGTGAGATTTCAGGGTTCACCCCTGGATGGAAGTGTGAGAATAAAACACTTCACATACTCAGGAAAGTGTATTTAGCTGCTTTACAGTATCAGAATAAGGCCTGCAAGGCCTTGGGCCTACTTCCAGCCTCCTGGCACCAGTTTTACTGATACTTGTGACATTTGCAGGTCTTAGGCTTCAAGGGGATGAAGTCGCACCTTCTACCCAGGGTCATGGAGCTCCGCGCAGGGTAAGATTTCAGGCTTCACCCCAGGCTGGAGGAGTGAAAATAAAACACTTCACACACTCAGGAAAGTGTATTTAACTCCTTTACAGTATCAGAATAAGGCCTGCAAGGCCTTGGGCCTACTCCCAGCCTCCTGGCACCAGTTTTACTGATACTTGTGACATTTGCAGGTGTTAGGCTTCAAGGGGATGAAGTCGCACCTTCTACCCAGCATTATGGAACTCCGCGCAGGGTGAGATTTCAGGGTTCACCCCTGGATGGAAGTGTGAGAATAAAACACTTCACATACTCAGGAAAGTGTATTTAGCTGCTTTACAGTATCAGAATAAGGCCTGCAAGGCCTTGGGCCTACTTCCAGCCTCCTGGCACCAGTTTTACTGATACTTGTGACATTTGCAGGTGTTAGGCTTCAAGGGGATGAAGTCGCACCTTCTACCCAGGGTTATGGAACTCCGCGCAGGGTGAGATTTCAGGGTTCACCCCTGGATGGAAGTGTGAGAATAAAACACTTCACATACTCAGGAAAGTGTATTTAACTCCTTTACAGTATCAGAACAAGGCCTGCCAGGCCATGGGTGTGTTTCCAGCCTCCAGGCACCAGTTTTACTGATACTTGTGACACTTGGAGGTGTCAAGCTTCAAGGGAACAAAGTCAAACCTTCTACCCAGGGTTATGGAGCTCCGCGCAGGATACGATTTCAGGTTTCACCCCTGGCTGCAGGTGTGAAAACAAAACACTTCACATACTCAGTAAAGTGTATTTAACCCCTTTACAGTATCAGAAAAAGGCCTGCAAGGCCTTGGGCCTACTTCCAGCCTCCTGGCACCAGTTGTACTGATACTTGTGACATTTGCAGGTGTTAGGCTTCAAGGGGACGAAGTCGCACCTTCTACCCAGGGTTATGGAGCTCCGCCCAGGGTAAGATTTCAGGTTTCACCCCTGGCTGCAGGTGTGAAAACAAAACACTTCACATACTCAGGAAAGTGTATTTAGCTCCTTTACAGTATCAGAATAAGGCCTGCAAGGCCTTGGGCCTACTTCCAGCCTCCTGGCACCAGTTTTATTGATACTTGTGACATTTGTAGGTGTTAGGCTTCAAGGGGATGAAGTCGCACCTTCTACCCAGGGTTATGGAACTCCGCGCAGGGTGAGATTTCAGGGTTCACCCCTGGCTGGAGGTGTGACTATGTGGATTGTTTTGTTTTCACACCTCCAGCCAGGGGTGAACCCTGAAATCTCACCCTGCGCGGAGCTCCATAACCCTGGGTAGAAGGTGCGACTTCATCCCCTTTAAGCTGTAAACCTCCAAATGTCACACATTTTACTAAAACATGTACCTGGAAGCTAGGGATGGGCCGGAGATCCTGAAGGCTAAGATATGATACTGTGAATGGTGTTCATGTACGTTCTGGACTATGGGAAGTGTTTTGTTTCCTTCCCCTACCTCCATCCAAATTAGCAGCAGGCCTCGATCAGGCTACAGGGCGCAGAATATGATTTCTGGTCTCAGGTCTCCCTCGTGACATACCATTGGATTCAGGAGTGGTCCCCACTCCGGCGATAGGGCTGAGTAGAACAGTGGTAGTCACAGGCCTCACTCTGTACTGTACTATTCAGTTCCGCAGTGGGCCTCCCCCGGTCATAGGCTCAGCGTCTGACATACAGTAACTCACTCTGTCTACAGATGTCACCTCAGACGTACACCTAGCTCCAGCTGTAAAAATCAGCTCAGCAGAGTGCCTCCATGCCGGTACTGGGGTCACCATTTCAGGTGCATTCACACCCTCTGCTCTCACTTGGGGTGTCTTTAAACATGTAGGCCTAACTCGGCCGCCTTCCTTCATTGTGTCACTGTGTATTTATTGTATTGAGTCTGGCTCGGCGCTCGGCAGTGAATGCCCTCTGCCTGCATGTGAAGCTGCCAGCACACGGCCGCCTGGTGATGCGTGCGAGGCTGGAGCCAGGGCCGTGCCCCGCTGCTTGTAAGCCCCGAGCCGAGGGTGCCACAGCCGAGGGTGCAGGCGCGCGGGGAGGGCCCCCTGGCCCCCGGGACGGGGGCTCCCTGGCATTGTTTCCACCCCGCGCTCGGCCGGCGGAGCCCTGTGTTACTTTGGCCCGTTCCAGAACGCGCTCCCCGCGGCCCCCGCAGCCCCACTGTGACGCCACAGGGCCCGCTCCCTGCAGGAGCCCCCTCCCTCCCGCGGGCCGCCGCTCCCGGCCGCAGGAGTCGAGAGTGGACCGGGGAAAAGGGGCCCGGAGCCCGGGATTTCAGGCATGGAGGCGCCCGCCGTCGGGGGAGCGCCGAGTCTCCCCGCGGATCACAAGCCAGGGACGAGGGGTGGATCCGAAACGGGGGCAGGCGCGGGAGAGGGCCGAAGCTGGGCTCCTGGTCATGTATGCGTGGAAGCGCGTGTTTAACTGATTGTGTTTTAAAACGTGGATAATCCGAAGGTAGGAAACACAAAAGTCAGCTGGGAGCAGAGAGCCGAGTGTGCCTCGCACAGCCCTGTCTGCTCGGGACCAATCAGAGGCCGGCTCCTCCCTGTATATAATCACGGGGCTCGGGTCTGGGAGGGACATTTCTTTTCAGTGACAGCGCCCGCGCCGAGACTCGCATTACAATGGCCGAAACCGCTCCAGCCGCCGCGGCGCCTCCCGCTGAGGTCGCCCCCAAGAAAAAGCAGCAGAAGAAGACAGCGGGGGCCTCGAAGGCCAAGAAGCCTTCCGGCCCCAGCGTGGCCGATCTGATCCTGAAGGTGGTGACCGCCTCTGCCGAGAGGAAGGGAGTCTCCCTGTCGGCCATGAAGAAGGGGCTGGTCGCCGAGGGCTACGATGTGGACAAGAACAAGAGCCGGGTCAAGGCCTCCGTCAAGAGCCTGGTCAGCAAAGGCGCCCTGGCCCAGCTGAAGGGCACCGGGGCCTCCGGATCCTTCAAGGTGAACAAGAAGCAGCTGGAGGGCAAGAAGGCGGCCAAGAAGGCGGCCGCCAAGACCAAGAAACCAGCGGCCAAGAAAGCTGCCCCAGCCGCCAAGAAGCCCAAAAAGGCTCCCGCGGGGGTCAAGAAGAGCCCGAAGAAGGTCAAGAAGCCAGCGGCAGCAAAGAGCCCCAAGAAGCCCAAGGCTGCCCCCGCCAAGAAGGCTGCCAAGAGCCCAGCGAAAGCCAAGGCGGCGAAGCCCAAAGTGGCCAAGAAAAGCCCTGCCAAGGTAGTCAAACCCAAGGCAGCCAAGCCCAAAGCAGCCAAGCCCAAGAAGGCAGCGCCCAAGAAGAAGTAAGGGCTTGCACCGAGACACTGCAAACACAACGGCTCTTTTAAGAGCCATCCACCCGGTCCAGAAGAGAGCTTGTTCGTCCCCACCCTTGCACCCCGCGTGCACCCTTCTCTATGATAATAAACGGCACAGTAAATCCATAGCGCGCCTTTCCGCACGCGAGTGCCGTGTGTGATCTTGGTCATATGAAAGGCTCTTTTGGTGTTGCGTGGATTGGAATCTTTATAACAAAGAAAGAAGGGGGTCTGGGAGTTATTAGACCTCAGTTCATAATAAATGTGAGATAACGTGTGCCTTGGTGCTTTCACTGTAACCGGGCAGACTCGAAGTGGTGTCTGCATAAAGCAGACGATTGTGAAAGTGAAATCGAGCGCAGTGAACGGCGGCGTGTTCCAGGGTGACCAAGGGCGGTACACTTATAACATCCTGGGCTCCTCGCCCAGTTGACCAGGGTCGAGAAGGGGGGCGAGGGGTTCTTGTGACTACAAATGAATGGATGGACACTGAGACAAAGGCTGACCGAAGCGCCGGCTTCGGCTCCAACGTACATCATCCAATCCGGAGGGTTCCCTTTTCTCCACAGCTCATTGGAGAGACAGTCTGCAGCCTCAGGTTGAGTAGCCAATCGTTGCACACCGCGGGCTATTTTCGAACGTGGGGCGGGAGCTTCAGCCAACCAGAGCAGCCCTCCGTCTTCGAGTGCATAAATAGGGCTCTTGCCTGCTTGAACGCCATTCTTCCTCGCTCGTCGTTGAAAGAGACCGCTCCCGCCATGGCCCGCACCAAGCAGACAGCCCGCAAGTCCACCGGCGGCAAAGCGCCTCGCAAGCAGCTGGCCACCAAGGCTGCCCGCAAGAGCGCGCCTGCCACCGGCGGCGTCAAGAAGCCTCACCGCTACCGACCGGGCACCGTGGCTCTCCGCGAGATCCGCCGCTACCAGAAGTCCACCGAGCTCCTCATCCGCAAGCTGCCGTTCCAGCGCTTGGTGAGGGAGATCGCCCAGGACTTCAAGACCGACCTGCGCTTCCAGAGCTCCGCCGTCATGGCCCTGCAAGAGGCCAGCGAGGCCTACCTGGTCGGGCTCTTCGAGGACACCAACCTGTGCGCCATCCACGCCAAGAGGGTGACCATCATGCCCAAGGACATCCAGCTGGCCCGTCGTATCCGAGGCGAGAGGGCCTAAGGAGGCACACCGACCCGATCAACCACCACAACGGCTCTTTTAAGGGCCACCACCCTGTCACCTACGAGCTTCTCTTGTCTGCCATGGCATGTTCTACAGGTTAGGGTGGGTTGGCTGGGAGTACCACGAGTACTGGGTAACTTATACCGGCACTGGGTGACCAGGGCACTCCGTGTTCACAGTGCACGGCCACCTCTTCAATTAATAAAGAGCTTTGTTTGGGTAGAGGGTCGTGTTGGGATCCGCTGGTCACAAGCCAGCGCTGTGGGGCATCTGTGCTCCCGGTACATCGGGTTCATGTCTCCGATTTCGGGAGCCGTTGCCCTTGGTCTTACAGTACAAACAGAACGTGGCCCCACGCACACACTTAAAACTGGTCACCCGAAACATGGAAAACAATAAGCCCGGGGGCAACCGTGCGAGTTCCGCGCGGGCTTTATTTAACGTCACCGTTACATTACAGAGCTTGTGTGACACTTGGTCCCAAAGAGGGCTCATTCATATAAACATGTTTATTAAAACGGGTTGCCCGCTCCATCGTCCCTCGGTCTGCAGCAAGCCCCGTGAAAGCAGGTCTTGTGCGCTCAAAATTACCGTTTAAAACACTTTTTTCTCCGGTCATAAATGAAGCACATTAGCTCTTAGGGGAGGACGTGAGTGGCCCTTAAAAGAGCCGTTGTGTTCGTTGGGGATACGCCTCGAAGCCTTACTTGGCGCTGGTGTACTTGGTGACGGCCTTGGTGCCCTCGGACACGGCGTGCTTGGCCAGCTCTCCGGGCAGCAGCAGACGCACTGCGGTCTGGATCTCCCGGGAGGTGATGGTGCGCCGCGAGTTGTAGTGGGCCAGGCGGGAAGCTTCCCCGGCGATGCGCTCGAAGATGTCGTTCACGAAGGAGTTCATGATGCCCATGGCCTTGGAGGAGATGCCGGTGTCCGGGTGCACCTGCTTCATCACTTTGTAAATGTAGATGGCATAGCTTTCCTTCCTGCTCCTCTTGCGCTTCTTCCCGTCCTTCTTGGGCGGCTTGGAGAGCGCTTTCTTGGAGCCCTTCTTGGGAGCCGGCGCGGACTTGGCTGGTTCAGGCATGGTCGACAATCTGCACCGCTTCCTGTGGAGCCGAGAGAAATAAGGCAGACGTGCCCGGCACTTGTATTTATAGGCTGGGCGTGTAAAGTAGCTGCTTCTCTGCTCTCCCTTCTCATTGGCAGGCAAAGGCAAGCCCCCCACCTCCTAGTGTACTGCGGTTCTGGGACTCTGATTGGTGAAACAGAAGCCCTCCTCCCTCCAATGAGAAGTACTATCAGCGCCTAGCTGTCAACCAATCAGACGCACCCGAAGTCTTTATATCGCCGGAGTCCCGCAGAACAGCAGTATCATTCTCTCTGTTGTGTGAGTGAGCCCCTGCATCGATCGCCATGTCTGGACGCGGAAAGCAAGGAGGAAAGGCCCGCGCTAAGGCCAAGACACGCTCTTCAAGAGCCGGGCTCCAGTTCCCCGTGGGCCGTGTGCACAGGCTGCTCCGGAAGGGAAGCTACGCCGAGAGGGTGGGCGCCGGTGCCCCAGTCTATCTGGCTGCAGTCCTGGAGTACCTGACCGCTGAGATCCTGGAGCTGGCCGGCAACGCGGCCCGGGACAACAAGAAGACCCGCATCATCCCCAGACACCTCCAGCTGGCCATCCGCAACGACGAGGAGCTGAACAAGCTGCTGGGCCGAGTCACCATCGCCCAGGGAGGAGTCCTGCCCAACATCCAGGCCGTGCTGCTGCCCAAGAAAACCGAGAGCCACAAGGCAGGGGGCAAAGCAAGCAAGTAAAGGCCCGCAGACCACCGTGGAAACACACCCTAAACACAAAGGCTCTTTTCAGGGCCAACCACAGACTCCATCAAAGAGCGTGTCCGTGCCAAGATGTTACT
The DNA here is from genome assembly GCF_964204655.1 of Triturus cristatus. Lineage (NCBI taxonomy): Eukaryota > Metazoa > Chordata > Amphibia > Caudata > Salamandridae > Triturus > Triturus cristatus. The sequence goes on from NC_140587.1 coordinate 36,400,640, forward strand.
CTGGCGGCTTCATAGTTGCGGCAGCGCCCGCACCGTCGCTACATAGGAGGGCATGCCCAAGCCCTCTGACGTACACATAAATGTCACCCCCGTCCCAAAACCTAGCTTGAGGCCGACAATAATGTTTTTGTTAAAAAAAATAAATTTTTATAGGGGCAGATTACAGACTTGCCACAACCGGGCGTGACATGTGGACAGTGTTACGGGGTTGCAGGCGGCCGCACACAGCGGGGTGGTGCCGGTGAGGCCGTTAATGTGATGGCTCCATTAGAGCATTTCAGAGCCTTATGTTCATAGTGGGAACGGGCACCGAGCGCCAGGGTTAGGCGGGCCGCGGTGACGAGTGGGGGCCGGGAAGGGAGGCGTGTGTGTGTGCTTGACTGTGATCCGTGCCCCGGCGGCAGCTGCTGAGCCCACGACAAAGAGGCGGCTGGGAGCGCGCTCTTTTTCAAACGGCAACGGCCGCTCCCTGCCGGGGCCGGGCTCCCTCTCGCCTTCCGTTCAGTCACGTGGGCGGCTTGATGCGCCCTAGCTGGTCCGCCGCAGCTCCTCTATATAAGCAGCCGCCGCTGGCCTCGCCCTCAGTTCTGCTCAGTCACAGCACCGACAGGAGAACATGTCTGGACGCGGCAAAGGAGGGAAGGGGCTCGGCAAAGGCGGCGCCAAGAGGCACCGCAAGGTGCTCCGGGACAACATCCAGGGCATCACCAAGCCGGCCATCTGCCGCCTGGCGCGCCGTGGCGGGGTCAAGCGCATCTCCGGCCTCATCTACGAGGAGACCCGCAGGGTGCTGAAGGTTTTCCTGGAGAACGTGATCCGGGACGCCGTCACCTACACCGAGCACGCCAAGAGGAAGACCGTCACCGCCATGGATGTGGTCTACGCCCTGAAGCGCCAGGGCCGCACCCTCTACGGATTCGGCGGTTAAACACTCGGCTTGCCCACGGAGAAAAACACAAAACACCACAACCCAAAGGCTCTTTTAAGAGCCGACCACGATGTCATGGGAGAGCTGTGTCTATGCGCTAGGGTTCCCGCAGGGCTGCTTTCTAGGCCCACAGCCGGTCGGGTGAGGGGGGGGCACCAGGGGGATTTCGCTGCAATGCAAGGCACTGTCCCGGGGCCAGGGCGCCTTCCTGGAGCCCCGGCATGGGGGGGTCCAGGGGCGCGTTCATCCCAGTCCAGCCCACGGGGGTCCTGATGCCCTGTACTGGCGACCTAAGGCGGGTATAGCCCGGCCCAGGGGCCCGCCATCCTGGAGCCTTGTACTGGCGACCTAAGGCGGGTATAGCCCGGCCCAGGGGCCCGCCATCCTGGAGCCTTGTACTGGGGAGATAAGGCGGGTATAGCCGGGCCCAGGGGCCCGCCATCCTGGAGCCTTGCACTGGGGACATAAGGCGGGTATAGCCCGGCCCGGGGGCCCGCCATCCTGGATCCCTGGACTGGGGACCCAAGGCGAGTTTGGCCCGGCCCAGCTCAGTGCCGGCCATTCCCCTCGACTATTAAGCCCCCACGTAGTGGGGGCTTACAGAACACGGATGAGGGACAAAGGGTAGAGTTGGCGGCGCCGGGCGCGCCGCCGGCCATCTGGTCGCCGGGTTGCGCGACCAGATGGCCGGGCGGCGGAACGGCCGCGCTAACTCTAACTTTTGTCTCCCACTCGGGCGCTGTAAGCCCCCACTTCGTGGGGGCTTAATAGTCGGTAAGATAGAGTTCCCATGCAGGCCCATGGGGTGTGGGATCCTAATTTTTTTTTGTGAACGATCGTGACCGATTTCGGGGCCTTTAAGCACCTGTTTTAGTACTTTTATTTATTTATTTATTATTTTGGTTCAAGGGGACCATGGCACTACTTTTACCCAGGGCAATGGAGCTCCGCTTCGTGTAACATTTCAGGTTTTCCCCCTTAGCCAGAGATAGGCCCACAAAAAAAAAAAAAAAAAAAAAAAAATGCAATAATAATATAATACATACATATTTTTTAAATATTTTTTTTTTCGCCCAAAAATGAAATAAAGTCCTTCACAGTATCTGGTCCATTTTATTAGCCTCCAGTCATCCCTTTAACAATGTTTAATAAAAAAATAACAAAAATGTACTAAAATTTTAGGTCCAAGGGAACAAAGTCACTTTTTCAACCCAGGGCTATGGAGCTTCGATTGGGGTAATATTTCAGGATTTACCCCTCGGATGGAGGTGGGAAAAAAAACTTCACTCAAAAGGTACACAAAGCCCTTTACATTATCAGATCCAAGACTTCAGTGTCTCGGGCCCATTTCTAGCCTCCAGGCGCTTGTTTTATTCTTTATATGACATTTTGAAATTTACAGGTTTAAGGGGACACAGTATCTCCTTCTACCCAGGGCTATGGAGCTCCGCGCAGGGTAAGATTTCAGGTTTCGCCCCTGGCTGGAGGTGTGAAAATAAAACACTTCACATGCTCAGGAAAGTTTATTTCACTCATTTACAGTATCAGAACAAGGCCTGCAAGGCCTTGGGTATGTTTCCAGCCTCAAGGCACCAGTTGTACTGATACTTGTGACACTGGGAGATGTCATGCTTCAAGGGGATGAAGTCGCACCTTCTACCCAGGGTCATGGAGCTCCGCGCAGGATAAGATTTCAGGGTTCACCCCAGGCTTGAGCTGTGAAGATAAAACACTTCACATACTCAGGAAAGTGTATTTAGCTGCTTTACAGTATCAGAATAAGGCCTGCAAGGCCTTGGGCCTACTTCCAGCCTCCTGGAACCAGTTTTACTGATACTTGTGACATTTGCAGGTGTTAGGCTTCAAGGGGATGAAGTCGCACCTTCCACCCAGGGTTATGGAACTCCGCGCAGGGTGAGATTTCAGGGTTCACCCCTGGATGGAAGTGTGAACATAAAACACTTCACATACTCAGGAAAGTGTATTTAGCTGCTTTACAGTATCAGAATAGGGCCTGCAAGGCCTTGGGTGTGTTTCCAGCCTCCTGGCACCAGTTTTACTGATACTTGTGACATTTAAAGGTGTAAGGCTTCAAGGGGATGAAGTCGCACCTTCTACCCAGGGTTATGGAGCTCTGCGCAGGGTGCGATGTCAGGGTTCACCCCTTGGCTGGAGGTGAGAAAATAAAACACTTCACATGCTCAGGAAAGTTTATTTCACTCATTTACAGTATCAGAACAAGGCCTGCAAGGCCGTGGGTATGTTTCCAGCCTCAAGGCACCAGTTGTACTGATACTTGTGACACTGGGAGATGTCATGCTTCAAGGGGATGAAGTCGCACCTTCCACCCAGGGTTATGGAACTCCGCGCAGGGTGAGATTTCAGGGTTCACCCCTGGATGGAAGTGTGAACATAAAACACTTCACATACTCAGGAAAGTGTATTTAGCTGCTTTACAGTATCAGAATAGGGCCTGCAAGGCCTTGGGTGTGTTTCCAGCCTCCTGGCACCAGTTTTACTGATACTTGTGACATTTAAAGGTGTTAGGCTTCAAGGGGATGAAGTCGCACCTTCTACCCAGGGTTATGGAGCTCTGCGCAGGGTGCGATGTCAGGGTTCACCCCTTGGCTGGAGGTGAGAAAATAAAACACTTCACATGCTCAGGAAAGTTTATTTAACTCCTTTACAGTATCAGAATAAGGCCTGCAAGGCCTTGGGCCTACTTCCAGCCTCCTGGCACCAGTTTTACTGATACTTGTGACATTTGCAGGTGTTAGGCATCAAGGGGATGAAGTCGCACCTTCTACCCAGGGTCATGGAGCTCCGCGCAGGGTAAGATTTCAGGCTTCACCCCAGGCTGGAGGAGTGAAAATAAAACACTTCACACACTCAGGAAAGTGTATTTAACTCCTTTACAGTATCAGAATAAGGCCTGCAAGGCCTTGGGCCTACTTCCAGCCTCCTGGCACCAGTTTTACTGATACTTGTGACATTTGCAGGTGTTCGGCTTCAAGGGGATGAAGTCGCACCTTCTACCCAGGGTCATGGAGCTCCGCGCAGGGTAAGATTTCAGGCTTCACCCCTGGCTGCAGGTGTGAAAATAAAACACTTCACATACTCAGGAAAGTGTATTTAGCTGCTTTACAGTATCAGAATAAGGCCTGCAAGGCCTTGGGCCTACTTCCAGCCTCTTGGCACCAGTTTTACTGATACTTGTGACATTTGCAGGTGTTAGGCTTCAAGGGGATGAAGTCGCACCTTCTACCCAGGGTTATGGAGCTCCGCGCAGGGTGAGATTTCAGGGTTCACCCCTGGATGGAAGTGTGAACATAAAACACTTCACATACTCAGGAAAGTGTATTTAGCTGCTTTACAGTATCAGAATAAGGCCTGCAAGGCCTTGGGCCTACTTCCAGCCTCCTGGCACCAGTTTTACTGATACTTGTGACATATGCAGGTGTTCGGCTTCAAGGGGATGAAGTCGCACCTTCTACCCAGGGTCATGGAGCTCCGCGCAGGGTAAGATTTCAGGCTTCACCCCTGGCTGCAGGTGTGAAAATAAAACACTTCACATACTCAGGAAAGTGTATTTAGCTCCTTTACAGTATCAGAATAGGGCCTGCAAGGCCTTGGGCCTACTTCCAGCCTCCTGGAACCAGTTTTACTGATACTTGTGACATTTGCAGGTGTTAGGCTTCAAGGGGATGAAGCCGCACCTTCTACCCAGGTTTATGGAGCTCCGCGCAGGGTAAGATTTCAGGGTTCACCCCTGGCTGGAGGTGTGAAAATAAAACACTTCTCATACTCAGGAAAGTGTATTTAACTCCTTTACAGTATCAGAACAAGGCCTGCAAGGCCCTGGGCCTACTTCCAGCCTCCTGGCACCAGTTTTACTGATACTTGTGACATTTGCAGGTGTTAGGCTTCAAGGGGATGAAGTTGCACCTTCTACCCCTGGTTATGGAACTCCGCGCAGGGTGAGATTTCAGGGTTCACCCCTGGATGGAAGTGTGAGAATAAAACACTTCACATACTCAGGAAAGTGTATTTAGCTGCTTTACAGTATCAGAATAAGGCCTGCAAGGCCTTGGGCCTACTTCCAGCCTCTTGGCACCAGTTTTACTGATACTTGTGACATTTGCAGGTGTTAGGCTTCAAGGGGATGAAGTCGCACCTTCTACCCAGGGTTATGGAGCTCCGCGCAGGGTGAGATTTCAGGGTTCACCCCTGGATGGAAGTGTGAACATAAAACACTTCACATACTCGGGAAAGTGTATTTAGCTGCTTTACAGTATCAGAATAAGGCCTGCAAGGCCTTGGGCCTACTTCCAGCCTCCTGGCACCAGTTTTACTGATACTTGTGACATTTGCAGGTGTTAGGCATCAAGGGGATGAAGTCGCACCTTCTACCCAGGGTCATGGAGCTCCGCGCAGGGTAAGATTTCAGGCTTCACCCCAGGCTGGAGGGGTGAAAATAAAACACTTCACACACTCAGGAAAGTGTATTTAACTCCTTTACAGTATCAGAATAAGGCCTGCAAGGCCTTGGGCCTACTTCCAGCCTCCTGGCACCAGTTTTACTGATACTTGTGACATTTGCAGGTGTTAGGCTTCAAGGGGATGAAGTCGCACCTTCTACCCAGGGTTATGGAACTCCGCGCAGGGTGAGATTTCAGGGTTCACCCCTGGATGGAAGTGTGAACATAAAACACTTCACATACTCAGGAAAGTGTATTTAGCTGCTTTACAGTATCAGAATAAGGCCTGCAAGGCCTTGGGCCTACTTCCAGCCTCCTGGCACCAGTTTTACTGATACTTGTGACATTTGCAGGTGTTAGGCTTCAAGGGGATGAAGTCGCACCTTCTACCCAGGGTTATGGAACTCCGCGCAGGGTGAGATTTCAGGGTTCACCCCTGGATGGAAGTGTGAACATAAAACACTTCAAATACTCAGGAAAGTGTATTTAGCTACTTTACAGTATCAGAATAAGGCCTGCAAGGCCTTGGGCCTACTTCCAGCCTCCTGGCACCAGTTTTACTGATACTTGTGACATTTGTAGGTGTTAGGCTTCAAGGGCATGAAGTCGCACCTTCTACCCAGGGTCATGGAGCTCCGCGCAGGGTAAGATTTCAGGGTTCACCCCAGGCTGGAGGAGTGAAAATAAAACACTTCACACACTCAGGAAAGTGTATTTAACTCCTTTACAGTATCAGAATAAGGCCTGCAAGGCCTTGGGCCTACTTCCAGCCTCCTGGCACCAGTTTTACTGATACTTGTGACATTTGTAGGTGTTAGGCTTCAAGGGCATGAAGTCGCACCTTCTGCCCAGGGTCATGGAGCTCCACGCAGGGTAAGATTTCAGGGACCACCCCAGGCTTGAGCTGTGAAAATAAAACACTTCACATACTCAGGAAAGTGTATTTAGCTACTTTACAGTATCAGAATAAGGCCTGCAAGGCCTTGGGCCTACTTCCAGCATCCTGGCACCAGTTTTACTGATACTTGTGACATTTGTAGGTGTTAGGCTTCAAGGGGATGAAGTCGCACCTTCTACCCAGGGTCATGGAGCTCCGCGCAGGGTAAGATTTCAGGCTTCACCCCAGGCTGGAGGAGTGAAAATAAAACCCTTCACACACTCAGGAAAGTGTATTTAACTCCTTTACAGTATCAGAATAAGGCCTGCAAGGCCTTGGGCCTACTTCCAGCCTCCTGGCACCAGTTTTACTGATACTTGTGACATTTGCAGGTGTTAGGCTTCAAGGGGATGAAGTCGCACCTTCTACCCAGGGTTATGGAACTCCGCGCAGGGTGAGATTTCAGGGTTCACCCCTGGATGGAAGTGTGAGAATAAAACACTTCACATACTCAGGAACGTGTATTTAGCTGCTTTACAGCATCAGAATAAGGCCTGCAAGGCCTTGGGCCTACTTCCAGCCTCCTGGCACCAGTTTTACTGATACTTGTGACATTTGCAGGTGTTAGGCTTCAAGGGGATGAAGTCGCACCTTCTACCCAGGGTCATGGAGCTCCGCGCAGGGTAAGATTTCAAGCTTCACCCCAGGCTGGAGGAGTGAAAATAAAACCCTTCACACACTCAGGAAAGTGTATTTAACTCCTTTACAGTATCAGAATAAGGCCTGCAAGGCCTTGGGCCTACTTCCAGCCTCCTGGCACCAGTTTTACTGATACTTGTGACATTTGCAGGTGTTAGGCTTCAAGGGGATGAAGTCGCACCTTCTACCCAGGGTTATGGAACTCCGCGCAGGGTGAGATTTCAGGGTTCACCCCTGGATGGAAGTGTGAGAATAAAACACTTCACATACTCAGGAAAGTGTATTTAGCTGCTTTACAGTATCAGAATAAGGCCTGCACGGCCTTGGGCCTACTTCCAGCCTCCTGGCACCAGTTTTACTGATACTTGTGACATTTGCAGGTCTTAGGCTTCAAGGGGATGAAGTCGCACCTTCTACCCAGGGTCATGGAGCTCCGCGCAGGGTAAGATTTCAGGCTTCACCCCTGGCTGGAGGACTGAAAATAAAACACTTCACACACTCAGGAAAGTGTATTTAACTCATTTACAGTATCAGAATAAGGCCTGCAAGGCCTTGGGCCTACTTCCAGCCTCCTGGCACCAGTTTTACTGAAAGTTGTGACATTTGCAGGTGTTAGGCTTCAAGGGGATGAAGTCGCACCTTCTACCCAGGGTTATGGAACTCCGTGCAGGGTGAGATTTCAGGGTTCACCCCTGGATGGAAGTGTGAGAATAAAACACTTCACATACTCAGGAAAGTGTATTTAGCTGCTTTACAGTATCAGAATAAGGCCTGCAAGGCCTTGGGCCTACTTCCAGCCTCCTGGCACCAGTTTTACTGATACTTGTGACATTTGCAGGTCTTAGGCTTCAAGGGGATGAAGTCGCACCTTCTACCCAGGGTCATGGAGCTCCGCGCAGGGTAAGATTTCAGGCTTCACCCCAGGCTGGAGGAGTGAAAATAAAACACTTCACACACTCAGGAAAGTGTATTTAACTCCTTTACAGTATCAGAATAAGGCCTGCAAGGCCTTGGGCCTACTCCCAGCCTCCTGGCACCAGTTTTACTGATACTTGTGACATTTGCAGGTGTTAGGCTTCAAGGGGATGAAGTCGCACCTTCTACCCAGCATTATGGAACTCCGCGCAGGGTGAGATTTCAGGGTTCACCCCTGGATGGAAGTGTGAGAATAAAACACTTCACATACTCAGGAAAGTGTATTTAGCTGCTTTACAGTATCAGAATAAGGCCTGCAAGGCCTTGGGCCTACTTCCAGCCTCCTGGCACCAGTTTTACTGATACTTGTGACATTTGCAGGTGTTAGGCTTCAAGGGGATGAAGTCGCACCTTCTACCCAGGATTATGGAACTCCGCGCAGGGTGAGATTTCAGGGTTCACCCCTGGATGGAAGTGTGAGAATAAAACACTTCACATACTCAGGAAAGTGTATTTAACTCCTTTACAGTATCAGAACAAGGCCTGCCAGGCCATGGGTGTGTTTCCAGCCTCCAGGCACCAGTTTTACTGATACTTGTGACACTTGGAGGTGTCAAGCTTCAAGGGAACAAAGTCAAACCTTCTACCCAGGGTTATGGAGCTCCGCGCAGGATACGATTTCAGGTTTCACCCCTGGCTGCAGGTGTGAAAACAAAACACTTCACATACTCAGTAAAGTGTATTTAACCCCTTTACAGTATCAGAAAAAGGCCTGCAAGGCCTTGGGCCTACTTCCAGCCTCCTGGCACCAGTTGTACTGATACTTGTGACATTTGCAGGTGTTAGGCTTCAAGGGGACGAAGTCGCACCTTCTACCCAGGGTTATGGAGCTCCGCCCAGGGTAAGATTTCAGGTTTCACCCCTGGCTGCAGGTGTGAAAACAAAACACTTCACATACTCAGGAAAGTGTATTTAGCTCCTTTACAGTATCAGAATAAGGCCTGCAAGGCCTTGGGCCTACTTCCAGCCTCCTGGCACCAGTTTTACTGATACTTGTGACATTTGTAGGTGTTAGGCTTCAAGGGGATGAAGTCGCACCTTCTACCCAGGGTTATGGAACTCCGCGCAGGGTGAGATTTCAGGGTTCATCCCAGGCTTGAGCTGTGAAAATAAAACACTTCACACACTCAGGAAAGTGTATTTAACTCCTTTACAGTATCACAATAAGGCCTGCAAGGCCTTGGGCCTACTTCCGGCCTCCTGGCACCAGTTTTACTGATACTTGTGACATTTGCAGGTGTTAGGCTTCAAGGGGATGAAGTCGCACCTTCTACCCAGGGTTATGGAGCTCCGCGCAGGGTGAGATTTCAGGGTTCACCCCTGGATGGAAGTGTGAACATAAAACACTTCACATACTCAGGAAAGTGTATTTAGCTGCTTTACAGTATCAGAATAAGGCCTGCAAGGCCTTGGGCCTACTTCCAGCCTCCTGGCACCAGTTTTACTGATACTTGTGACATTTGCAGGTGTTCGGCTTCAAGGGGATGAAGTCGCACCTTCTACCCAGGGTCATGGAGCTCCGCGCAGGGTAAGATTTCAGGCTTCACCCCTGGCTGCAGGTGTGAAAATAAAACACTTCACATACTCAGGAAAGTGTATTTAGCTCCTTTACAGTATCAGAATAGGGCCTGCAAGGCCTTGGGCCTACTTCCAGCCTCCTGGAACCAGTTTTACTGATACTTGTGACATTTGCAGGTGTTAGGCTTCAAGGGGATGAAGCCGCACCTTCTACCCAGGTTTATGGAGCTCCGCGCAGGGTAAGATTTCAGGGTTCACCCCTGGCTGGAGGTGTGAAAATAAAACACTTCTCATACTCAGGAAAGTGTATTTAACTCCTTTACAGTATCAGAACAAGGCCTGCAAGGCCCTGGGCCTACTTCCAGCCTCCTGGCACCAGTTTTACTGATACTTGTGACATTTGCAGGTGTTAGGCTTCAAGGGGATGAAGTTGCACCTTCTACCCCTGGTTATGGAACTCCGCGCAGGGTGAGATTTCAGGGTTCACCCCTGGATGGAAGTGTGAGAATAAAACACTTCACATACTCAGGAAAGTGTATTTAGCTGCTTTACAGTATCAGAATAAGGCCTGCAAGGCCTTGGGCCTACTTCCAGCCTCTTGGCACCAGTTTTACTGATACTTGTGACATTTGCAGGTGTTAGGCTTCAAGGGGATGAAGTCGCACCTTCTACCCAGGGTTATGGAGCTCCGCGCAGGGTGAGATTTCAGGGTTCACCCCTGGATGGAAGTGTGAACATAAAACACTTCACATACTCAGGAAAGTGTATTTAGCTGCTTTACAGTATCAGAATAAGGCCTGCAAGGCCTTGGGCCTACTTCCAGCCTCCTGGCACCAGTTTTACTGATACTTGTGACATTTGCAGGTGTTAGGCATCAAGGGGATGAAGTCGCACCTTCTACCCAGGGTCATGGAGCTCCGCGCAGGGTAAGATTTCAGGCTTCACCCCAGGCTGGAGGGGTGAAAATAAAACACTTCACACACTCAGGAAAGTGTATTTAACTCCTTTACAGTATCAGAATAAGGCCTGCAAGGCCTTGGGCCTACTTCCAGCCTCCTGGCACCAGTTTTACTGATACTTGTGACATTTGCAGGTGTTAGGCTTCAAGGGGATGAAGTCGCACCTTCTACCCAGGGTTATGGAACTCCGCGCAGGGTGAGATTTCAGGGTTCACCCCTGGATGGAAGTGTGAACATAAAACACTTCACATACTCAGGAAAGTGTATTTAGCTGCTTTACAGTATCAGAATAAGGCCTGCAAGGCCTTGGGCCTACTTCCAGCCTCCTGGCACCAGTTTTACTGATACTTGTGACATTTGCAGGTGTTAGGCTTCAAGGGGATGAAGTCGCACCTTCTACCCAGGGTTATGGAACTCCGCGCAGGGTGAGATTTCAGGGTTCACCCCTGGATGGAAGTGTGAACATAAAACACTTCAAATACTCAGGAAAGTGTATTTAGCTACTTTACAGTATCAGAATAAGGCCTGCAAGGCCTTGGGCCTACTTCCAGCCTCCTGGCACCAGTTTTACTGATACTTGTGACATTTGTAGGTGTTAGGCTTCAAGGGCATGAAGTCGCACCTTCTACCCAGGGTCATGGAGCTCCGCGCAGGGTAAGATTTCAGGGTTCACCCCAGGCTGGAGGAGTGAAAATAAAACACTTCACACACTCAGGAAAGTGTATTTAACTCCTTTACAGTATCAGAATAAGGCCTGCAAGGCCTTGGGCCTACTTCCAGCCTCCTGGCACCAGTTTTACTGATACTTGTGACATTTGTAGGTGTTAGGCTTCAAGGGCATGAAGTCGCACCTTCTGCCCAGGGTCATGGAGCTCCACGCAGGGTAAGATTTCAGGGACCACCCCAGGCTTGAGCTGTGAAAATAAAACACTTCACATACTCAGGAAAGTGTATTTAGCTACTTTACAGTATCAGAATAAGGCCTGCAAGGCCTTGGGCCTACTTCCAGCATCCTGGCACCAGTTTTACTGATACTTGTGACATTTGTAGGTGTTAGGCTTCAAGGGGATGAAGTCGCACCTTCTACCCAGGGTCATGGAGCTCCGCGCAGGGTAAGATTTCAGGCTTCACCCCAGGCTGGAGGAGTGAAAATAAAACCCTTCACACACTCAGGAAAGTGTATTTAACTCCTTTACAGTATCAGAATAAGGCCTGCAAGGCCTTGGGCCTACTTCCAGCCTCCTGGCACCAGTTTTACTGATACTTGTGACATTTGCAGGTGTTAGGCTTCAAGGGGATGAAGTCGCACCTTCTACCCAGGGTTATGGAACTCCGCGCAGGGTGAGATTTCAGGGTTCACCCCTGGATGGAAGTGTGAGAATAAAACACTTCACATACTCAGGAACGTGTATTTAGCTGCTTTACAGCATCAGAATAAGGCCTGCAAGGCCTTGGGCCTACTTCCAGCCTCCTGGCACCAGTTTTACTGATACTTGTGACATTTGCAGGTGTTAGGCTTCAAGGGGATGAAGTCGCACCTTCTACCCAGGGTCATGGAGCTCCGCGCAGGGTAAGATTTCAAGCTTCACCCCAGGCTGGAGGAGTGAAAATAAAACCCTTCACACACTCAGGAAAGTGTATTTAACTCCTTTACAGTATCAGAATAAGGCCTGCAAGGCCTTGGGCCTACTTCCAGCCTCCTGGCACCAGTTTTACTGATACTTGTGACATTTGCAGGTGTTAGGCTTCAAGGGGATGAAGTCGCACCTTCTACCCAGGGTTATGGAACTCCGCGCAGGGTGAGATTTCAGGGTTCACCCCTGGATGGAAGTGTGAGAATAAAACACTTCACATACTCAGGAAAGTGTATTTAGCTGCTTTACAGTATCAGAATAAGGCCTGCACGGCCTTGGGCCTACTTCCAGCCTCCTGGCACCAGTTTTACTGATACTTGTGACATTTGCAGGTCTTAGGCTTCAAGGGGATGAAGTCGCACCTTCTACCCAGGGTCATGGAGCTCCGCGCAGGGTAAGATTTCAGGCTTCACCCCTGGCTGGAGGACTGAAAATAAAACACTTCACACACTCAGGAAAGTGTATTTAACTCATTTACAGTATCAGAATAAGGCCTGCAAGGCCTTGGGCCTACTTCCAGCCTCCTGGCACCAGTTTTACTGAAAGTTGTGACATTTGCAGGTGTTAGGCTTCAAGGGGATGAAGTCGCACCTTCTACCCAGGGTTATGGAACTCCGTGCAGGGTGAGATTTCAGGGTTCACCCCTGGATGGAAGTGTGAGAATAAAACACTTCACATACTCAGGAAAGTGTATTTAGCTGCTTTACAGTATCAGAATAAGGCCTGCAAGGCCTTGGGCCTACTTCCAGCCTCCTGGCACCAGTTTTACTGATACTTGTGACATTTGCAGGTCTTAGGCTTCAAGGGGATGAAGTCGCACCTTCTACCCAGGGTCATGGAGCTCCGCGCAGGGTAAGATTTCAGGCTTCACCCCAGGCTGGAGGAGTGAAAATAAAACACTTCACACACTCAGGAAAGTGTATTTAACTCCTTTACAGTATCAGAATAAGGCCTGCAAGGCCTTGGGCCTACTCCCAGCCTCCTGGCACCAGTTTTACTGATACTTGTGACATTTGCAGGTGTTAGGCTTCAAGGGGATGAAGTCGCACCTTCTACCCAGCATTATGGAACTCCGCGCAGGGTGAGATTTCAGGGTTCACCCCTGGATGGAAGTGTGAGAATAAAACACTTCACATACTCAGGAAAGTGTATTTAGCTGCTTTACAGTATCAGAATAAGGCCTGCAAGGCCTTGGGCCTACTTCCAGCCTCCTGGCACCAGTTTTACTGATACTTGTGACATTTGCAGGTGTTAGGCTTCAAGGGGATGAAGTCGCACCTTCTACCCAGGATTATGGAACTCCGCGCAGGGTGAGATTTCAGGGTTCACCCCTGGATGGAAGTGTGAGAATAAAACACTTCACATACTCAGGAAAGTGTATTTAACTCCTTTACAGTATCAGAACAAGGCCTGCCAGGCCATGGGTGTGTTTCCAGCCTCCAGGCACCAGTTTTACTGATACTTGTGACACTTGGAGGTGTCAAGCTTCAAGGGAACAAAGTCAAACCTTCTACCCAGGGTTATGGAGCTCCGCGCAGGATACGATTTCAGGTTTCACCCCTGGCTGCAGGTGTGAAAACAAAACACTTCACATACTCAGTAAAGTGTATTTAACCCCTTTACAGTATCAGAAAAAGGCCTGCAAGGCCTTGGGCCTACTTCCAGCCTCCTGGCACCAGTTGTACTGATACTTGTGACATTTGCAGGTGTTAGGCTTCAAGGGGACGAAGTCGCACCTTCTACCCAGGGTTATGGAGCTCCGCCCAGGGTAAGATTTCAGGTTTCACCCCTGGCTGCAGGTGTGAAAACAAAACACTTCACATACTCAGGAAAGTGTATTTAGCTCCTTTACAGTATCAGAATAAGGCCTGCAAGGCCTTGGGCCTACTTCCAGCCTCCTGGCACCAGTTTTACTGATACTTGTGACATTTGTAGGTGTTAGGCTTCAAGGGGATGAAGTCGCACCTTCTACCCAGGGTTATGGAACTCCGCGCAGGGTGAGATTTCAGGGTTCATCCCAGGCTTGAGCTGTGAAAATAAAACACTTCACACACTCAGGAAAGTGTATTTAACTCCTTTACAGTATCACAATAAGGCCTGCAAGGCCTTGGGCCTACTTCCGGCCTCCTGGCACCAGTTTTACTGATACTTGTGACATTTGCAGGTGTTAGGCTTCAAGGGGATGAAGTCGCACCTTCTACCCAGGGTTATGGAGCTCCGCGCAGGGTGAGATTTCAGGGTTCACCCCTGGATGGAAGTGTGAACATAAAACACTTCACATACTCAGGAAAGTGTATTTAGCTGCTTTACAGTATCAGAATAAGGCCTGCAAGGCCTTGGGCCTACTTCCAGCCTCCTGGCACCAGTTTTACTGATACTTGTGACATTTGCAGGTGTTCGGCTTCAAGGGGATGAAGTCGCACCTTCTACCCAGGGTCATGGAGCTCCGCGCAGGGTAAGATTTCAGGCTTCACCCCTGGCTGCAGGTGTGAAAATAAAACACTTCACATACTCAGGAAAGTGTATTTAGCTCCTTTACAGTATCAGAATAGGGCCTGCAAGGCCTTGGGCCTACTTCCAGCCTCCTGGAACCAGTTTTACTGATACTTGTGACATTTGCAGGTGTTAGGCTTCAAGGGGATGAAGCCGCACCTTCTACCCAGGTTTATGGAGCTCCGCGCAGGGTAAGATTTCAGGGTTCACCCCTGGCTGGAGGTGTGAAAATAAAACACTTCTCATACTCAGGAAAGTGTATTTAACTCCTTTACAGTATCAGAACAAGGCCTGCAAGGCATTGGGCCTACTTCCAGCCTCCTGGCACCAGTTTTACTGATACTTGTGACATTTGCAGGTGTTAGGCTTCAAGGGGATGAAGTTGCACCTTCTACCCAGGGTTATGGAACTCCGCGCAGGGTGAGATTTCAGGGTTCACCCCTGGATGGAAGTGTGAGAATAAAACACTTCACATACTCAGGAAAGTGTATTTAGCTGCTTTACAGTATCAGAATAAGGCCTGCAAGGCCTTGGGCCTACTTCCAGCCTCTTGGCACCAGTTTTACTGATACTTGTGACATTTGCAGGTGTTAGGCTTCAAGGGGATGAAGTCGCACCTTCTACCCAGGGTTATGGAGCTCCGCGCAGGGTGAGATTTCAGGGTTCACCCCTGGATGGAAGTGTGAACATAAAACACTTCACATACTCAGGAAAGTGTATTTAGCTGCTTTACAGTATCAGAATAAGGCCTGCAAGGCCTTGGGCCTACTTCCAGCCTCCTGGCACCAGTTTTACTGATACTTGTGACATTTGCAGGTGTTAGGCATCAAGGGGATGAAGTCGCACCTTCTACCCAGGGTCATGGAGCTCCGCGCAGGGTAAGATTTCAGGCTTCACCCCAGGCTGGAGGGGTGAAAATAAAACACTTCACACACTCAGGAAAGTGTATTTAACTCCTTTACAGTATCAGAATAAGGCCTGCAAGGCCTTGGGCCTACTTCCAGCCTCCTGGCACCAGTTTTACTGATACTTGTGACATTTGCAGGTGTTAGGCTTCAAGGGGATGAAGTTGCACCTTCTACCCAGGGTTATGGAACTCCGCGCAGGGTGAGATTTCAGGGTTCACCCCTGGATGGAAGTGTGAACATAAAACACTTCACATACTCAGGAAAGTGTATTTAGCTGCTTTACAGTATCAGAATAAGGCCTGCAAGGCCTTGGGCCTACTTCCAGCCTCCTGGCACCAGTTTTACTGATACTTGTGACATTTGCAGGTGTTAGGCTTCAAGGGGATGAAGTCGCACCTTCTACCCAGGGTTATGGAACTCCGCGCAGGGTGAGATTTCAGGGTTCACCCCTGGATGGAAGTGTGAACATAAAACACTTCAAATACTCAGGAAAGTGTATTTAGCTACTTTACAGTATCAGAATAAGGCCTGCAAGGCCTTGGGCCTACTTCCAGCCTCCTGGCACCAGTTTTACTGATACTTGTGACATTTGTAGGTGTTAGGCTTCAAGGGCATGAAGTCGCACCTTCTACCCAGGGTCATGGAGCTCCGCGCAGGGTAAGATTTCAGGGTTCACCCCAGGCTGGAGGAGTGAAAATAAAACACTTCACACACTCAGGAAAGTGTATTTAACTCCTTTACAGTATCAGAATAAGGCCTGCAAGGCCTTGGGCCTACTTCCAGCCTCCTGGCACCAGTTTTACTGATACTTGTGACATTTGTAGGTGTTAGGCTTCAAGGGCATGAAGTCGCACCTTCTGCCCAGGGTCATGGAGCTCCACGCAGGGTAAGATTTCAGGGACCACCCCAGGCTTGAGCTGTGAAAATAAAACACTTCACATACTCAGGAAAGTGTATTTAGCTACTTTACAGTATCAGAATAAGGCCTGCAAGGCCTTGGGCCTACTTCCAGCATCCTGGCACCAGTTTTACTGATACTTGTGACATTTGTAGGTGTTAGGCTTCAAGGGGATGAAGTCGCACCTTCTACCCAGGGTCATGGAGCTCCGCGCAGGGTAAGATTTCAGGCTTCACCCCAGGCTGGAGGAGTGAAAATAAAACCCTTCACACACTCAGGAAAGTGTATTTAACTCCTTTACAGTATCAGAATAAGGCCTGCAAGGCCTTGGGCCTACTTCCAGCCTCCTGGCACCAGTTTTACTGATACTTGTGACATTTGCAGGTGTTAGGCTTCAAGGGGATGAAGTCGCACCTTCTACCCAGGGTTATGGAACTCCGCGCAGGGTGAGATTTCAGGGTTCACCCCTGGATGGAAGTGTGAGAATAAAACACTTCACATACTCAGGAACGTGTATTTAGCTGCTTTACAGCATCAGAATAAGGCCTGCAAGGCCTTGGGCCTACTTCCGGCCTCCTGGCACCAGTTTTACTGATACTTGTGACATTTGCAGGTGTTAGGCTTCAAGGGGATGAAGTCGCACCTTCTACCCAGGGTCATGGAGCTCCGCGCAGGGTAAGATTTCAAGCTTCACCCCAGGCTGGAGGAGTGAAAATAAAACCCTTCACACACTCAGGAAAGTGTATTTAACTCCTTTACAGTATCAGAATAAGGCCTGCAAGGCCTTGGGCCTACTTCCAGCCTCCTGGCACCAGTTTTACTGATACTTGTGACATTTGCAGGTGTTAGGCTTCAAGGGGATGAAGTCGCACCTTCTACCCAGGGTTATGGAACTCCGCGCAGGGTGAGATTTCAGGGTTCACCCCTGGATGGAAGTGTGAGAATAAAACACTTCACATACTCAGGAAAGTGTATTTAGCTGCTTTACAGTATCAGAATAAGGCCTGCACGGCCTTGGGCCTACTTCCAGCCTCCTGGCACCAGTTTTACTGATACTTGTGACATTTGCAGGTCTTAGGCTTCAAGGGGATGAAGTCGCACCTTCTACCCAGGGTCATGGAGCTCCGCGCAGGGTAAGATTTCAGGCTTCACCCCAGGCTGGAGGAGTGAAAATAAAACACTTCACACACTCAGGAAAGTGTATTTAACTCCTTTACAGTATCAGAATAGGGCCTGCAAGGCCTTGGGCCTACTTCCAGCCTCCTGGCACCAGTTTTACTGATACTTGTGACATTTGCAGGTGTTAGGCTTCAAGGGGATGAAGTCGCACCTTCTACCCAGGGTCATGGAGCTCCGCGCAGGGTAAGATTTCAGGCTTCACCCCTGGCTGGAGGACTGAAAATAAAACACTTCACACACTCAGGAAAGTGTATTTAACTCATTTACAGTATCAGAATAAGGCCTGCAAGGCCTTGGGCCTACTTCCAGCCTCCTGGCACCAGTTTTACTGAAAGTTGTGACATTTGCAGGTGTTAGGCTTCAAGGGGATGAAGTCGCACCTTCTACCCAGGGTTATGGAACTCCGTGCAGGGTGAGATTTCAGGGTTCACCCCTGGATGGAAGTGTGAGAATAAAACACTTCACATACTCAGGAAAGTGTATTTAGCTGCTTTACAGTATCAGAATAAGGCCTGCAAGGCCTTGGGCCTACTTCCAGCCTCCTGGCACCAGTTTTACTGATACTTGTGACATTTGCAGGTCTTAGGCTTCAAGGGGATGAAGTCGCACCTTCTACCCAGGGTCATGGAGCTCCGCGCAGGGTAAGATTTCAGGCTTCACCCCAGGCTGGAGGAGTGAAAATAAAACACTTCACACACTCAGGAAAGTGTATTTAACTCCTTTACAGTATCAGAATAAGGCCTGCAAGGCCTTGGGCCTACTCCCAGCCTCCTGGCACCAGTTTTACTGATACTTGTGACATTTGCAGGTGTTAGGCTTCAAGGGGATGAAGTCGCACCTTCTACCCAGCATTATGGAACTCCGCGCAGGGTGAGATTTCAGGGTTCACCCCTGGATGGAAGTGTGAGAATAAAACACTTCACATACTCAGGAAAGTGTATTTAGCTGCTTTACAGTATCAGAATAAGGCCTGCAAGGCCTTGGGCCTACTTCCAGCCTCCTGGCACCAGTTTTACTGATACTTGTGACATTTGCAGGTGTTAGGCTTCAAGGGGATGAAGTCGCACCTTCTACCCAGGGTTATGGAACTCCGCGCAGGGTGAGATTTCAGGGTTCACCCCTGGATGGAAGTGTGAGAATAAAACACTTCACATACTCAGGAAAGTGTATTTAACTCCTTTACAGTATCAGAACAAGGCCTGCCAGGCCATGGGTGTGTTTCCAGCCTCCAGGCACCAGTTTTACTGATACTTGTGACACTTGGAGGTGTCAAGCTTCAAGGGAACAAAGTCAAACCTTCTACCCAGGGTTATGGAGCTCCGCGCAGGATACGATTTCAGGTTTCACCCCTGGCTGCAGGTGTGAAAACAAAACACTTCACATACTCAGTAAAGTGTATTTAACCCCTTTACAGTATCAGAAAAAGGCCTGCAAGGCCTTGGGCCTACTTCCAGCCTCCTGGCACCAGTTGTACTGATACTTGTGACATTTGCAGGTGTTAGGCTTCAAGGGGACGAAGTCGCACCTTCTACCCAGGGTTATGGAGCTCCGCCCAGGGTAAGATTTCAGGTTTCACCCCTGGCTGCAGGTGTGAAAACAAAACACTTCACATACTCAGGAAAGTGTATTTAGCTCCTTTACAGTATCAGAATAAGGCCTGCAAGGCCTTGGGCCTACTTCCAGCCTCCTGGCACCAGTTTTACTGATACTTGTGACATTTGTAGGTGTTAGGCTTCAAGGGGATGAAGTCGCACCTTCTACCCAGGGTTATGGAACTCCGCGCAGGGTGAGATTTCAGGGTTCATCCCAGGCTTGAGCTGTGAAAATAAAACACTTCACACACTCAGGAAAGTGTATTTAACTCCTTTACAGTATCACAATAAGGCCTGCAAGGCCTTGGGCCTACTTCCGGCCTCCTGGCACCAGTTTTACTGATACTTGTGACATTTGCAGGTGTTAGGCTTCAAGGGGATGAAGTCGCACCTTCTACCCAGGGTTATGGAGCTCCGCGCAGGGTGAGATTTCAGGGTTCACCCCTGGATGGAAGTGTGAACATAAAACACTTCACATACTCAGGAAAGTGTATTTAGCTGCTTTACAGTATCAGAATAAGGCCTGCAAGGCCTTGGGCCTACTTCCAGCCTCCTGGCACCAGTTTTACTGATACTTGTGACATTTGCAGGTGTTCGGCTTCAAGGGGATGAAGTCGCACCTTCTACCCAGGGTCATGGAGCTCCGCGCAGGGTAAGATTTCAGGCTTCACCCCTGGCTGCAGGTGTGAAAATAAAACACTTCACATACTCAGGAAAGTGTATTTAGCTCCTTTACAGTATCAGAATAGGGCCTGCAAGGCCTTGGGCCTACTTCCAGCCTCCTGGAACCAGTTTTACTGATACTTGTGACATTTGCAGGTGTTAGGCTTCAAGGGGATGAAGCCGCACCTTCTACCCAGGTTTATGGAGCTCCGCGCAGGGTAAGATTTCAGGGTTCACCCCTGGCTGGAGGTGTGAAAATAAAACACTTCTCATACTCAGGAAAGTGTATTTAACTCCTTTACAGTATCAGAACAAGGCCTGCAAGGCATTGGGCCTACTTCCAGCCTCCTGGCACCAGTTTTACTGATACTTGTGACATTTGCAGGTGTTAGGCTTCAAGGGGATGAAGTTGCACCTTCTACCCAGGGTTATGGAACTCCGCGCAGGGTGAGATTTCAGGGTTCACCCCTGGATGGAAGTGTGAGAATAAAACACTTCACATACTCAGGAAAGTGTATTTAGCTGCTTTACAGTATCAGAATAAGGCCTGCAAGGCCTTGGGCCTACTTCCAGCCTCTTGGCACCAGTTTTACTGATACTTGTGACATTTGCAGGTGTTAGGCTTCAAGGGGATGAAGTCGCACCTTCTACCCAGGGTTATGGAGCTCCGCGCAGGGTGAGATTTCAGGGTTCACCCCTGGATGGAAGTGTGAACATAAAACACTTCACATACTCAGGAAAGTGTATTTAGCTGCTTTACAGTATCAGAATAAGGCCTGCAAGGCCTTGGGCCTACTTCCAGCCTCCTGGCACCAGTTTTACTGATACTTGTGACATTTGCAGGTGTTAGGCATCAAGGGGATGAAGTCGCACCTTCTACCCAGGGTCATGGAGCTCCGCGCAGGGTAAGATTTCAGGCTTCACCCCAGGCTGGAGGGGTGAAAATAAAACACTTCACACACTCAGGAAAGTGTATTTAACTCCTTTACAGTATCAGAATAAGGCCTGCAAGGCCTTGGGCCTACTTCCAGCCTCCTGGCACCAGTTTTACTGATACTTGTGACATTTGCAGGTGTTAGGCTTCAAGGGGATGAAGTCGCACCTTCTACCCAGGGTTATGGAACTCCGCGCAGGGTGAGATTTCAGGGTTCACCCCTGGATGGAAGTGTGAACATAAAACACTTCACATACTCAGGAAAGTGTATTTAGCTGCTTTACAGTATCAGAATAAGGCCTGCAAGGCCTTGGGCCTACTTCCAGCCTCCTGGCACCAGTTTTACTGATACTTGTGACATTTGCAGGTGTTAGGCTTCAAGGGGATGAAGTCGCACCTTCTACCCAGGGTTATGGAACTCCGCGCAGGGTGAGATTTCAGGGTTCACCCCTGGATGGAAGTGTGAACATAAAACACTTCAAATACTCAGGAAAGTGTATTTAGCTACTTTACAGTATCAGAATAAGGCCTGCAAGGCCTTGGGCCTACTTCCAGCCTCCTGGCACCAGTTTTACTGATACTTGTGACATTTGTAGGTGTTAGGCTTCAAGGGCATGAAGTCGCACCTTCTACCCAGGGTCATGGAGCTCCGCGCAGGGTAAGATTTCAGGGTTCACCCCAGGCTGGAGGAGTGAAAATAAAACACTTCACACACTCAGGAAAGTGTATTTAACTCCTTTACAGTATCAGAATAAGGCCTGCAAGGCCTTGGGCCTACTTCCAGCCTCCTGGCACCAGTTTTACTGATACTTGTGACATTTGTAGGTGTTAGGCTTCAAGGGCATGAAGTCGCACCTTCTGCCCAGGGTCATGGAGCTCCACGCAGGGTAAGATTTCAGGGACCACCCCAGGCTTGAGCTGTGAAAATAAAACACTTCACATACTCAGGAAAGTGTATTTAGCTACTTTACAGTATCAGAATAAGGCCTGCAAGGCCTTGGGCCTACTTCCAGCATCCTGGCACCAGTTTTACTGATACTTGTGACATTTGTAGGTGTTAGGCTTCAAGGGGATGAAGTCGCACCTTCTACCCAGGGTCATGGAGCTCCGCGCAGGGTAAGATTTCAGGCTTCACCCCAGGCTGGAGGAGTGAAAATAAAACCCTTCACACACTCAGGAAAGTGTATTTAACTCCTTTACAGTATCAGAATAAGGCCTGCAAGGCCTTGGGCCTACTTCCAGCCTCCTGGCACCAGTTTTACTGATACTTGTGACATTTGCAGGTGTTAGGCTTCAAGGGGATGAAGTCGCACCTTCTACCCAGGGTTATGGAACTCCGCGCAGGGTGAGATTTCAGGGTTCACCCCTGGATGGAAGTGTGAGAATAAAACACTTCACATACTCAGGAACGTGTATTTAGCTGCTTTACAGCATCAGAATAAGGCCTGCAAGGCCTTGGGCCTACTTCCGGCCTCCTGGCACCAGTTTTACTGATACTTGTGACATTTGCAGGTGTTAGGCTTCAAGGGGATGAAGTCGCACCTTCTACCCAGGGTCATGGAGCTCCGCGCAGGGTAAGATTTCAAGCTTCACCCCAGGCTGGAGGAGTGAAAATAAAACCCTTCACACACTCAGGAAAGTGTATTTAACTCCTTTACAGTATCAGAATAAGGCCTGCAAGGCCTTGGGCCTACTTCCAGCCTCCTGGCACCAGTTTTACTGATACTTGTGACATTTGCAGGTGTTAGGCTTCAAGGGGATGAAGTCGCACCTTCTACCCAGGGTTATGGAACTCCGCGCAGGGTGAGATTTCAGGGTTCACCCCTGGATGGAAGTGTGAGAATAAAACACTTCACATACTCAGGAAAGTGTATTTAGCTGCTTTACAGTATCAGAATAAGGCCTGCACGGCCTTGGGCCTACTTCCAGCCTCCTGGCACCAGTTTTACTGATACTTGTGACATTTGCAGGTCTTAGGCTTCAAGGGGATGAAGTCGCACCTTCTACCCAGGGTCATGGAGCTCCGCGCAGGGTAAGATTTCAGGCTTCACCCCAGGCTGGAGGAGTGAAAATAAAACACTTCACACACTCAGGAAAGTGTATTTAACTCCTTTACAGTATCAGAATAAGGCCTGCAAGGCCTTGGGCCTACTTCCAGCCTCCTGGCACCAGTTTTACTGATACTTGTGACATTTGCAGGTGTTAGGCTTCAAGGGGATGAAGTCGCACCTTCTACCCAGGGTCATGGAGCTCCGCGCAGGGTAAGATTTCAGGCTTCACCCCTGGCTGGAGGACTGAAAATAAAACACTTCACACACTCAGGAAAGTGTATTTAACTCATTTACAGTATCAGAATAAGGCCTGCAAGGCCTTGGGCCTACTTCCAGCCTCCTGGCACCAGTTTTACTGAAAGTTGTGACATTTGCAGGTGTTAGGCTTCAAGGGGATGAAGTCGCACCTTCTACCCAGGGTTATGGAACTCCGCGCAGGGTGAGATTTCAGGGTTCACCCCTGGATGGAAGTGTGAGAATAAAACACTTCACATACTCAGGAAAGTGTATTTAGCTGCTTTACAGTATCAGAATAAGGCCTGCAAGGCCTTGGGCCTACTTCCAGCCTCCTGGCACCAGTTTTACTGATACTTGTGACATTTGCAGGTCTTAGGCTTCAAGGGGATGAAGTCGCACCTTCTACCCAGGGTCATGGAGCTCCGCGCAGGGTAAGATTTCAGGCTTCACCCCAGGCTGGAGGAGTGAAAATAAAACACTTCACACACTCAGGAAAGTGTATTTAACTCCTTTACAGTATCAGAATAAGGCCTGCAAGGCCTTGGGCCTACTTCCAGCCTCCTGGCACCAGTTTTACTGATACTTGTGACATTTGCAGGTGTTAGGCTTCAAGGGGATGAAGTCGCACCTTCTACCCAGGGTTATGGAACTCCGCGCAGGGTGAGATTTCAGGGTTCACCCCTGGATGGAAGTGTGAGAATAAAACACTTCACATACTCAGGAAAGTGTATTTAACTCCTTTACAGTATCAGAACAAGGCCTGCCAGGCCATGGGTGTGTTTCCAGCCTCCAGGCACCAGTTTTACTGATACTTGTGACACTTGGAGGTGTCAAGCTTCAAGGGAACAAAGTCAAACCTTCTACCCAGGGTTATGGAGCTCCGCGCAGGATACGATTTCAGGTTTCACCCCTGGCTGCAGGTGTGAAAACAAAACACTTCACATACTCAGTAAAGTGTATTTAACCCCTTTACAGTATCAGAAAAAGGCCTGCAAGGCCTTGGGCCTACTTCCAGCCTCCTGGCACCAGTTGTACTGATACTTGTGACATTTGCAGGTGTTAGGCTTCAAGGGGACGAAGTCGCACCTTCTACCCAGGGTTATGGAGCTCCGCCCAGGGTAAGATTTCAGGTTTCACCCCTGGCTGCAGGTGTGAAAACAAAACACTTCACATACTCAGGAAAGTGTATTTAGCTCCTTTACAGTATCAGAATAAGGCCTGCAAGGCCTTGGGCCTACTTCCAGCCTCCTGGCACCAGTTTTACTGATACTTGTGACATTTGTAGGTGTTAGGCTTCAAGGGGATGAAGTCGCACCTTCTACCCAGGGTTATGGAACTCCGCGCAGGGTGAGATTTCAGGGTTCACCCCTGGCTGGAGGTGTGACTATGTGGATTGTTTTGTTTTCACACCTCCAGCCAGGGGTGAACCCTGAAATCTCACCCTGCGCGGAGCTCCATAACCCTGGGTAGAAGGTGCGACTTCATCCCCTTTAAGCTGTAAACCTCCAAATGTCACACATTTTACTAAAACATGTACCTGGAAGCTAGGGATGGGCCGGAGATCCTGAAGGCTAAGATATGATACTGTGAATGGTGTTCATGTACGTTCTGGACTATGGGAAGTGTTTTGTTTCCTTCCCCTACCTCCATCCAAATTAGCAGCAGGCCTCGATCAGGCTACAGGGCGCAGAATATGATTTCTGGTCTCAGGTCTCCCTCGTGACATACCATTGGATTCAGGAGTGGTCCCCACTCCAGCGATAGGGCTGAGTAGAACAGTGGTAGTCACAGGCCTCACTCTGTACTGTACTATTCAGTTCCGCAGTGGGCCTCCCCCGGTCATAGGCTCAGCGTCTGACATACAGTAACTCACTCTGTCTACAGATGTCACCTCAGACGTACACCTAGCTCCAGCTGTAAAAATCAGCTCAGCAGAGTGCCTCCATGCCGGTACTGGGGTCACCATTTCAGGTGCATTCACACCCTCTGCTCTCACTTGGGGTGTCTTTAAACATGTAGGCCTAACTCGGCCGCCTTCCTTCATTGTGTCACTGTGTATTTATTGTATTGAGTCTGGCTCGGCGCTCGGCAGTGAATGCCCTCTGCCTGCATGTGAAGCTGCCAGCACACGGCCGCCTGGTGATGCGTGCGAGGCTGGAGCCAGGGCCGTGCCCCGCTGCTTGTAAGCCCCGAGCCGAGGGTGCCACAGCCGAGGGTGCAGGCGCGCGGGGAGGGCCCCCTGGCCCCCGGGCCGGGGGCTCCCTGGCATTGTTTCCACCCCGCGCTCGGCCGGCGGAGCCCTGTGTTACTTTGGCCCGTTCCAGAACGCGCTCCCCGCGGCCCCCGCAGCCCCACTGTGACGCCACAGGGCCCGCTCCCTGCAGGAGCCCCCTCCCTCCCGCGGGCCGCCGCTCCCGGCCGCAGGAGTCGAGAGTGGACCGGGGAAAAGGGGCCCGGAGCCCGGGATTTCAGGCATGGAGGCGCCCGCCGTCGGGGGAGCGCCGAGTCTCCCCGCGGATCACAAGCCAGGGACGAGGGGTGGATCCGAAACGGGGGCAGGCGCGGGAGAGGGCCGAAGCTGGGCTCCTGGTCATGTATGCGTGGAAGCGCGTGTTTAACTGATTGTGTTTTAAAACGTGGATAATCCGAAGGTAGGAAACACAAAAGTCAGCTGGGAGCAGAGAGCCGAGTGTGCCTCGCACAGCCCTGTCTGCTCGGGACCAATCAGAGGCCGGCTCCTCCCTGTATATAATCACGGGGCTCGGGTCTGGGAGGGACATTTCTTTTCAGTGACAGCGCCCGCGCCGAGACTCGCATTACAATGGCCGAAACCGCTCCAGCCGCCGCGGCGCCTCCCGCTGAGGTCGCCCCCAAGAAAAAGCAGCAGAAGAAGACAGCGGGGGCCTCGAAGGCCAAGAAGCCTTCCGGCCCCAGCGTGGCCGATCTGATCCTGAAGGTGGTGACCGCCTCTGCCGAGAGGAAGGGAGTCTCCCTGTCGGCCATGAAGAAGGGGCTGGTCGCCGAGGGCTACGATGTGGACAAGAACAAGAGCCGGGTCAAGGCCTCCGTCAAGAGCCTGGTCAGCAAAGGCGCCCTGGCCCAGCTGAAGGGCACCGGGGCCTCCGGATCCTTCAAGGTGAACAAGAAGCAGCTGGAGGGCAAGAAGGCGGCCAAGAAGGCGGCCGCCAAGACCAAGAAACCAGCGGCCAAGAAAGCTGCCCCAGCCGCCAAGAAGCCCAAAAAGGCTCCCGCGGGGGTCAAGAAGAGCCCGAAGAAGGTCAAGAAGCCAGCGGCAGCAAAGAGCCCCAAGAAGCCCAAGGCTGCCCCCGCCAAGAAGGCTGCCAAGAGCCCAGCGAAAGCCAAGGCGGCGAAGCCCAAAGTGGCCAAGAAAAGCCCTGCCAAGGTAGTCAAACCCAAGGCAGCCAAGCCCAAAGCAGCCAAGCCCAAGAAGGCAGCGCCCAAGAAGAAGTAAGGGCTTGCACCGAGACACTGCAAACACAACGGCTCTTTTAAGAGCCATCCACCCGGTCCAGAAGAGAGCTTGTTCGTCCCCACCCTTGCACCCCGCGTGCACACTTCTCTATGATAATAAACGGCACAGTAAATCCATAGCGCGCCTTTCCGCACGCGAGTGCCGTGTGTGATCTTGGTCATATGAAAGGCTCTTTTGGTGTTGCGTGGATTGGAATCTTTATAACAAAGAAAGAAGGGGGTCTGGGAGTTATTAGACCTCAGTTCATAATAAATGTGAGATAACGTGTGCCTTGGTGCTTTCACTGTAACCGGGCAGACTCGAAGTGGTGTCTGCATAAAGCAGACGATTGTGAAAGTGAAATCGAGCGCAGTTAACGGCGGCGTGTTCCAGGGTGACCAAGGGCGGTACACTTATAACATCCTGGGCTGCTCGCCCAGTTGACCAGGGTCGAGAAGGGGGGCGAGGGGTTCGTGTGACTACAAATGAATGGATGGACACTGAGACAAAGGCTGACCGAAGCGCCGGCTTCGGCTCCAACGTACATCATCCAATCCGGAGGGTTCCCTTTTCTCCACAGCTCATTGGAGAGACAGTCTGCAGCCTCAGGTTGAGTAGCCAATCGTTGCACACCGCGGGCTATTTTCGAACGTGGGGCGGGAGCTTCAGCCAACCAGAGCAGCCCTCCGTCTTCGAGTGCATAAATAGGGCTCTTGCCTGCTTGAACGCCATTCTTCCTCGCTCGTCGTTGAAAGAGACCGCTCCCGCCATGGCCCGCACCAAGCAGACAGCCCGCAAGTCCACCGGCGGCAAAGCGCCTCGCAAGCAGCTGGCCACCAAGGCTGCCCGCAAGAGCGCGCCTGCCACCGGCGGCGTCAAGAAGCCTCACCGCTACCGACCGGGCACCGTGGCTCTCCGCGAGATCCGCCGCTACCAGAAGTCCACCGAGCTCCTCATCCGCAAGCTGCCGTTCCAGCGCTTGGTGAGGGAGATCGCCCAGGACTTCAAGACCGACCTGCGCTTCCAGAGCTCCGCCGTCATGGCCCTGCAGGAGGCCAGCGAGGCCTACCTGGTCGGGCTCTTCGAGGACACCAACCTGTGCGCCATCCACGCCAAGAGGGTGACCATCATGCCCAAGGACATCCAGCTGGCCCGTCGTATCCGAGGCGAGAGGGCCTAAGGAGGCACACCGACCCGATCAACCACCACAACGGCTCTTTTAAGGGCCACCACCCTGTCACCTACGAGCTTCTCTTGTCTGCCATGGCATGTTCTACAGGTTAGGGTGGGTTGGCTGGGAGTACCACGAGTACTGGGTAACTTATACCGGCGCAGGGAAACCAGAGCACTCCGTGTTCACAGTGCACGGCCACCTCTTCAATTAATAAAGAGCTTTGTTTGGGTAGAGGGTCGTGTTGGGATCCGCTGGTCACAAGCCAGCGCTGTGGGGCATCTGTGCTCCCGGTACATCGGGTTCATGTCTCCGATTTCGGGAGCCGTTGCCCTTGGTCTTACAGTACAAACAGAACGTGGCCCCACGCACACACTTAAAACTGGTCACCCGAAACATGGAAAACAATAAGCCCGGGGGCAACCGTGCGAGTTCCGCGCGGGCTTTATTTAACGTCACCGTTACATTACAGAGCTTGTGTGACACTTGGTCCCAAAGAGGGCTCATTCATATAAACATGTTTATTAAAACGGGTTGCCCGCTCCATCGTCCCTCGGTCTGCAGCAAGCCCCGTGAAAGCAGGTCTTGTGCGCTCAAAATTACCGTTTAAAACACTTTTTTCTCCGGTCATAAATGAAGCACATTAGCTCTTAGGGGAGGACGTGAGTGGCCCTTAAAAGAGCCGTTGTGTTCGTTGGGGATACGCCTCGAAGCCTTACTTGGCGCTGGTGTACTTGGTGACGGCCTTGGTGCCCTCGGACACGGCGTGCTTGGCCAGCTCTCCGGGCAGCAGCAGACGCACTGCGGTCTGGATCTCCCGGGAGGTGATGGTGCGCCGCGAGTTGTAGTGGGCCAGGCGGGAAGCTTCCCCGGCGATGCGCTCGAAGATGTCGTTCACGAAGGAGTTCATGATGCCCATGGCCTTGGAGGAGATGCCGGTGTCCGGGTGCACCTGCTTCATCACTTTGTAAATGTAGATGGCATAGCTTTCCTTCCTGCTCCTCTTGCGCTTCTTCCCGTCCTTCTTGGGCGGCTTGGAGAGCGCTTTCTTGGAGCCCTTCTTGGGAGCCGGCGCGGACTTGGCTGGTTCAGGCATGGTCGACAATCTGCACCGCTTCCTGTGGAGCCGAGAGAAATAAGGCAGACGTGCCCGGCACTTGTATTTATAGGCTGGGCGTGTAAAGTAGCTGCTTCTCTGCTCTCCCTTCTCATTGGCAGGCAAAGGCAAGCCCCCCACCTCCTAGTGTACTGCGGTTCTGGGACTCTGATTGGTGAAACAGAAGCCCTCCTCCCTCCAATGAGAAGTACTATCAGCGCCTAGCTGTCAACCAATCAGACGCACCCGAAGTCTTTATATCGCCGGAGTCCCGCAGAACAGCAGTATCATTCTCTCTGTTGTGTGAGTGAGCCCCTGCATCGATCGCCATGTCTGGACGCGGAAAGCAAGGAGGAAAGGCCCGCGCTAAGGCCAAGACACGCTCTTCAAGAGCCGGGCTCCAGTTCCCCGTGGGCCGTGTGCACAGGCTGCTCCGGAAGGGAAGCTACGCCGAGAGGGTGGGCGCCGGTGCCCCAGTCTATCTGGCTGCAGTCCTGGAGTACCTGACCGCTGAGATCCTGGAGCTGGCCGGCAACGCGGCCCGGGACAACAAGAAGACCCGCATCATCCCCAGACACCTCCAGCTGGCCATCCGCAACGACGAGGAGCTGAACAAGCTGCTGGGCCGAGTCACCATCGCCCAGGGAGGAGTCCTGCCCAACATCCAGGCCGTGCTGCTGCCCAAGAAAACCGAGAGCCACAAGGCAGGGGGCAAAGCAAGCAAGTAAAGGCCCGCAGACCACCGTGGAAACACACCCTAAACACAAAGGCTCTTTTCAGGGCCAACCACAGACTCCATCAAAGAGCGTGTCCGTGCCAAGATGTTACTCTGGCGGCTTCATAGTTGCGGCAGCGCCCGCACCGTCGCTACATAGGAGGGCATGCCCAAGCCCTCTGACGTACACATAAATGTCACCCCCGTCCCAAAACCTAGCTTGAGGCCGACAATAATGTTTTTGTTAAAAAAAATAAATTTTTATAGGGGCAGATTACAGACTTGCCACAACCGGGCGTGACATGTGGACAGTGTTACGGGGTTGCAGGCGGCCGCACACAGCGGGGTGGTGCCGGTGAGGCCGTTAATGTGATGGCTCCATTAGAACATTTCAGAGCCTTATGTTCATAGTGGGAACGGGCACCGAGCGCCAGGGTCAGGCGGGCCGCGGTGACGAGTGGGGGCCGGGAAGGGAGGCGTGTGTGTGTGCTTGACTGTGATCCGTGCCCCGGCGGCAGCTGCTGAGCCCACGACAAAGAGGCGGCTGGGAGCGCGCTCTTTTTCAAACGGCAACGGCCGCTCCCTGCCGGGGCCGGGCTCCCTCTCGCCTTCCGTTCAGTCACGTGGGCGGCTTGATGCGCCCTAGCTGGTCCGCCGCAGCTCCTCTATATAAGCAGCCGCCGCTGGCCTCGCCCTCAGTTCTGCTCAGTCACAGCACCGACAGGAGAACATGTCTGGACGCGGCAAAGGAGGGAAGGGGCTCGGCAAAGGCGGCGCCAAGAGGCACCGCAAGGTGCTCCGGGACAACATCCAGGGCATCACCAAGCCGGCCATCCGCCGCCTGGCGCGCCGTGGCGGGGTCAAGCGCATCTCCGGCCTCATCTACGAGGAGACCCGCGGGGTGCTGAAGGTTTTCCTGGAGAACGTGATCCGGGACGCCGTCACCTACACCGAGCACGCCAAGAGGAAGACCGTCACCGCCATGGATGTGGTCTACGCCCTGAAGCGCCAGGGCCGCACCCTCTACGGATTCGGCGGTTAAACACTCGGCTTGCCCACGGAGAAAAACACAAAACACCACAACCCAAAGGCTCTTTTAAGAGCCGACCACGATGTCATGGGAGAGCTGTGTCTATGCGCTAGGGTTCCCGCAGGGCTGCTTTCTAGGCCCACAGCCGGTCGGGTGAGGGGGGGGCACCAGGGGGATTTCGCTGCAATGCAAGGCACTGTCCCGGGGCCAGGGCGCCTTCCTGGAGCCCCGGCATGGGGGGGTCCAGGGGCGCGTTCATCCCAGTCCAGCCCACGGGGGTCCTGATGCCCTGTACTGGCGACCTAAGGCGGGTATAGCCCGGCCCAGGGGCCCGCCATCCTGGAGCCTTGTACTGGCGACCTAAGGCGGGTATAGCCCGGCCCAGGGGCCCGCCATCCTGGAGCCTTGTACTGGGGAGATAAGGCGGGTATAGCCGGGCCCAGGGGCCCGCCATCCTGGAGCCTTGCACTGGGGACATAAGGCGGGTATAGCCCGGCCCGGGGGCCCGCCATCCTGGATCCCTGGACTGGGGACCCAAGGCGAGTTTGGCCCGGCCCAGCTCAGTGCCGGCCATTCCCCTCGACTATTAAGCCCCCACGTAGTGGGGGCTTACAGAACACGGATGAGGGACAAAGGGTAGAGTTGGCGGCGCCGGGCGCGCCGCCGGCCATCTGGTCGCCGGGTTGCGCGACCAGATGGCCGGGCGGCGGAACGGCCGCGCTAACTCTAACTTTTGTCTCCCACTCGGGCGCTGTAAGCCCCCACTTCGTGGGGGCTTAATAGTCGGTAAGATAGAGTTCCCATGCAGGCCCATGGGGTGTGGGATCCTAATTTTTTTTTGTGAACGATCGTGACCGATTTCGGGGCCTTTAAGCACCTGTTTTAGTACTTTTATTTATTTATTTATTATTTTGGTTCAAGGGGACCATGGCACTACTTTTACCCAGGGCAATGGAGCTCCGCTTCGGGTAACATTTCAGGTTTTCCCCCTTAGCCAGAGATAGGCCCACAAAAAAAAAAAAAAAAAAAAAAAAATGCAATAATAATATAATACATACATATTTTTTAAATATTTTTTTTTTCGCCCAAAAATGAAATAAAGTCCTTCACAGTATCTGGTCCATTTTATTAGCCTCCAGTCATCCCTTTAACAATGTTTAATAAAAAAATAACAAAAATGTACTAAAATTTTAGGTCCAAGGGAACAAAGTCACTTTTTCAACCCAGGGCTATGGAGCTTCGATTGGGGTAATATTTCAGGATTTACCCCTCGGATGGAGGTGGGAAAAAAAACTTCACTCAAAAGGTACACAAAGCCCTTTACATTATCAGATCCAAGACTTCAGTGTCTCGGGCCCATTTCTAGCCTCCAGGCGCTTGTTTTATTCTTTATATGACATTTTGAAATTTACAGGTTTAAGGGGACACAGTATCTCCTTCTACCCAGGGCTATGGAGCTCCGCGCAGGGTAAGATTTCAGGTTTCGCCCCTGGCTGGAGGTGTGAAAATAAAACACTTCACATGCTCAGGAAAGTTTATTTCACTCATTTACAGTATCAGAACAAGGCCTGCAAGGCCTTGGGTATGTTTCCAGCCTCAAGGCACCAGTTGTACTGATACTTGTGACACTGGGAGATGTCATGCTTCAAGGGGATGAAGTCGCACCTTCTACCCAGGGTCATGGAGCTCCGCGCAGGATAAGATTTCAGGGTTCACCCCAGGCTTGAGCTGTGAAGATAAAACACTTCACATACTCAGGAAAGTGTATTTAGCTGCTTTACAGTATCAGAATAAGGCCTGCAAGGCCTTGGGCCTACTTCCAGCCTCCTGGAACCAGTTTTACTGATACTTGTGACATTTGCAGGTGTTAGGCTTCAAGGGGATGAAGTCGCACCTTCCACCCAGGGTTATGGAACTCCGCGCAGGGTGAGATTTCAGGGTTCACCCCTGGATGGAAGTGTGAACATAAAACACTTCACATACTCAGGAAAGTGTATTTAGCTGCTTTACAGTATCAGAATAGGGCCTGCAAGGCCTTGGGTGTGTTTCCAGCCTCCTGGCACCAGTTTTACTGATACTTGTGACATTTAAAGGTGTAAGGCTTCAAGGGGATGAAGTCGCACCTTCTACCCAGGGTTATGGAGCTCTGCGCAGGGTGCGATGTCAGGGTTCACCCCTTGGCTGGAGGTGAGAAAATAAAACACTTCACATGCTCAGGAAAGTTTATTTCACTCATTTACAGTATCAGAACAAGGCCTGCAAGGCCGTGGGTATGTTTCCAGCCTCAAGGCACCAGTTGTACTGATACTTGTGACACTGGGAGATGTCATGCTTCAAGGGGATGAAGTCGCACCTTCCACCCAGGGTTATGGAACTCCGCGCAGGGTGAGATTTCAGGGTTCACCCCTGGATGGAAGTGTGAACATAAAACACTTCACATACTCAGGAAAGTGTATTTAGCTGCTTTACAGTATCAGAATAGGGCCTGCAAGGCCTTGGGTGTGTTTCCAGCCTCCTGGCACCAGTTTTACTGATACTTGTGACATTTAAAGGTGTTAGGCTTCAAGGGGATGAAGTCGCACCTTCTACCCAGGGTTATGGAGCTCTGCGCAGGGTGCGATGTCAGGGTTCACCCCTTGGCTGGAGGTGAGAAAATAAAACACTTCACATGCTCAGGAAAGTTTATTTAACTCCTTTACAGTATCAGAATAAGGCCTGCAAGGCCTTGGGCCTACTTCCAGCCTCCTGGCACCAGTTTTACTGATACTTGTGACATTTGCAGGTGTTAGGCATCAAGGGGATGAAGTCGCACCTTCTACCCAGGGTCATGGAGCTCCGCGCAGGGTAAGATTTCAGGCTTCACCCCAGGCTGGAGGAGTGAAAATAAAACACTTCACACACTCAGGAAAGTGTATTTAACTCCTTTACAGTATCAGAATAAGGCCTGCAAGGCCTTGGGCCTACTTCCAGCCTCCTGGCACCAGTTTTACTGATACTTGTGACATTTGCAGGTGTTCGGCTTCAAGGGGATGAAGTCGCACCTTCTACCCAGGGTCATGGAGCTCCGCGCAGGGTAAGATTTCAGGCTTCACCCCTGGCTGCAGGTGTGAAAATAAAACACTTCACATACTCAGGAAAGTGTATTTAGCTGCTTTACAGTATCAGAATAAGGCCTGCAAGGCCTTGGGCCTACTTCCAGCCTCTTGGCACCAGTTTTACTGATACTTGTGACATTTGCAGGTGTTAGGCTTCAAGGGGATGAAGTCGCACCTTCTACCCAGGGTTATGGAGCTCCGCGCAGGGTGAGATTTCAGGGTTCACCCCTGGATGGAAGTGTGAACATAAAACACTTCACATACTCAGGAAAGTGTATTTAGCTGCTTTACAGTATCAGAATAAGGCCTGCAAGGCCTTGGGCCTACTTCCAGCCTCCTGGCACCAGTTTTACTGATACTTGTGACATATGCAGGTGTTCGGCTTCAAGGGGATGAAGTCGCACCTTCTACCCAGGGTCATGGAGCTCCGCGCAGGGTAAGATTTCAGGCTTCACCCCTGGCTGCAGGTGTGAAAATAAAACACTTCACATACTCAGGAAAGTGTATTTAGCTCCTTTACAGTATCAGAATAGGGCCTGCAAGGCCTTGGGCCTACTTCCAGCCTCCTGGAACCAGTTTTACTGATACTTGTGACATTTGCAGGTGTTAGGCTTCAAGGGGATGAAGCCGCACCTTCTACCCAGGTTTATGGAGCTCCGCGCAGGGTAAGATTTCAGGGTTCACCCCTGGCTGGAGGTGTGAAAATAAAACACTTCTCATACTCAGGAAAGTGTATTTAACTCCTTTACAGTATCAGAACAAGGCCTGCAAGGCCCTGGGCCTACTTCCAGCCTCCTGGCACCAGTTTTACTGATACTTGTGACATTTGCAGGTGTTAGGCTTCAAGGGGATGAAGTTGCACCTTCTACCCCTGGTTATGGAACTCCGCGCAGGGTGAGATTTCAGGGTTCACCCCTGGATGGAAGTGTGAGAATAAAACACTTCACATACTCAGGAAAGTGTATTTAGCTGCTTTACAGTATCAGAATAAGGCCTGCAAGGCCTTGGGCCTACTTCCAGCCTCTTGGCACCAGTTTTACTGATACTTGTGACATTTGCAGGTGTTAGGCTTCAAGGGGATGAAGTCGCACCTTCTACCCAGGGTTATGGAG
The DNA here is from genome assembly GCF_964204655.1 of Triturus cristatus. NCBI lineage: Eukaryota > Metazoa > Chordata > Amphibia > Caudata > Salamandridae > Triturus > Triturus cristatus. Next base: position 36,435,354 of record NC_140587.1, read on the forward strand.
CTCCGCGCAGGGTGAGATTTCAGGGTTCACCCCTGGATGGAAGTGTGAACATAAAACACTTCACATACTCGGGAAAGTGTATTTAGCTGCTTTACAGTATCAGAATAAGGCCTGCAAGGCCTTGGGCCTACTTCCAGCCTCCTGGCACCAGTTTTACTGATACTTGTGACATTTGCAGGTGTTAGGCATCAAGGGGATGAAGTCGCACCTTCTACCCAGGGTCATGGAGCTCCGCGCAGGGTAAGATTTCAGGCTTCACCCCAGGCTGGAGGGGTGAAAATAAAACACTTCACACACTCAGGAAAGTGTATTTAACTCCTTTACAGTATCAGAATAAGGCCTGCAAGGCCTTGGGCCTACTTCCAGCCTCCTGGCACCAGTTTTACTGATACTTGTGACATTTGCAGGTGTTAGGCTTCAAGGGGATGAAGTCGCACCTTCTACCCAGGGTTATGGAACTCCGCGCAGGGTGAGATTTCAGGGTTCACCCCTGGATGGAAGTGTGAACATAAAACACTTCACATACTCAGGAAAGTGTATTTAGCTGCTTTACAGTATCAGAATAAGGCCTGCAAGGCCTTGGGCCTACTTCCAGCCTCCTGGCACCAGTTTTACTGATACTTGTGACATTTGCAGGTGTTAGGCTTCAAGGGGATGAAGTCGCACCTTCTACCCAGGGTTATGGAACTCCGCGCAGGGTGAGATTTCAGGGTTCACCCCTGGATGGAAGTGTGAACATAAAACACTTCAAATACTCAGGAAAGTGTATTTAGCTACTTTACAGTATCAGAATAAGGCCTGCAAGGCCTTGGGCCTACTTCCAGCCTCCTGGCACCAGTTTTACTGATACTTGTGACATTTGTAGGTGTTAGGCTTCAAGGGCATGAAGTCGCACCTTCTACCCAGGGTCATGGAGCTCCGCGCAGGGTAAGATTTCAGGGTTCACCCCAGGCTGGAGGAGTGAAAATAAAACACTTCACACACTCAGGAAAGTGTATTTAACTCCTTTACAGTATCAGAATAAGGCCTGCAAGGCCTTGGGCCTACTTCCAGCCTCCTGGCACCAGTTTTACTGATACTTGTGACATTTGTAGGTGTTAGGCTTCAAGGGCATGAAGTCGCACCTTCTGCCCAGGGTCATGGAGCTCCACGCAGGGTAAGATTTCAGGGACCACCCCAGGCTTGAGCTGTGAAAATAAAACACTTCACATACTCAGGAAAGTGTATTTAGCTACTTTACAGTATCAGAATAAGGCCTGCAAGGCCTTGGGCCTACTTCCAGCATCCTGGCACCAGTTTTACTGATACTTGTGACATTTGTAGGTGTTAGGCTTCAAGGGGATGAAGTCGCACCTTCTACCCAGGGTCATGGAGCTCCGCGCAGGGTAAGATTTCAGGCTTCACCCCAGGCTGGAGGAGTGAAAATAAAACCCTTCACACACTCAGGAAAGTGTATTTAACTCCTTTACAGTATCAGAATAAGGCCTGCAAGGCCTTGGGCCTACTTCCAGCCTCCTGGCACCAGTTTTACTGATACTTGTGACATTTGCAGGTGTTAGGCTTCAAGGGGATGAAGTCGCACCTTCTACCCAGGGTTATGGAACTCCGCGCAGGGTGAGATTTCAGGGTTCACCCCTGGATGGAAGTGTGAGAATAAAACACTTCACATACTCAGGAACGTGTATTTAGCTGCTTTACAGCATCAGAATAAGGCCTGCAAGGCCTTGGGCCTACTTCCAGCCTCCTGGCACCAGTTTTACTGATACTTGTGACATTTGCAGGTGTTAGGCTTCAAGGGGATGAAGTCGCACCTTCTACCCAGGGTCATGGAGCTCCGCGCAGGGTAAGATTTCAAGCTTCACCCCAGGCTGGAGGAGTGAAAATAAAACCCTTCACACACTCAGGAAAGTGTATTTAACTCCTTTACAGTATCAGAATAAGGCCTGCAAGGCCTTGGGCCTACTTCCAGCCTCCTGGCACCAGTTTTACTGATACTTGTGACATTTGCAGGTGTTAGGCTTCAAGGGGATGAAGTCGCACCTTCTACCCAGGGTTATGGAACTCCGCGCAGGGTGAGATTTCAGGGTTCACCCCTGGATGGAAGTGTGAGAATAAAACACTTCACATACTCAGGAAAGTGTATTTAGCTGCTTTACAGTATCAGAATAAGGCCTGCACGGCCTTGGGCCTACTTCCAGCCTCCTGGCACCAGTTTTACTGATACTTGTGACATTTGCAGGTCTTAGGCTTCAAGGGGATGAAGTCGCACCTTCTACCCAGGGTCATGGAGCTCCGCGCAGGGTAAGATTTCAGGCTTCACCCCTGGCTGGAGGACTGAAAATAAAACACTTCACACACTCAGGAAAGTGTATTTAACTCATTTACAGTATCAGAATAAGGCCTGCAAGGCCTTGGGCCTACTTCCAGCCTCCTGGCACCAGTTTTACTGAAAGTTGTGACATTTGCAGGTGTTAGGCTTCAAGGGGATGAAGTCGCACCTTCTACCCAGGGTTATGGAACTCCGTGCAGGGTGAGATTTCAGGGTTCACCCCTGGATGGAAGTGTGAGAATAAAACACTTCACATACTCAGGAAAGTGTATTTAGCTGCTTTACAGTATCAGAATAAGGCCTGCAAGGCCTTGGGCCTACTTCCAGCCTCCTGGCACCAGTTTTACTGATACTTGTGACATTTGCAGGTCTTAGGCTTCAAGGGGATGAAGTCGCACCTTCTACCCAGGGTCATGGAGCTCCGCGCAGGGTAAGATTTCAGGCTTCACCCCAGGCTGGAGGAGTGAAAATAAAACACTTCACACACTCAGGAAAGTGTATTTAACTCCTTTACAGTATCAGAATAAGGCCTGCAAGGCCTTGGGCCTACTCCCAGCCTCCTGGCACCAGTTTTACTGATACTTGTGACATTTGCAGGTGTTAGGCTTCAAGGGGATGAAGTCGCACCTTCTACCCAGCATTATGGAACTCCGCGCAGGGTGAGATTTCAGGGTTCACCCCTGGATGGAAGTGTGAGAATAAAACACTTCACATACTCAGGAAAGTGTATTTAGCTGCTTTACAGTATCAGAATAAGGCCTGCAAGGCCTTGGGCCTACTTCCAGCCTCCTGGCACCAGTTTTACTGATACTTGTGACATTTGCAGGTGTTAGGCTTCAAGGGGATGAAGTCGCACCTTCTACCCAGGATTATGGAACTCCGCGCAGGGTGAGATTTCAGGGTTCACCCCTGGATGGAAGTGTGAGAATAAAACACTTCACATACTCAGGAAAGTGTATTTAACTCCTTTACAGTATCAGAACAAGGCCTGCCAGGCCATGGGTGTGTTTCCAGCCTCCAGGCACCAGTTTTACTGATACTTGTGACACTTGGAGGTGTCAAGCTTCAAGGGAACAAAGTCAAACCTTCTACCCAGGGTTATGGAGCTCCGCGCAGGATACGATTTCAGGTTTCACCCCTGGCTGCAGGTGTGAAAACAAAACACTTCACATACTCAGTAAAGTGTATTTAACCCCTTTACAGTATCAGAAAAAGGCCTGCAAGGCCTTGGGCCTACTTCCAGCCTCCTGGCACCAGTTGTACTGATACTTGTGACATTTGCAGGTGTTAGGCTTCAAGGGGACGAAGTCGCACCTTCTACCCAGGGTTATGGAGCTCCGCCCAGGGTAAGATTTCAGGTTTCACCCCTGGCTGCAGGTGTGAAAACAAAACACTTCACATACTCAGGAAAGTGTATTTAGCTCCTTTACAGTATCAGAATAAGGCCTGCAAGGCCTTGGGCCTACTTCCAGCCTCCTGGCACCAGTTTTACTGATACTTGTGACATTTGTAGGTGTTAGGCTTCAAGGGGATGAAGTCGCACCTTCTACCCAGGGTTATGGAACTCCGCGCAGGGTGAGATTTCAGGGTTCATCCCAGGCTTGAGCTGTGAAAATAAAACACTTCACACACTCAGGAAAGTGTATTTAACTCCTTTACAGTATCACAATAAGGCCTGCAAGGCCTTGGGCCTACTTCCGGCCTCCTGGCACCAGTTTTACTGATACTTGTGACATTTGCAGGTGTTAGGCTTCAAGGGGATGAAGTCGCACCTTCTACCCAGGGTTATGGAGCTCCGCGCAGGGTGAGATTTCAGGGTTCACCCCTGGATGGAAGTGTGAACATAAAACACTTCACATACTCAGGAAAGTGTATTTAGCTGCTTTACAGTATCAGAATAAGGCCTGCAAGGCCTTGGGCCTACTTCCAGCCTCCTGGCACCAGTTTTACTGATACTTGTGACATTTGCAGGTGTTCGGCTTCAAGGGGATGAAGTCGCACCTTCTACCCAGGGTCATGGAGCTCCGCGCAGGGTAAGATTTCAGGCTTCACCCCTGGCTGCAGGTGTGAAAATAAAACACTTCACATACTCAGGAAAGTGTATTTAGCTCCTTTACAGTATCAGAATAGGGCCTGCAAGGCCTTGGGCCTACTTCCAGCCTCCTGGAACCAGTTTTACTGATACTTGTGACATTTGCAGGTGTTAGGCTTCAAGGGGATGAAGCCGCACCTTCTACCCAGGTTTATGGAGCTCCGCGCAGGGTAAGATTTCAGGGTTCACCCCTGGCTGGAGGTGTGAAAATAAAACACTTCTCATACTCAGGAAAGTGTATTTAACTCCTTTACAGTATCAGAACAAGGCCTGCAAGGCCCTGGGCCTACTTCCAGCCTCCTGGCACCAGTTTTACTGATACTTGTGACATTTGCAGGTGTTAGGCTTCAAGGGGATGAAGTTGCACCTTCTACCCCTGGTTATGGAACTCCGCGCAGGGTGAGATTTCAGGGTTCACCCCTGGATGGAAGTGTGAGAATAAAACACTTCACATACTCAGGAAAGTGTATTTAGCTGCTTTACAGTATCAGAATAAGGCCTGCAAGGCCTTGGGCCTACTTCCAGCCTCTTGGCACCAGTTTTACTGATACTTGTGACATTTGCAGGTGTTAGGCTTCAAGGGGATGAAGTCGCACCTTCTACCCAGGGTTATGGAGCTCCGCGCAGGGTGAGATTTCAGGGTTCACCCCTGGATGGAAGTGTGAACATAAAACACTTCACATACTCAGGAAAGTGTATTTAGCTGCTTTACAGTATCAGAATAAGGCCTGCAAGGCCTTGGGCCTACTTCCAGCCTCCTGGCACCAGTTTTACTGATACTTGTGACATTTGCAGGTGTTAGGCATCAAGGGGATGAAGTCGCACCTTCTACCCAGGGTCATGGAGCTCCGCGCAGGGTAAGATTTCAGGCTTCACCCCAGGCTGGAGGGGTGAAAATAAAACACTTCACACACTCAGGAAAGTGTATTTAACTCCTTTACAGTATCAGAATAAGGCCTGCAAGGCCTTGGGCCTACTTCCAGCCTCCTGGCACCAGTTTTACTGATACTTGTGACATTTGCAGGTGTTAGGCTTCAAGGGGATGAAGTCGCACCTTCTACCCAGGGTTATGGAACTCCGCGCAGGGTGAGATTTCAGGGTTCACCCCTGGATGGAAGTGTGAACATAAAACACTTCACATACTCAGGAAAGTGTATTTAGCTGCTTTACAGTATCAGAATAAGGCCTGCAAGGCCTTGGGCCTACTTCCAGCCTCCTGGCACCAGTTTTACTGATACTTGTGACATTTGCAGGTGTTAGGCTTCAAGGGGATGAAGTCGCACCTTCTACCCAGGGTTATGGAACTCCGCGCAGGGTGAGATTTCAGGGTTCACCCCTGGATGGAAGTGTGAACATAAAACACTTCAAATACTCAGGAAAGTGTATTTAGCTACTTTACAGTATCAGAATAAGGCCTGCAAGGCCTTGGGCCTACTTCCAGCCTCCTGGCACCAGTTTTACTGATACTTGTGACATTTGTAGGTGTTAGGCTTCAAGGGCATGAAGTCGCACCTTCTACCCAGGGTCATGGAGCTCCGCGCAGGGTAAGATTTCAGGGTTCACCCCAGGCTGGAGGAGTGAAAATAAAACACTTCACACACTCAGGAAAGTGTATTTAACTCCTTTACAGTATCAGAATAAGGCCTGCAAGGCCTTGGGCCTACTTCCAGCCTCCTGGCACCAGTTTTACTGATACTTGTGACATTTGTAGGTGTTAGGCTTCAAGGGCATGAAGTCGCACCTTCTGCCCAGGGTCATGGAGCTCCACGCAGGGTAAGATTTCAGGGACCACCCCAGGCTTGAGCTGTGAAAATAAAACACTTCACATACTCAGGAAAGTGTATTTAGCTACTTTACAGTATCAGAATAAGGCCTGCAAGGCCTTGGGCCTACTTCCAGCATCCTGGCACCAGTTTTACTGATACTTGTGACATTTGTAGGTGTTAGGCTTCAAGGGGATGAAGTCGCACCTTCTACCCAGGGTCATGGAGCTCCGCGCAGGGTAAGATTTCAGGCTTCACCCCAGGCTGGAGGAGTGAAAATAAAACCCTTCACACACTCAGGAAAGTGTATTTAACTCCTTTACAGTATCAGAATAAGGCCTGCAAGGCCTTGGGCCTACTTCCAGCCTCCTGGCACCAGTTTTACTGATACTTGTGACATTTGCAGGTGTTAGGCTTCAAGGGGATGAAGTCGCACCTTCTACCCAGGGTTATGGAACTCCGCGCAGGGTGAGATTTCAGGGTTCACCCCTGGATGGAAGTGTGAGAATAAAACACTTCACATACTCAGGAACGTGTATTTAGCTGCTTTACAGCATCAGAATAAGGCCTGCAAGGCCTTGGGCCTACTTCCAGCCTCCTGGCACCAGTTTTACTGATACTTGTGACATTTGCAGGTGTTAGGCTTCAAGGGGATGAAGTCGCACCTTCTACCCAGGGTCATGGAGCTCCGCGCAGGGTAAGATTTCAAGCTTCACCCCAGGCTGGAGGAGTGAAAATAAAACCCTTCACACACTCAGGAAAGTGTATTTAACTCCTTTACAGTATCAGAATAAGGCCTGCAAGGCCTTGGGCCTACTTCCAGCCTCCTGGCACCAGTTTTACTGATACTTGTGACATTTGCAGGTGTTAGGCTTCAAGGGGATGAAGTCGCACCTTCTACCCAGGGTTATGGAACTCCGCGCAGGGTGAGATTTCAGGGTTCACCCCTGGATGGAAGTGTGAGAATAAAACACTTCACATACTCAGGAAAGTGTATTTAGCTGCTTTACAGTATCAGAATAAGGCCTGCACGGCCTTGGGCCTACTTCCAGCCTCCTGGCACCAGTTTTACTGATACTTGTGACATTTGCAGGTCTTAGGCTTCAAGGGGATGAAGTCGCACCTTCTACCCAGGGTCATGGAGCTCCGCGCAGGGTAAGATTTCAGGCTTCACCCCTGGCTGGAGGACTGAAAATAAAACACTTCACACACTCAGGAAAGTGTATTTAACTCATTTACAGTATCAGAATAAGGCCTGCAAGGCCTTGGGCCTACTTCCAGCCTCCTGGCACCAGTTTTACTGAAAGTTGTGACATTTGCAGGTGTTAGGCTTCAAGGGGATGAAGTCGCACCTTCTACCCAGGGTTATGGAACTCCGTGCAGGGTGAGATTTCAGGGTTCACCCCTGGATGGAAGTGTGAGAATAAAACACTTCACATACTCAGGAAAGTGTATTTAGCTGCTTTACAGTATCAGAATAAGGCCTGCAAGGCCTTGGGCCTACTTCCAGCCTCCTGGCACCAGTTTTACTGATACTTGTGACATTTGCAGGTCTTAGGCTTCAAGGGGATGAAGTCGCACCTTCTACCCAGGGTCATGGAGCTCCGCGCAGGGTAAGATTTCAGGCTTCACCCCAGGCTGGAGGAGTGAAAATAAAACACTTCACACACTCAGGAAAGTGTATTTAACTCCTTTACAGTATCAGAATAAGGCCTGCAAGGCCTTGGGCCTACTCCCAGCCTCCTGGCACCAGTTTTACTGATACTTGTGACATTTGCAGGTGTTAGGCTTCAAGGGGATGAAGTCGCACCTTCTACCCAGCATTATGGAACTCCGCGCAGGGTGAGATTTCAGGGTTCACCCCTGGATGGAAGTGTGAGAATAAAACACTTCACATACTCAGGAAAGTGTATTTAGCTGCTTTACAGTATCAGAATAAGGCCTGCAAGGCCTTGGGCCTACTTCCAGCCTCCTGGCACCAGTTTTACTGATACTTGTGACATTTGCAGGTGTTAGGCTTCAAGGGGATGAAGTCGCACCTTCTACCCAGGATTATGGAACTCCGCGCAGGGTGAGATTTCAGGGTTCACCCCTGGATGGAAGTGTGAGAATAAAACACTTCACATACTCAGGAAAGTGTATTTAACTCCTTTACAGTATCAGAACAAGGCCTGCCAGGCCATGGGTGTGTTTCCAGCCTCCAGGCACCAGTTTTACTGATACTTGTGACACTTGGAGGTGTCAAGCTTCAAGGGAACAAAGTCAAACCTTCTACCCAGGGTTATGGAGCTCCGCGCAGGATACGATTTCAGGTTTCACCCCTGGCTGCAGGTGTGAAAACAAAACACTTCACATACTCAGTAAAGTGTATTTAACCCCTTTACAGTATCAGAAAAAGGCCTGCAAGGCCTTGGGCCTACTTCCAGCCTCCTGGCACCAGTTGTACTGATACTTGTGACATTTGCAGGTGTTAGGCTTCAAGGGGACGAAGTCGCACCTTCTACCCAGGGTTATGGAGCTCCGCCCAGGGTAAGATTTCAGGTTTCACCCCTGGCTGCAGGTGTGAAAACAAAACACTTCACATACTCAGGAAAGTGTATTTAGCTCCTTTACAGTATCAGAATAAGGCCTGCAAGGCCTTGGGCCTACTTCCAGCCTCCTGGCACCAGTTTTACTGATACTTGTGACATTTGTAGGTGTTAGGCTTCAAGGGGATGAAGTCGCACCTTCTACCCAGGGTTATGGAACTCCGCGCAGGGTGAGATTTCAGGGTTCATCCCAGGCTTGAGCTGTGAAAATAAAACACTTCACACACTCAGGAAAGTGTATTTAACTCCTTTACAGTATCACAATAAGGCCTGCAAGGCCTTGGGCCTACTTCCGGCCTCCTGGCACCAGTTTTACTGATACTTGTGACATTTGCAGGTGTTAGGCTTCAAGGGGATGAAGTCGCACCTTCTACCCAGGGTTATGGAGCTCCGCGCAGGGTGAGATTTCAGGGTTCACCCCTGGATGGAAGTGTGAACATAAAACACTTCACATACTCAGGAAAGTGTATTTAGCTGCTTTACAGTATCAGAATAAGGCCTGCAAGGCCTTGGGCCTACTTCCAGCCTCCTGGCACCAGTTTTACTGATACTTGTGACATTTGCAGGTGTTCGGCTTCAAGGGGATGAAGTCGCACCTTCTACCCAGGGTCATGGAGCTCCGCGCAGGGTAAGATTTCAGGCTTCACCCCTGGCTGCAGGTGTGAAAATAAAACACTTCACATACTCAGGAAAGTGTATTTAGCTCCTTTACAGTATCAGAATAGGGCCTGCAAGGCCTTGGGCCTACTTCCAGCCTCCTGGAACCAGTTTTACTGATACTTGTGACATTTGCAGGTGTTAGGCTTCAAGGGGATGAAGCCGCACCTTCTACCCAGGTTTATGGAGCTCCGCGCAGGGTAAGATTTCAGGGTTCACCCCTGGCTGGAGGTGTGAAAATAAAACACTTCTCATACTCAGGAAAGTGTATTTAACTCCTTTACAGTATCAGAACAAGGCCTGCAAGGCATTGGGCCTACTTCCAGCCTCCTGGCACCAGTTTTACTGATACTTGTGACATTTGCAGGTGTTAGGCTTCAAGGGGATGAAGTTGCACCTTCTACCCAGGGTTATGGAACTCCGCGCAGGGTGAGATTTCAGGGTTCACCCCTGGATGGAAGTGTGAGAATAAAACACTTCACATACTCAGGAAAGTGTATTTAGCTGCTTTACAGTATCAGAATAAGGCCTGCAAGGCCTTGGGCCTACTTCCAGCCTCTTGGCACCAGTTTTACTGATACTTGTGACATTTGCAGGTGTTAGGCTTCAAGGGGATGAAGTCGCACCTTCTACCCAGGGTTATGGAGCTCCGCGCAGGGTGAGATTTCAGGGTTCACCCCTGGATGGAAGTGTGAACATAAAACACTTCACATACTCAGGAAAGTGTATTTAGCTGCTTTACAGTATCAGAATAAGGCCTGCAAGGCCTTGGGCCTACTTCCAGCCTCCTGGCACCAGTTTTACTGATACTTGTGACATTTGCAGGTGTTAGGCATCAAGGGGATGAAGTCGCACCTTCTACCCAGGGTCATGGAGCTCCGCGCAGGGTAAGATTTCAGGCTTCACCCCAGGCTGGAGGGGTGAAAATAAAACACTTCACACACTCAGGAAAGTGTATTTAACTCCTTTACAGTATCAGAATAAGGCCTGCAAGGCCTTGGGCCTACTTCCAGCCTCCTGGCACCAGTTTTACTGATACTTGTGACATTTGCAGGTGTTAGGCTTCAAGGGGATGAAGTTGCACCTTCTACCCAGGGTTATGGAACTCCGCGCAGGGTGAGATTTCAGGGTTCACCCCTGGATGGAAGTGTGAACATAAAACACTTCACATACTCAGGAAAGTGTATTTAGCTGCTTTACAGTATCAGAATAAGGCCTGCAAGGCCTTGGGCCTACTTCCAGCCTCCTGGCACCAGTTTTACTGATACTTGTGACATTTGCAGGTGTTAGGCTTCAAGGGGATGAAGTCGCACCTTCTACCCAGGGTTATGGAACTCCGCGCAGGGTGAGATTTCAGGGTTCACCCCTGGATGGAAGTGTGAACATAAAACACTTCAAATACTCAGGAAAGTGTATTTAGCTACTTTACAGTATCAGAATAAGGCCTGCAAGGCCTTGGGCCTACTTCCAGCCTCCTGGCACCAGTTTTACTGATACTTGTGACATTTGTAGGTGTTAGGCTTCAAGGGCATGAAGTCGCACCTTCTACCCAGGGTCATGGAGCTCCGCGCAGGGTAAGATTTCAGGGTTCACCCCAGGCTGGAGGAGTGAAAATAAAACACTTCACACACTCAGGAAAGTGTATTTAACTCCTTTACAGTATCAGAATAAGGCCTGCAAGGCCTTGGGCCTACTTCCAGCCTCCTGGCACCAGTTTTACTGATACTTGTGACATTTGTAGGTGTTAGGCTTCAAGGGCATGAAGTCGCACCTTCTGCCCAGGGTCATGGAGCTCCACGCAGGGTAAGATTTCAGGGACCACCCCAGGCTTGAGCTGTGAAAATAAAACACTTCACATACTCAGGAAAGTGTATTTAGCTACTTTACAGTATCAGAATAAGGCCTGCAAGGCCTTGGGCCTACTTCCAGCATCCTGGCACCAGTTTTACTGATACTTGTGACATTTGTAGGTGTTAGGCTTCAAGGGGATGAAGTCGCACCTTCTACCCAGGGTCATGGAGCTCCGCGCAGGGTAAGATTTCAGGCTTCACCCCAGGCTGGAGGAGTGAAAATAAAACCCTTCACACACTCAGGAAAGTGTATTTAACTCCTTTACAGTATCAGAATAAGGCCTGCAAGGCCTTGGGCCTACTTCCAGCCTCCTGGCACCAGTTTTACTGATACTTGTGACATTTGCAGGTGTTAGGCTTCAAGGGGATGAAGTCGCACCTTCTACCCAGGGTTATGGAACTCCGCGCAGGGTGAGATTTCAGGGTTCACCCCTGGATGGAAGTGTGAGAATAAAACACTTCACATACTCAGGAACGTGTATTTAGCTGCTTTACAGCATCAGAATAAGGCCTGCAAGGCCTTGGGCCTACTTCCGGCCTCCTGGCACCAGTTTTACTGATACTTGTGACATTTGCAGGTGTTAGGCTTCAAGGGGATGAAGTCGCACCTTCTACCCAGGGTCATGGAGCTCCGCGCAGGGTAAGATTTCAAGCTTCACCCCAGGCTGGAGGAGTGAAAATAAAACCCTTCACACACTCAGGAAAGTGTATTTAACTCCTTTACAGTATCAGAATAAGGCCTGCAAGGCCTTGGGCCTACTTCCAGCCTCCTGGCACCAGTTTTACTGATACTTGTGACATTTGCAGGTGTTAGGCTTCAAGGGGATGAAGTCGCACCTTCTACCCAGGGTTATGGAACTCCGCGCAGGGTGAGATTTCAGGGTTCACCCCTGGATGGAAGTGTGAGAATAAAACACTTCACATACTCAGGAAAGTGTATTTAGCTGCTTTACAGTATCAGAATAAGGCCTGCACGGCCTTGGGCCTACTTCCAGCCTCCTGGCACCAGTTTTACTGATACTTGTGACATTTGCAGGTCTTAGGCTTCAAGGGGATGAAGTCGCACCTTCTACCCAGGGTCATGGAGCTCCGCGCAGGGTAAGATTTCAGGCTTCACCCCAGGCTGGAGGAGTGAAAATAAAACACTTCACACACTCAGGAAAGTGTATTTAACTCCTTTACAGTATCAGAATAGGGCCTGCAAGGCCTTGGGCCTACTTCCAGCCTCCTGGCACCAGTTTTACTGATACTTGTGACATTTGCAGGTGTTAGGCTTCAAGGGGATGAAGTCGCACCTTCTACCCAGGGTCATGGAGCTCCGCGCAGGGTAAGATTTCAGGCTTCACCCCTGGCTGGAGGACTGAAAATAAAACACTTCACACACTCAGGAAAGTGTATTTAACTCATTTACAGTATCAGAATAAGGCCTGCAAGGCCTTGGGCCTACTTCCAGCCTCCTGGCACCAGTTTTACTGAAAGTTGTGACATTTGCAGGTGTTAGGCTTCAAGGGGATGAAGTCGCACCTTCTACCCAGGGTTATGGAACTCCGTGCAGGGTGAGATTTCAGGGTTCACCCCTGGATGGAAGTGTGAGAATAAAACACTTCACATACTCAGGAAAGTGTATTTAGCTGCTTTACAGTATCAGAATAAGGCCTGCAAGGCCTTGGGCCTACTTCCAGCCTCCTGGCACCAGTTTTACTGATACTTGTGACATTTGCAGGTCTTAGGCTTCAAGGGGATGAAGTCGCACCTTCTACCCAGGGTCATGGAGCTCCGCGCAGGGTAAGATTTCAGGCTTCACCCCAGGCTGGAGGAGTGAAAATAAAACACTTCACACACTCAGGAAAGTGTATTTAACTCCTTTACAGTATCAGAATAAGGCCTGCAAGGCCTTGGGCCTACTCCCAGCCTCCTGGCACCAGTTTTACTGATACTTGTGACATTTGCAGGTGTTAGGCTTCAAGGGGATGAAGTCGCACCTTCTACCCAGCATTATGGAACTCCGCGCAGGGTGAGATTTCAGGGTTCACCCCTGGATGGAAGTGTGAGAATAAAACACTTCACATACTCAGGAAAGTGTATTTAGCTGCTTTACAGTATCAGAATAAGGCCTGCAAGGCCTTGGGCCTACTTCCAGCCTCCTGGCACCAGTTTTACTGATACTTGTGACATTTGCAGGTGTTAGGCTTCAAGGGGATGAAGTCGCACCTTCTACCCAGGGTTATGGAACTCCGCGCAGGGTGAGATTTCAGGGTTCACCCCTGGATGGAAGTGTGAGAATAAAACACTTCACATACTCAGGAAAGTGTATTTAACTCCTTTACAGTATCAGAACAAGGCCTGCCAGGCCATGGGTGTGTTTCCAGCCTCCAGGCACCAGTTTTACTGATACTTGTGACACTTGGAGGTGTCAAGCTTCAAGGGAACAAAGTCAAACCTTCTACCCAGGGTTATGGAGCTCCGCGCAGGATACGATTTCAGGTTTCACCCCTGGCTGCAGGTGTGAAAACAAAACACTTCACATACTCAGTAAAGTGTATTTAACCCCTTTACAGTATCAGAAAAAGGCCTGCAAGGCCTTGGGCCTACTTCCAGCCTCCTGGCACCAGTTGTACTGATACTTGTGACATTTGCAGGTGTTAGGCTTCAAGGGGACGAAGTCGCACCTTCTACCCAGGGTTATGGAGCTCCGCCCAGGGTAAGATTTCAGGTTTCACCCCTGGCTGCAGGTGTGAAAACAAAACACTTCACATACTCAGGAAAGTGTATTTAGCTCCTTTACAGTATCAGAATAAGGCCTGCAAGGCCTTGGGCCTACTTCCAGCCTCCTGGCACCAGTTTTACTGATACTTGTGACATTTGTAGGTGTTAGGCTTCAAGGGGATGAAGTCGCACCTTCTACCCAGGGTTATGGAACTCCGCGCAGGGTGAGATTTCAGGGTTCATCCCAGGCTTGAGCTGTGAAAATAAAACACTTCACACACTCAGGAAAGTGTATTTAACTCCTTTACAGTATCACAATAAGGCCTGCAAGGCCTTGGGCCTACTTCCGGCCTCCTGGCACCAGTTTTACTGATACTTGTGACATTTGCAGGTGTTAGGCTTCAAGGGGATGAAGTCGCACCTTCTACCCAGGGTTATGGAGCTCCGCGCAGGGTGAGATTTCAGGGTTCACCCCTGGATGGAAGTGTGAACATAAAACACTTCACATACTCAGGAAAGTGTATTTAGCTGCTTTACAGTATCAGAATAAGGCCTGCAAGGCCTTGGGCCTACTTCCAGCCTCCTGGCACCAGTTTTACTGATACTTGTGACATTTGCAGGTGTTCGGCTTCAAGGGGATGAAGTCGCACCTTCTACCCAGGGTCATGGAGCTCCGCGCAGGGTAAGATTTCAGGCTTCACCCCTGGCTGCAGGTGTGAAAATAAAACACTTCACATACTCAGGAAAGTGTATTTAGCTCCTTTACAGTATCAGAATAGGGCCTGCAAGGCCTTGGGCCTACTTCCAGCCTCCTGGAACCAGTTTTACTGATACTTGTGACATTTGCAGGTGTTAGGCTTCAAGGGGATGAAGCCGCACCTTCTACCCAGGTTTATGGAGCTCCGCGCAGGGTAAGATTTCAGGGTTCACCCCTGGCTGGAGGTGTGAAAATAAAACACTTCTCATACTCAGGAAAGTGTATTTAACTCCTTTACAGTATCAGAACAAGGCCTGCAAGGCATTGGGCCTACTTCCAGCCTCCTGGCACCAGTTTTACTGATACTTGTGACATTTGCAGGTGTTAGGCTTCAAGGGGATGAAGTTGCACCTTCTACCCAGGGTTATGGAACTCCGCGCAGGGTGAGATTTCAGGGTTCACCCCTGGATGGAAGTGTGAGAATAAAACACTTCACATACTCAGGAAAGTGTATTTAGCTGCTTTACAGTATCAGAATAAGGCCTGCAAGGCCTTGGGCCTACTTCCAGCCTCTTGGCACCAGTTTTACTGATACTTGTGACATTTGCAGGTGTTAGGCTTCAAGGGGATGAAGTCGCACCTTCTACCCAGGGTTATGGAGCTCCGCGCAGGGTGAGATTTCAGGGTTCACCCCTGGATGGAAGTGTGAACATAAAACACTTCACATACTCAGGAAAGTGTATTTAGCTGCTTTACAGTATCAGAATAAGGCCTGCAAGGCCTTGGGCCTACTTCCAGCCTCCTGGCACCAGTTTTACTGATACTTGTGACATTTGCAGGTGTTAGGCATCAAGGGGATGAAGTCGCACCTTCTACCCAGGGTCATGGAGCTCCGCGCAGGGTAAGATTTCAGGCTTCACCCCAGGCTGGAGGGGTGAAAATAAAACACTTCACACACTCAGGAAAGTGTATTTAACTCCTTTACAGTATCAGAATAAGGCCTGCAAGGCCTTGGGCCTACTTCCAGCCTCCTGGCACCAGTTTTACTGATACTTGTGACATTTGCAGGTGTTAGGCTTCAAGGGGATGAAGTCGCACCTTCTACCCAGGGTTATGGAACTCCGCGCAGGGTGAGATTTCAGGGTTCACCCCTGGATGGAAGTGTGAACATAAAACACTTCACATACTCAGGAAAGTGTATTTAGCTGCTTTACAGTATCAGAATAAGGCCTGCAAGGCCTTGGGCCTACTTCCAGCCTCCTGGCACCAGTTTTACTGATACTTGTGACATTTGCAGGTGTTAGGCTTCAAGGGGATGAAGTCGCACCTTCTACCCAGGGTTATGGAACTCCGCGCAGGGTGAGATTTCAGGGTTCACCCCTGGATGGAAGTGTGAACATAAAACACTTCAAATACTCAGGAAAGTGTATTTAGCTACTTTACAGTATCAGAATAAGGCCTGCAAGGCCTTGGGCCTACTTCCAGCCTCCTGGCACCAGTTTTACTGATACTTGTGACATTTGTAGGTGTTAGGCTTCAAGGGCATGAAGTCGCACCTTCTACCCAGGGTCATGGAGCTCCGCGCAGGGTAAGATTTCAGGGTTCACCCCAGGCTGGAGGAGTGAAAATAAAACACTTCACACACTCAGGAAAGTGTATTTAACTCCTTTACAGTATCAGAATAAGGCCTGCAAGGCCTTGGGCCTACTTCCAGCCTCCTGGCACCAGTTTTACTGATACTTGTGACATTTGTAGGTGTTAGGCTTCAAGGGCATGAAGTCGCACCTTCTGCCCAGGGTCATGGAGCTCCACGCAGGGTAAGATTTCAGGGACCACCCCAGGCTTGAGCTGTGAAAATAAAACACTTCACATACTCAGGAAAGTGTATTTAGCTACTTTACAGTATCAGAATAAGGCCTGCAAGGCCTTGGGCCTACTTCCAGCATCCTGGCACCAGTTTTACTGATACTTGTGACATTTGTAGGTGTTAGGCTTCAAGGGGATGAAGTCGCACCTTCTACCCAGGGTCATGGAGCTCCGCGCAGGGTAAGATTTCAGGCTTCACCCCAGGCTGGAGGAGTGAAAATAAAACCCTTCACACACTCAGGAAAGTGTATTTAACTCCTTTACAGTATCAGAATAAGGCCTGCAAGGCCTTGGGCCTACTTCCAGCCTCCTGGCACCAGTTTTACTGATACTTGTGACATTTGCAGGTGTTAGGCTTCAAGGGGATGAAGTCGCACCTTCTACCCAGGGTTATGGAACTCCGCGCAGGGTGAGATTTCAGGGTTCACCCCTGGATGGAAGTGTGAGAATAAAACACTTCACATACTCAGGAACGTGTATTTAGCTGCTTTACAGCATCAGAATAAGGCCTGCAAGGCCTTGGGCCTACTTCCGGCCTCCTGGCACCAGTTTTACTGATACTTGTGACATTTGCAGGTGTTAGGCTTCAAGGGGATGAAGTCGCACCTTCTACCCAGGGTCATGGAGCTCCGCGCAGGGTAAGATTTCAAGCTTCACCCCAGGCTGGAGGAGTGAAAATAAAACCCTTCACACACTCAGGAAAGTGTATTTAACTCCTTTACAGTATCAGAATAAGGCCTGCAAGGCCTTGGGCCTACTTCCAGCCTCCTGGCACCAGTTTTACTGATACTTGTGACATTTGCAGGTGTTAGGCTTCAAGGGGATGAAGTCGCACCTTCTACCCAGGGTTATGGAACTCCGCGCAGGGTGAGATTTCAGGGTTCACCCCTGGATGGAAGTGTGAGAATAAAACACTTCACATACTCAGGAAAGTGTATTTAGCTGCTTTACAGTATCAGAATAAGGCCTGCACGGCCTTGGGCCTACTTCCAGCCTCCTGGCACCAGTTTTACTGATACTTGTGACATTTGCAGGTCTTAGGCTTCAAGGGGATGAAGTCGCACCTTCTACCCAGGGTCATGGAGCTCCGCGCAGGGTAAGATTTCAGGCTTCACCCCAGGCTGGAGGAGTGAAAATAAAACACTTCACACACTCAGGAAAGTGTATTTAACTCCTTTACAGTATCAGAATAAGGCCTGCAAGGCCTTGGGCCTACTTCCAGCCTCCTGGCACCAGTTTTACTGATACTTGTGACATTTGCAGGTGTTAGGCTTCAAGGGGATGAAGTCGCACCTTCTACCCAGGGTCATGGAGCTCCGCGCAGGGTAAGATTTCAGGCTTCACCCCTGGCTGGAGGACTGAAAATAAAACACTTCACACACTCAGGAAAGTGTATTTAACTCATTTACAGTATCAGAATAAGGCCTGCAAGGCCTTGGGCCTACTTCCAGCCTCCTGGCACCAGTTTTACTGAAAGTTGTGACATTTGCAGGTGTTAGGCTTCAAGGGGATGAAGTCGCACCTTCTACCCAGGGTTATGGAACTCCGCGCAGGGTGAGATTTCAGGGTTCACCCCTGGATGGAAGTGTGAGAATAAAACACTTCACATACTCAGGAAAGTGTATTTAGCTGCTTTACAGTATCAGAATAAGGCCTGCAAGGCCTTGGGCCTACTTCCAGCCTCCTGGCACCAGTTTTACTGATACTTGTGACATTTGCAGGTCTTAGGCTTCAAGGGGATGAAGTCGCACCTTCTACCCAGGGTCATGGAGCTCCGCGCAGGGTAAGATTTCAGGCTTCACCCCAGGCTGGAGGAGTGAAAATAAAACACTTCACACACTCAGGAAAGTGTATTTAACTCCTTTACAGTATCAGAATAAGGCCTGCAAGGCCTTGGGCCTACTTCCAGCCTCCTGGCACCAGTTTTACTGATACTTGTGACATTTGCAGGTGTTAGGCTTCAAGGGGATGAAGTCGCACCTTCTACCCAGGGTTATGGAACTCCGCGCAGGGTGAGATTTCAGGGTTCACCCCTGGATGGAAGTGTGAGAATAAAACACTTCACATACTCAGGAAAGTGTATTTAACTCCTTTACAGTATCAGAACAAGGCCTGCCAGGCCATGGGTGTGTTTCCAGCCTCCAGGCACCAGTTTTACTGATACTTGTGACACTTGGAGGTGTCAAGCTTCAAGGGAACAAAGTCAAACCTTCTACCCAGGGTTATGGAGCTCCGCGCAGGATACGATTTCAGGTTTCACCCCTGGCTGCAGGTGTGAAAACAAAACACTTCACATACTCAGTAAAGTGTATTTAACCCCTTTACAGTATCAGAAAAAGGCCTGCAAGGCCTTGGGCCTACTTCCAGCCTCCTGGCACCAGTTGTACTGATACTTGTGACATTTGCAGGTGTTAGGCTTCAAGGGGACGAAGTCGCACCTTCTACCCAGGGTTATGGAGCTCCGCCCAGGGTAAGATTTCAGGTTTCACCCCTGGCTGCAGGTGTGAAAACAAAACACTTCACATACTCAGGAAAGTGTATTTAGCTCCTTTACAGTATCAGAATAAGGCCTGCAAGGCCTTGGGCCTACTTCCAGCCTCCTGGCACCAGTTTTACTGATACTTGTGACATTTGTAGGTGTTAGGCTTCAAGGGGATGAAGTCGCACCTTCTACCCAGGGTTATGGAACTCCGCGCAGGGTGAGATTTCAGGGTTCACCCCTGGCTGGAGGTGTGACTATGTGGATTGTTTTGTTTTCACACCTCCAGCCAGGGGTGAACCCTGAAATCTCACCCTGCGCGGAGCTCCATAACCCTGGGTAGAAGGTGCGACTTCATCCCCTTTAAGCTGTAAACCTCCAAATGTCACACATTTTACTAAAACATGTACCTGGAAGCTAGGGATGGGCCGGAGATCCTGAAGGCTAAGATATGATACTGTGAATGGTGTTCATGTACGTTCTGGACTATGGGAAGTGTTTTGTTTCCTTCCCCTACCTCCATCCAAATTAGCAGCAGGCCTCGATCAGGCTACAGGGCGCAGAATATGATTTCTGGTCTCAGGTCTCCCTCGTGACATACCATTGGATTCAGGAGTGGTCCCCACTCCAGCGATAGGGCTGAGTAGAACAGTGGTAGTCACAGGCCTCACTCTGTACTGTACTATTCAGTTCCGCAGTGGGCCTCCCCCGGTCATAGGCTCAGCGTCTGACATACAGTAACTCACTCTGTCTACAGATGTCACCTCAGACGTACACCTAGCTCCAGCTGTAAAAATCAGCTCAGCAGAGTGCCTCCATGCCGGTACTGGGGTCACCATTTCAGGTGCATTCACACCCTCTGCTCTCACTTGGGGTGTCTTTAAACATGTAGGCCTAACTCGGCCGCCTTCCTTCATTGTGTCACTGTGTATTTATTGTATTGAGTCTGGCTCGGCGCTCGGCAGTGAATGCCCTCTGCCTGCATGTGAAGCTGCCAGCACACGGCCGCCTGGTGATGCGTGCGAGGCTGGAGCCAGGGCCGTGCCCCGCTGCTTGTAAGCCCCGAGCCGAGGGTGCCACAGCCGAGGGTGCAGGCGCGCGGGGAGGGCCCCCTGGCCCCCGGGCCGGGGGCTCCCTGGCATTGTTTCCACCCCGCGCTCGGCCGGCGGAGCCCTGTGTTACTTTGGCCCGTTCCAGAACGCGCTCCCCGCGGCCCCCGCAGCCCCACTGTGACGCCACAGGGCCCGCTCCCTGCAGGAGCCCCCTCCCTCCCGCGGGCCGCCGCTCCCGGCCGCAGGAGTCGAGAGTGGACCGGGGAAAAGGGGCCCGGAGCCCGGGATTTCAGGCATGGAGGCGCCCGCCGTCGGGGGAGCGCCGAGTCTCCCCGCGGATCACAAGCCAGGGACGAGGGGTGGATCCGAAACGGGGGCAGGCGCGGGAGAGGGCCGAAGCTGGGCTCCTGGTCATGTATGCGTGGAAGCGCGTGTTTAACTGATTGTGTTTTAAAACGTGGATAATCCGAAGGTAGGAAACACAAAAGTCAGCTGGGAGCAGAGAGCCGAGTGTGCCTCGCACAGCCCTGTCTGCTCGGGACCAATCAGAGGCCGGCTCCTCCCTGTATATAATCACGGGGCTCGGGTCTGGGAGGGACATTTCTTTTCAGTGACAGCGCCCGCGCCGAGACTCGCATTACAATGGCCGAAACCGCTCCAGCCGCCGCGGCGCCTCCCGCTGAGGTCGCCCCCAAGAAAAAGCAGCAGAAGAAGACAGCGGGGGCCTCGAAGGCCAAGAAGCCTTCCGGCCCCAGCGTGGCCGATCTGATCCTGAAGGTGGTGACCGCCTCTGCCGAGAGGAAGGGAGTCTCCCTGTCGGCCATGAAGAAGGGGCTGGTCGCCGAGGGCTACGATGTGGACAAGAACAAGAGCCGGGTCAAGGCCTCCGTCAAGAGCCTGGTCAGCAAAGGCGCCCTGGCCCAGCTGAAGGGCACCGGGGCCTCCGGATCCTTCAAGGTGAACAAGAAGCAGCTGGAGGGCAAGAAGGCGGCCAAGAAGGCGGCCGCCAAGACCAAGAAACCAGCGGCCAAGAAAGCTGCCCCAGCCGCCAAGAAGCCCAAAAAGGCTCCCGCGGGGGTCAAGAAGAGCCCGAAGAAGGTCAAGAAGCCAGCGGCAGCAAAGAGCCCCAAGAAGCCCAAGGCTGCCCCCGCCAAGAAGGCTGCCAAGAGCCCAGCGAAAGCCAAGGCGGCGAAGCCCAAAGTGGCCAAGAAAAGCCCTGCCAAGGTAGTCAAACCCAAGGCAGCCAAGCCCAAAGCAGCCAAGCCCAAGAAGGCAGCGCCCAAGAAGAAGTAAGGGCTTGCACCGAGACACTGCAAACACAACGGCTCTTTTAAGAGCCATCCACCCGGTCCAGAAGAGAGCTTGTTCGTCCCCACCCTTGCACCCCGCGTGCACACTTCTCTATGATAATAAACGGCACAGTAAATCCATAGCGCGCCTTTCCGCACGCGAGTGCCGTGTGTGATCTTGGTCATATGAAAGGCTCTTTTGGTGTTGCGTGGATTGGAATCTTTATAACAAAGAAAGAAGGGGGTCTGGGAGTTATTAGACCTCAGTTCATAATAAATGTGAGATAACGTGTGCCTTGGTGCTTTCACTGTAACCGGGCAGACTCGAAGTGGTGTCTGCATAAAGCAGACGATTGTGAAAGTGAAATCGAGCGCAGTTAACGGCGGCGTGTTCCAGGGTGACCAAGGGCGGTACACTTATAACATCCTGGGCTGCTCGCCCAGTTGACCAGGGTCGAGAAGGGGGGCGAGGGGTTCGTGTGACTACAAATGAATGGATGGACACTGAGACAAAGGCTGACCGAAGCGCCGGCTTCGGCTCCAACGTACATCATCCAATCCGGAGGGTTCCCTTTTCTCCACAGCTCATTGGAGAGACAGTCTGCAGCCTCAGGTTGAGTAGCCAATCGTTGCACACCGCGGGCTATTTTCGAACGTGGGGCGGGAGCTTCAGCCAACCAGAGCAGCCCTCCGTCTTCGAGTGCATAAATAGGGCTCTTGCCTGCTTGAACGCCATTCTTCCTCGCTCGTCGTTGAAAGAGACCGCTCCCGCCATGGCCCGCACCAAGCAGACAGCCCGCAAGTCCACCGGCGGCAAAGCGCCTCGCAAGCAGCTGGCCACCAAGGCTGCCCGCAAGAGCGCGCCTGCCACCGGCGGCGTCAAGAAGCCTCACCGCTACCGACCGGGCACCGTGGCTCTCCGCGAGATCCGCCGCTACCAGAAGTCCACCGAGCTCCTCATCCGCAAGCTGCCGTTCCAGCGCTTGGTGAGGGAGATCGCCCAGGACTTCAAGACCGACCTGCGCTTCCAGAGCTCCGCCGTCATGGCCCTGCAGGAGGCCAGCGAGGCCTACCTGGTCGGGCTCTTCGAGGACACCAACCTGTGCGCCATCCACGCCAAGAGGGTGACCATCATGCCCAAGGACATCCAGCTGGCCCGTCGTATCCGAGGCGAGAGGGCCTAAGGAGGCACACCGACCCGATCAACCACCACAACGGCTCTTTTAAGGGCCACCACCCTGTCACCTACGAGCTTCTCTTGTCTGCCATGGCATGTTCTACAGGTTAGGGTGGGTTGGCTGGGAGTACCACGAGTACTGGGTAACTTATACCGGCGCAGGGAAACCAGAGCACTCCGTGTTCACAGTGCACGGCCACCTCTTCAATTAATAAAGAGCTTTGTTTGGGTAGAGGGTCGTGTTGGGATCCGCTGGTCACAAGCCAGCGCTGTGGGGCATCTGTGCTCCCGGTACATCGGGTTCATGTCTCCGATTTCGGGAGCCGTTGCCCTTGGTCTTACAGTACAAACAGAACGTGGCCCCACGCACACACTTAAAACTGGTCACCCGAAACATGGAAAACAATAAGCCCGGGGGCAACCGTGCGAGTTCCGCGCGGGCTTTATTTAACGTCACCGTTACATTACAGAGCTTGTGTGACACTTGGTCCCAAAGAGGGCTCATTCATATAAACATGTTTATTAAAACGGGTTGCCCGCTCCATCGTCCCTCGGTCTGCAGCAAGCCCCGTGAAAGCAGGTCTTGTGCGCTCAAAATTACCGTTTAAAACACTTTTTTCTCCGGTCATAAATGAAGCACATTAGCTCTTAGGGGAGGACGTGAGTGGCCCTTAAAAGAGCCGTTGTGTTCGTTGGGGATACGCCTCGAAGCCTTACTTGGCGCTGGTGTACTTGGTGACGGCCTTGGTGCCCTCGGACACGGCGTGCTTGGCCAGCTCTCCGGGCAGCAGCAGACGCACTGCGGTCTGGATCTCCCGGGAGGTGATGGTGCGCCGCGAGTTGTAGTGGGCCAGGCGGGAAGCTTCCCCGGCGATGCGCTCGAAGATGTCGTTCACGAAGGAGTTCATGATGCCCATGGCCTTGGAGGAGATGCCGGTGTCCGGGTGCACCTGCTTCATCACTTTGTAAATGTAGATGGCATAGCTTTCCTTCCTGCTCCTCTTGCGCTTCTTCCCGTCCTTCTTGGGCGGCTTGGAGAGCGCTTTCTTGGAGCCCTTCTTGGGAGCCGGCGCGGACTTGGCTGGTTCAGGCATGGTCGACAATCTGCACCGCTTCCTGTGGAGCCGAGAGAAATAAGGCAGACGTGCCCGGCACTTGTATTTATAGGCTGGGCGTGTAAAGTAGCTGCTTCTCTGCTCTCCCTTCTCATTGGCAGGCAAAGGCAAGCCCCCCACCTCCTAGTGTACTGCGGTTCTGGGACTCTGATTGGTGAAACAGAAGCCCTCCTCCCTCCAATGAGAAGTACTATCAGCGCCTAGCTGTCAACCAATCAGACGCACCCGAAGTCTTTATATCGCCGGAGTCCCGCAGAACAGCAGTATCATTCTCTCTGTTGTGTGAGTGAGCCCCTGCATCGATCGCCATGTCTGGACGCGGAAAGCAAGGAGGAAAGGCCCGCGCTAAGGCCAAGACACGCTCTTCAAGAGCCGGGCTCCAGTTCCCCGTGGGCCGTGTGCACAGGCTGCTCCGGAAGGGAAGCTACGCCGAGAGGGTGGGCGCCGGTGCCCCAGTCTATCTGGCTGCAGTCCTGGAGTACCTGACCGCTGAGATCCTGGAGCTGGCCGGCAACGCGGCCCGGGACAACAAGAAGACCCGCATCATCCCCAGACACCTCCAGCTGGCCATCCGCAACGACGAGGAGCTGAACAAGCTGCTGGGCCGAGTCACCATCGCCCAGGGAGGAGTCCTGCCCAACATCCAGGCCGTGCTGCTGCCCAAGAAAACCGAGAGCCACAAGGCAGGGGGCAAAGCAAGCAAGTAAAGGCCCGCAGACCACCGTGGAAACACACCCTAAACACAAAGGCTCTTTTCAGGGCCAACCACAGACTCCATCAAAGAGCGTGTCCGTGCCAAGATGTTACTCTGGCGGCTTCATAGTTGCGGCAGCGCCCGCACCGTCGCTACATAGGAGGGCATGCCCAAGCCCTCTGACGTACACATAAATGTCACCCCCGTCCCAAAACCTAGCTTGAGGCCGACAATAATGTTTTTGTTAAAAAAAATAAATTTTTATAGGGGCAGATTACAGACTTGCCACAACCGGGCGTGACATGTGGACAGTGTTACGGGGTTGCAGGCGGCCGCACACAGCGGGGTGGTGCCGGTGAGGCCGTTAATGTGATGGCTCCATTAGAACATTTCAGAGCCTTATGTTCATAGTGGGAACGGGCACCGAGCGCCAGGGTCAGGCGGGCCGCGGTGACGAGTGGGGGCCGGGAAGGGAGGCGTGTGTGTGTGCTTGACTGTGATCCGTGCCCCGGCGGCAGCTGCTGAGCCCACGACAAAGAGGCGGCTGGGAGCGCGCTCTTTTTCAAACGGCAACGGCCGCTCCCTGCCGGGGCCGGGCTCCCTCTCGCCTTCCGTTCAGTCACGTGGGCGGCTTGATGCGCCCTAGCTGGTCCGCCGCAGCTCCTCTATATAAGCAGCCGCCGCTGGCCTCGCCCTCAGTTCTGCTCAGTCACAGCACCGACAGGAGAACATGTCTGGACGCGGCAAAGGAGGGAAGGGGCTCGGCAAAGGCGGCGCCAAGAGGCACCGCAAGGTGCTCCGGGACAACATCCAGGGCATCACCAAGCCGGCCATCCGCCGCCTGGCGCGCCGTGGCGGGGTCAAGCGCATCTCCGGCCTCATCTACGAGGAGACCCGCGGGGTGCTGAAGGTTTTCCTGGAGAACGTGATCCGGGACGCCGTCACCTACACCGAGCACGCCAAGAGGAAGACCGTCACCGCCATGGATGTGGTCTACGCCCTGAAGCGCCAGGGCCGCACCCTCTACGGATTCGGCGGTTAAACACTCGGCTTGCCCACGGAGAAAAACACAAAACACCACAACCCAAAGGCTCTTTTAAGAGCCGACCACGATGTCATGGGAGAGCTGTGTCTATGCGCTAGGGTTCCCGCAGGGCTGCTTTCTAGGCCCACAGCCGGTCGGGTGAGGGGGGGGCACCAGGGGGATTTCGCTGCAATGCAAGGCACTGTCCCGGGGCCAGGGCGCCTTCCTGGAGCCCCGGCATGGGGGGGTCCAGGGGCGCGTTCATCCCAGTCCAGCCCACGGGGGTCCTGATGCCCTGTACTGGCGACCTAAGGCGGGTATAGCCCGGCCCAGGGGCCCGCCATCCTGGAGCCTTGTACTGGCGACCTAAGGCGGGTATAGCCCGGCCCAGGGGCCCGCCATCCTGGAGCCTTGTACTGGGGAGATAAGGCGGGTATAGCCGGGCCCAGGGGCCCGCCATCCTGGAGCCTTGCACTGGGGACATAAGGCGGGTATAGCCCGGCCCGGGGGCCCGCCATCCTGGATCCCTGGACTGGGGACCCAAGGCGAGTTTGGCCCGGCCCAGCTCAGTGTCGGCCATTCCCCTCGACTATTAAGCCCCCACGTAGTGGGGGCTTACAGAACACGGATGAGGGACAAAGGGTAGAGTTGGCGGCGCCGGGCGCGCCGCCGGCCATCTGGTCGCCGGGTTGCGCGACCAGATGGCCGGGCGGCGGAACGGCCGCGCTAACTCTAACTTTTGTCTCCCACTCGGGCGCTGTAAGCCCCCACTTCGTGGGGGCTTAATAGTCGGTAAGATAGAGTTCCCATGCAGGCCCATGGGGTGTGGGATCCTAATTTTTTTTTGTGAACGATCGTGACCGATTTCGGGGCCTTTAAGCACCTGTTTTAGTACTTTTTTTTATTTATTTATTATTTTGGTTCAAGGGGACCATGGCACTACTTTTACCCAGGGCAATGGAGCTCCGCTTCGGGTAACATTTCAGGTTTTCCCCCTTAGCCAGAGATAGGCCCACAAAAAAAAAAAAAAAAAAAAAATTGCAATAATAATATAATACATACATATTTTTTAAATATTTTTTTTTTCGCCCAAAAATGAAATAAAGTCCTTCACAGTATCTGGTCCATTTTATTAGCCTCCAGTCATCCCTTTAACAATGTTTAATAAAAAAATAACAAAAATGTACTAAAATTTTAGGTCCAAGGGAACAAAGTCACTTTTTCAACCCAGGGCTATGGAGCTTCGATTGGGGTAATATTTCAGGATTTACCCCTCGGATGGAGGTGGGAAAAAAAACTTCACTCAAAAGGTACACAAAGCCCTTTACATTATCAGATCCAAGACTTCAGTGTCTCGGGCCCATTTCTAGCCTCCAGGCGCTTGTTTTATTCTTTATATGACATTTTGAAATTTACAGGTTTAAGGGGACACAGTATCTCCTTCTACCCAGGGCTATGGAGCTCCGCGCAGGGTAAGATTTCAGGTTTCGCCCCTGGCTGGAGGTGTGAAAATAAAACACTTCACATGCTCAGGAAAGTTTATTTCACTCATTTACAGTATCAGAACAAGGCCTGCAAGGCCTTGGGTATGTTTCCAGCCTCAAGGCACCAGTTGTACTGATACTTGTGACACTGGGAGATGTCATGCTTCAAGGG
Source organism: Triturus cristatus (assembly GCF_964204655.1). NCBI lineage: Eukaryota > Metazoa > Chordata > Amphibia > Caudata > Salamandridae > Triturus > Triturus cristatus. Next base: position 36,462,388 of record NC_140587.1, read on the forward strand.
GATGAAGTCGCACCTTCTACCCAGGGTCATGGAGCTCCGCGCAGGATAAGATTTCAGGGTTCACCCCAGGCTTGAGCTGTGAAGATAAAACACTTCACATACTCAGGAAAGTGTATTTAGCTGCTTTACAGTATCAGAATAAGGCCTGCAAGGCCTTGGGCCTACTTCCAGCCTCCTGGAACCAGTTTTACTGATACTTGTGACATTTGCAGGTGTTAGGCTTCAAGGGGATGAAGTCGCACCTTCCACCCAGGGTTATGGAACTCCGCGCAGGGTGAGATTTCAGGGTTCACCCCTGGATGGAAGTGTGAACATAAAACACTTCACATACTCAGGAAAGTGTATTTAGCTGCTTTACAGTATCAGAATAGGGCCTGCAAGGCCTTGGGTGTGTTTCCAGCCTCCTGGCACCAGTTTTACTGATACTTGTGACATTTAAAGGTGTAAGGCTTCAAGGGGATGAAGTCGCACCTTCTACCCAGGGTTATGGAGCTCTGCGCAGGGTGCGATGTCAGGGTTCACCCCTTGGCTGGAGGTGAGAAAATAAAACACTTCACATGCTCAGGAAAGTTTATTTCACTCATTTACAGTATCAGAACAAGGCCTGCAAGGCCGTGGGTATGTTTCCAGCCTCAAGGCACCAGTTGTACTGATACTTGTGACACTGGGAGATGTCATGCTTCAAGGGGATGAAGTCGCACCTTCCACCCAGGGTTATGGAACTCCGCGCAGGGTGAGATTTCAGGGTTCACCCCTGGATGGAAGTGTGAACATAAAACACTTCACATACTCAGGAAAGTGTATTTAGCTGCTTTACAGTATCAGAATAGGGCCTGCAAGGCCTTGGGTGTGTTTCCAGCCTCCTGGCACCAGTTTTACTGATACTTGTGACATTTAAAGGTGTTAGGCTTCAAGGGGATGAAGTCGCACCTTCTACCCAGGGTTATGGAGCTCTGCGCAGGGTGCGATGTCAGGGTTCACCCCTTGGCTGGAGGTGAGAAAATAAAACACTTCACATGCTCAGGAAAGTTTATTTAACTCCTTTACAGTATCAGAATAAGGCCTGCAAGGCCTTGGGCCTACTTCCAGCCTCCTGGCACCAGTTTTACTGATACTTGTGACATTTGCAGGTGTTAGGCATCAAGGGGATGAAGTCGCACCTTCTACCCAGGGTCATGGAGCTCCGCGCAGGGTAAGATTTCAGGCTTCACCCCAGGCTGGAGGAGTGAAAATAAAACACTTCACACACTCAGGAAAGTGTATTTAACTCCTTTACAGTATCAGAATAAGGCCTGCAAGGCCTTGGGCCTACTTCCAGCCTCCTGGCACCAGTTTTACTGATACTTGTGACATTTGCAGGTGTTCGGCTTCAAGGGGATGAAGTCGCACCTTCTACCCAGGGTCATGGAGCTCCGCGCAGGGTAAGATTTCAGGCTTCACCCCTGGCTGCAGGTGTGAAAATAAAACACTTCACATACTCAGGAAAGTGTATTTAGCTCCTTTACAGTATCAGAATAGGGCCTGCAAGGCCTTGGGCCTACTTCCAGCCTCCTGGAACCAGTTTTACTGATACTTGTGACATTTGCAGGTGTTAGGCTTCAAGGGGATGAAGCCGCACCTTCTACCCAGGTTTATGGAGCTCCGCGCAGGGTAAGATTTCAGGGTTCACCCCTGGCTGGAGGTGTGAAAATAAAACACTTCTCATACTCAGGAAAGTGTATTTAACTCCTTTACAGTATCAGAACAAGGCCTGCAAGGCCTTGGGCCTACTTCCAGCCTCCTGGCACCAGTTTTACTGATACTTGTGACATTTGCAGGTGTTAGGCTTCAAGGGGATGAAGTTGCACCTTCTACCCAGGGTTATGGAACTCCGCGCAGGGTGAGATTTCAGGGTTCACCCCTGGATGGAAGTGTGAGAATAAAACACTTCACATACTCAGGAAAGTATATTTAGCTGCTTTACAGTATCAGAATAAGGCCTGCAAGGCCTTGGGCCTACTTCCAGCCTCTTGGCACCAGTTTTACTGATACTTGTGACATTTGCAGGTGTTAGGCTTCAAGGGGATGAAGTCGCACCTTCTACCCAGGGTTATGGAGCTCCGCGCAGGGTGAGATTTCAGGGTTCACCCCTGGATGGAAGTGTGAACATAAAACACTTCACATACTCAGGAAAGTGTATTTAGCTGCTTTACAGTATCAGAATAAGGCCTGCAAGGCCTTGGGCCTACTTCCAGCCTCCTGGCACCAGTTTTACTGATACTTGTGACATTTGCAGGTGTTCGGCTTCAAGGGGATGAAGTCGCACCTTCTACCCAGGGTCATGGAGCTCCGCGCAGGGTAAGATTTCAGGCTTCACCCCTGGCTGCAGGTGTGAAAATAAAACACTTCACATACTCAGGAAAGTGTATTTAGCTCCTTTACAGTATCAGAATAGGGCCTGCAAGGCCTTGGGCCTACTTCCAGCCTCCTGGAACCAGTTTTACTGATACTTGTGACATTTGCAGGTGTTAGGCTTCAAGGGGATGAAGCCGCACCTTCTACCCAGGTTTATGGAGCTCCGCGCAGGGTAAGATTTCAGGGTTCACCCCTGGCTGGAGGTGTGAAAATAAAACACTTCTCATACTCAGGAAAGTGTATTTAACTCCTTTACAGTATCAGAACAAGGCCTGCAAGGCCTTGGGCCTACTTCCAGCCTCCTGGCACCAGTTTTACTGATACTTGTGACATTTGCAGGTGTTAGGCTTCAAGGGGATGAAGTTGCACCTTCTACCCAGGGTTATGGAACTCCGCGCAGGGTGAGATTTCAGGGTTCACCCCTGGATGGAAGTGTGAGAATAAAACACTTCACATACTCAGGAAAGTGTATTTAGCTGCTTTACAGTATCAGAATAAGGCCTGCAAGGCCTTGGGCCTACTTCCAGCCTCTTGGCACCAGTTTTACTGATACTTGTGACATTTGCAGGTGTTAGGCTTCAAGGGGATGAAGTCGCACCTTCTACCCAGGGTTATGGAGCTCCGCGCAGGGTGAGATTTCAGGGTTCACCCCTGGATGGAAGTGTGAACATAAAACACTTCACATACTCAGGAAAGTGTATTTAGCTGCTTTACAGTATCAGAATAAGGCCTGCAAGGCCTTGGGCCTACTTCCAGCCTCCTGGCACCAGTTTTACTGATACTTGTGACATTTGCAGGTGTTAGGCATCAAGGGGATGAAGTCGCACCTTCTACCCAGGGTCATGGAGCTCCGCGCAGGGTAAGATTTCAGGCTTCACCCCAGGCTGGAGGGGTGAAAATAAAACACTTCACACACTCAGGAAAGTGTATTTAACTCATTTACAGTATCAGAATAAGGCCTGCAAGGCCTTGGGCCTACTTCCAGCCTCCTGGCACCAGTTTTACGGATACTTGTGACATTTGCAGGTGTTAGGCTTCAAGGGGATGAAGTCGCACCTTCTACCCAGGGTTATGGAACTCCGCGCAGGGTGAGATTTCAGGGTTCACCCCTGGATGGAAGTGTGAACATAAAACACTTCACATACTCAGGAAAGTGTATTTAGCTGCTTTACAGTATCAGAATAAGGCCTGCAAGGCCTTGGGCCTACTTCCAGCCTCCTGGCACCAGTTTTACTGATACTTGTGACATTTGCAGGTGTTAGGCTTCAAGGGGATGAAGTCGCACCTTCTACCCAGGGTTATGGAACTCCGCGCAGGGTGAGATTTCAGGGTTCACCCCTGGATGGAAGTGTGAACATAAAACACTTCAAATACTCAGGAAAGTGTATTTAGCTACTTTACAGTATCAGAATAAGGCCTGCAAGGCCTTGGGCCTACTTCCAGCCTCCTGGCACCAGTTTTACTGATACTTGTGACATTTGTAGGTGTTAGGCTTCAAGGGCATGAAGTCGCACCTTCTACCCAGGGTCATGGAGCTCCGCGCAGGGTAAGATTTCAGGGTTCACCCCAGGCTGGAGGAGTGAAAATAAAACACTTCACACACTCAGGAAAGTGTATTTAACTCCTTTACAGTATCAGAATAAGGCCTGCAAGGCCTTGGGCCTACTTCCAGCCTCCTGGCACCAGTTTTACTGATACTTGTGACATTTGTAGGTGTTAGGCTTCAAGGGCATGAAGTCGCACCTTCTGCCCAGGGTCATGGAGCTCCACGCAGGGTAAGATTTCAGGGACCACCCCAGGCTTGAGCTGTGAAAATAAAACACTTCACATACTCAGGAAAGTGTATTTAGCTACTTTACAGTATCAGAATAAGGCCTGCAAGGCCTTGGGCCTACTTCCAGCATCCTGGCACCAGTTTTACTGATACTTGTGACATTTGTAGGTGTTAGGCTTCAAGGGGATGAAGTCGCACCTTCTACCCAGGGTCATGGAGCTCCGCGCAGGGTAAGATTTCAGGCTTCACCCCAGGCTGGAGGAGTGAAAATAAAACCCTTCACACACTCAGGAAAGTGTATTTAACTCCTTTACAGTATCAGAATAAGGCCTGCAAGGCCTTGGGCCTACTTCCAGCCTCCTGGCACCAGTTTTACTGATACGTGTGACATTTGCAGGTGTTAGGCTTCAAGGGGATGAAGTCGCACCTTCTACCCAGGGTTATGGAACTCCGCGCAGGGTGAGATTTCAGGGTTCACCCCTGGATGGAAGTGTGAGAATAAAACACTTCACATACTCAGGAACGTGTATTTAGCTGCTTTACAGCATCAGAATAAGGCCTGCAAGGCCTTGGGCCTACTTCCGGCCTCCTGGCACCAGTTTTACTGATACTTGTGACATTTGCAGGTGTTAGGCTTCAAGGGGATGAAGTCGCACCTTCTACCCAGGGTCATGGAGCTCCGCGCAGGGTAAGATTTCAAGCTTCACCCCAGGCTGGAGGAGTGAAAATAAAACCCTTCACACACTCAGGAAAGTGTATTTAACTCCTTTACAGTATCAGAATAAGGCCTGCAAGGCCTTGGGCCTACTTCCAGCCTCCTGGCACCAGTTTTACTGATACTTGTGACATTTGCAGGTGTTAGGCTTCAAGGGGATGAAGTCGCACCTTCTACCCAGGGTTATGGAACTCCGCGCAGGGTGAGATTTCAGGGTTCACCCCTGGATGGAAGTGTGAGAATAAAACACTTCACATACTCAGGAAAGTGTATTTAGCTGCTTTACAGTATCAGAATAAGGCCTGCACGGCCTTGGGCCTACTTCCAGCCTCCTGGCACCAGTTTTACTGATACTTGTGACATTTGCAGGTCTTAGGCTTCAAGGGGATGAAGTCGCACCTTCTACCCAGGGTCATGGAGCTCCGCGCAGGGTAAGATTTCAGGCTTCACCCCAGGCTGGAGGAGTGAAAATAAAACACTTCACACACTCAGGAAAGTGTATTTAACTCCTTTACAGTATCAGAATAAGGCCTGCAAGGCCTTGGGCCTACTTCCAGCCTCCTGGCACCAGTTTTACTGATACTTGTGACATTTGCAGGTGTTAGGCTTCAAGGGGATGAAGTCGCACCTTCTACCCAGGGTCATGGAGCTCCGCGCAGGGTAAGATTTCAGGCTTCACCCCTGGCTGGATGACTGAAAATAAAACACTTCACACACTCAGGAAAGTGTATTTAACTCATTTACAGTATCAGAATAAGGCCTGCAAGGCCTTGGGCCTACTTCCAGCCTCCTGGCACCAGTTTTACTGAAAGTTGTGACATTTGCAGGTGTTAGGCTTCAAGGGGATGAAGTCGCACCTTCTACCCAGGGTTATGGAACTCCGTGCAGGGTGAGATTTCAGGGTTCACCCCTGGATGGAAGTGTGAGAATAAAACACTTCACATACTCAGGAAAGTGTATTTAGCTGCTTTACAGTATCAGAATAAGGCCTGCAAGGCCTTGGGCCTACTTCCAGCCTCCTGGCACCAGTTTTACTGATACTTGTGACATTTGCAGGTCTTAGGCTTCAAGGGGATGAAGTCGCACCTTCTACCCAGGGTCATGGAGCTCCGCGCAGGGTAAGATTTCAGGCTTCACCCCAGGCTGGAGGAGTGAAAATAAAACACTTCACACACTCAGGAAAGTGTATTTAACTCCTTTACAGTATCAGAATAAGGCCTGCAAGGCCTTGGGCCTACTTCCAGCCTCCTGGCACCAGTTTTACTGATACTTGTGACATTTGCAGGTGTTAGGCATCAAGGGGATGAAGTCGCACCTTCTACCCAGGGTCATGGAGCTCCGCGCAGGGTAAGATTTCAGGCTTCACCCCAGGCTGGAGGAGTGAAAATAAAACACTTCACACACTCAGGAAAGTGTATTTAACTCCTTTACAGTATCAGAATAAGGCCTGCAAGGCCTTGGGCCTACTTCCAGCCTCCTGGCACCAGTTTTACTGATACTTGTGACATTTGCAGGTGTTCGGCTTCAAGGGGATGAAGTCGCACCTTCTACCCAGGGTCATGGAGCTCCGCGCAGGGTAAGATTTCAGGCTTCACCCCTGGCTGCAGGTGTGAAAATAAAACACTTCACATACTCAGGAAAGTGTATTTAGCTCCTTTACAGTATCAGAATAGGGCCTGCAAGGCCTTGGGCCTACTTCCAGCCTCCTGGAACCAGTTTTACTGATACTTGTGACATTTGCAGGTGTTAGGCTTCAAGGGGATGAAGCCGCACCTTCTACCCAGGTTTATGGAGCTCCGCGCAGGGTAAGATTTCAGGGTTCACCCCTGGCTGGAGGTGTGAAAATAAAACACTTCTCATACTCAGGAAAGTGTATTTAACTCCTTTACAGTATCAGAACAAGGCCTGCAAGGCCTTGGGCCTACTTCCAGCCTCCTGGCACCAGTTTTACTGATACTTGTGACATTTGCAGGTGTTAGGCTTCAAGGGGATGAAGTTGCACCTTCTACCCAGGGTTATGGAACTCCGCGCAGGGTGAGATTTCAGGGTTCACCCCTGGATGGAAGTGTGAGAATAAAACACTTCACATACTCAGGAAAGTATATTTAGCTGCTTTACAGTATCAGAATAAGGCCTGCAAGGCCTTGGGCCTACTTCCAGCCTCTTGGCACCAGTTTTACTGATACTTGTGACATTTGCAGGTGTTAGGCTTCAAGGGGATGAAGTCGCACCTTCTACCCAGGGTTATGGAGCTCCGCGCAGGGTGAGATTTCAGGGTTCACCCCTGGATGGAAGTGTGAACATAAAACACTTCACATACTCAGGAAAGTGTATTTAGCTGCTTTACAGTATCAGAATAAGGCCTGCAAGGCCTTGGGCCTACTTCCAGCCTCCTGGCACCAGTTTTACTGATACTTGTGACATTTGCAGGTGTTCGGCTTCAAGGGGATGAAGTCGCACCTTCTACCCAGGGTCATGGAGCTCCGCGCAGGGTAAGATTTCAGGCTTCACCCCTGGCTGCAGGTGTGAAAATAAAACACTTCACATACTCAGGAAAGTGTATTTAGCTCCTTTACAGTATCAGAATAGGGCCTGCAAGGCCTTGGGCCTACTTCCAGCCTCCTGGAACCAGTTTTACTGATACTTGTGACATTTGCAGGTGTTAGGCTTCAAGGGGATGAAGCCGCACCTTCTACCCAGGTTTATGGAGCTCCGCGCAGGGTAAGATTTCAGGGTTCACCCCTGGCTGGAGGTGTGAAAATAAAACACTTCTCATACTCAGGAAAGTGTATTTAACTCCTTTACAGTATCAGAACAAGGCCTGCAAGGCCTTGGGCCTACTTCCAGCCTCCTGGCACCAGTTTTACTGATACTTGTGACATTTGCAGGTGTTAGGCTTCAAGGGGATGAAGTTGCACCTTCTACCCAGGGTTATGGAACTCCGCGCAGGGTGAGATTTCAGGGTTCACCCCTGGATGGAAGTGTGAGAATAAAACACTTCACATACTCAGGAAAGTGTATTTAGCTGCTTTACAGTATCAGAATAAGGCCTGCAAGGCCTTGGGCCTACTTCCAGCCTCTTGGCACCAGTTTTACTGATACTTGTGACATTTGCAGGTGTTAGGCTTCAAGGGGATGAAGTCGCACCTTCTACCCAGGGTTATGGAGCTCCGCGCAGGGTGAGATTTCAGGGTTCACCCCTGGATGGAAGTGTGAACATAAAACACTTCACATACTCAGGAAAGTGTATTTAGCTGCTTTACAGTATCAGAATAAGGCCTGCAAGGCCTTGGGCCTACTTCCAGCCTCCTGGCACCAGTTTTACTGATACTTGTGACATTTGCAGGTGTTAGGCATCAAGGGGATGAAGTCGCACCTTCTACCCAGGGTCATGGAGCTCCGCGCAGGGTAAGATTTCAGGCTTCACCCCAGGCTGGAGGGGTGAAAATAAAACACTTCACACACTCAGGAAAGTGTATTTAACTCCTTTACAGTATCAGAATAAGGCCTGCAAGGCCTTGGGCCTACTTCCAGCCTCCTGGCACCAGTTTTACTGATACTTGTGACATTTGCAGGTGTTAGGCTTCAAGGGGATGAAGTCGCACCTTCTACCCAGGGTTATGGAACTCCGCGCAGGGTGAGATTTCAGGGTTCACCCCTGGATGGAAGTGTGAACATAAAACACTTCACATACTCAGGAAAGTGTATTTAGCTGCTTTACAGTATCAGAATAAGGCCTGCAAGGCCTTGGGCCTACTTCCAGCCTCCTGGCACCAGTTTTACTGATACTTGTGACATTTGCAGGTGTTAGGCTTCAAGGGGATGAAGTCGCACCTTCTACCCAGGGTTATGGAACTCCGCGCAGGGTGAGATTTCAGGGTTCACCCCTGGATGGAAGTGTGAACATAAAACACTTCACATACTCAGGAAAGTGTATTTAGCTGCTTTACAGTATCAGAATAAGGCCTGCAAGGCCTTGGGCCTACTTCCAGCCTCCTGGCACCAGTTTTACTGATACTTGTGACATTTGCAGGTGTTAGGCTTCAAGGGGATGAAGTCGCACCTTCTACCCAGGGTTATGGAACTCCGCGCAGGGTGAGATTTCAGGGTTCACCCCTGGATGGAAGTGTGAACATAAAACACTTCAAATACTCAGGAAAGTGTATTTAGCTACTTTACAGTATCAGAATAAGGCCTGCAAGGCCTTGGGCCTACTTCCAGCCTCCTGGCACCAGTTTTACTGATACTTGTGACATTTGTAGGTGTTAGGCTTCAAGGGCATGAAGTCGCACCTTCTACCCAGGGTCATGGAGCTCCGCGCAGGGTAAGATTTCAGGGTTCACCCCAGGCTGGAGGAGTGAAAATAAAACACTTCACACACTCAGGAAAGTGTATTTAACTCCTTTACAGTATCAGAATAAGGCCTGCAAGGCCTTGGGCCTACTTCCAGCCTCCTGGCACCAGTTTTACTGATACTTGTGACATTTGTAGGTGTTAGGCTTCAAGGGCATGAAGTCGCACCTTCTGCCCAGGGTCATGGAGCTCCACGCAGGGTAAGATTTCAGGGACCACCCCAGGCTTGAGCTGTGAAAATAAAACACTTCACATACTCAGGAAAGTGTATTTAGCTACTTTACAGTATCAGAATAAGGCCTGCAAGGCCTTGGGCCTACTTCCAGCATCCTGGCACCAGTTTTACTGATACTTGTGACATTTGTAGGTGTTAGGCTTCAAGGGGATGAAGTCGCACCTTCTACCCAGGGTCATGGAGCTCCGCGCAGGGTAAGATTTCAGGCTTCACCCCAGGCTGGAGGAGTGAAAATAAAACCCTTCACACACTCAGGAAAGTGTATTTAACTCCTTTACAGTATCAGAATAAGGCCTGCAAGGCCTTGGGCCTACTTCCAGCCTCCTGGCACCAGTTTTACTGATACTTGTGACATTTGCAGGTGTTAGGCTTCAAGGGGATGAAGTCGCACCTTCTACCCAGGGTTATGGAACTCCGCGCAGGGTGAGATTTCAGGGTTCACCCCTGGATGGAAGTGTGAGAATAAAACACTTCACATACTCAGGAACGTGTATTTAGCTGCTTTACAGCATCAGAATAAGGCCTGCAAGGCCTTGGGCCTACTTCCAGCCTCCTGGCACCAGTTTTACTGATACTTGTGACATTTGCAGGTGTTAGGCTTCAAGGGGATGAAGTCGCACCTTCTACCCAGGGTCATGGAGCTCCGCGCAGGGTAAGATTTCAAGCTTCACCCCAGGCTGGAGGAGTGAAAATAAAACCCTTCACACACTCAGGAAAGTGTATTTAACTCCTTTACAGTATCAGAATAAGGCCTGCAAGGCCTTGGGCCTACTTCCAGCCTCCTGGCACCAGTTTTACTGATACTTGTGACATTTGCAGGTGTTAGGCTTCAAGGGGATGAAGTCGCACCTTCTACCCAGGGTTATGGAACTCCGCGCAGGGTGAGATTTCAGGGTTCACCCCTGGATGGAAGTGTGAGAATAAAACACTTCACATACTCAGGAAAGTGTATTTAGCTGCTTTACAGTATCAGAATAAGGCCTGCACGGCCTTGGGCCTACTTCCAGCCTCCTGGCACCAGTTTTACTGATACTTGTGACATTTGCAGGTCTTAGGCTTCAAGGGGATGAAGTCGCACCTTCTACCCAGGGTCATGGAGCTCCGCGCAGGGTAAGATTTCAGGCTTCACCCCAGGCTGGAGGAGTGAAAATAAAACACTTCACACACTCAGGAAAGTGTATTTAACTCCTTTACAGTATCAGAATAAGGCCTGCAAGGCCTTGGGCCTACTTCCAGCCTCCTGGCACCAGTTTTACTGATACTTGTGACATTTGCAGGTGTTAGGCTTCAAGGGGATGAAGTCGCACCTTCTACCCAGGGTCATGGAGCTCCGCGCAGGGTAAGATTTCAGGCTTCACCCCTGGCTGGAGGACTGAAAATAAAACACTTCACACACTCAGGAAAGTGTATTTAACTCATTTACAGTATCAGAATAAGGCCTGCAAGGCCTTGGGCCTACTTCCAGCCTCCTGGCACCAGTTTTACTGAAAGTTGTGACATTTGCAGGTGTTAGGCTTCAAGGGGATGAAGTCGCACCTTCTACCCAGGGTTATGGAACTCCGCGCAGGGTGAGATTTCAGGGTTCACCCCTGGATGGAAGTGTGAGAATAAAACACTTCACATACTCAGGAAAGTGTATTTAGCTGCTTTACAGTATCAGAATAAGGCCTGCAAGGCCTTGGGCCTACTTCCAGCCTCCTGGCACCAGTTTTACTGATACTTGTGACATTTGCAGGTCTTAGGCTTCAAGGGGATGAAGTCGCACCTTCTACCCAGGGTCATGGAGCTCCGCGCAGGGTAAGATTTCAGGCTTCACCCCAGGCTGGAGGAGTGAAAATAAAACACTTCACACACTCAGGAAAGTGTATTTAACTCCTTTACAGTATCAGAATAAGGCCTGCAAGGCCTTGGGCCTACTCCCAGCCTCCTGGCACCAGTTTTACTGATACTTGTGACATTTGCAGGTGTTAGGCTTCAAGGGGATGAAGTCGCACCTTCTACCCAGCATTATGGAACTCCGCGCAGGGTGAGATTTCAGGGTTCACCCCTGGATGGAAGTGTGAGAATAAAACACTTCACATACTCAGGAAAGTGTATTTAGCTGCTTTACAGTATCAGAATAAGGCCTGCAAGGCCTTGGGCCTACTTCCAGCCTCCTGGCACCAGTTTTACTGATACTTGTGACATTTGCAGGTGTTAGGCTTCAAGGGGATGAAGTCGCACCTTCTACCCAGGGTTATGGAACTCCGCGCAGGGTGAGATTTCAGGGTTCACCCCTGGATGGAAGTGTGAGAATAAAACACTTCACATACTCAGGAAAGTGTATTTAACTCCTTTACAGTATCAGAACAAGGCCTGCCAGGCCATGGGTGTGTTTCCAGCCTCCAGGCACCAGTTTTACTGATACTTGTGACACTTGGAGGTGTCAAGCTTCAAGGGAACAAAGTCAAACCTTCTACCCAGGGTTATGGAGCTCCGCGCAGGATACGATTTCAGGTTTCACCCCTGGCTGCAGGTGTGAAAACAAAACACTTCACATACTCAGTAAAGTGTATTTAACCCCTTTACAGTATCAGAAAAAGGCCTGCAAGGCCTTGGGCCTACTTCCAGCCTCCTGGCACCAGTTGTACTGATACTTGTGACATTTGCAGGTGTTAGGCTTCAAGGGGACGAAGTCGCACCTTCTACCCAGGGTTATGGAGCTCCGCCCAGGGTAAGATTTCAGGTTTCACCCCTGGCTGCAGGTGTGAAAACAAAACACTTCACATACTCAGGAAAGTGTATTTAGCTCCTTTACAGTATCAGAATAAGGCCTGCAAGGCCTTGGGCCTACTTCCAGCCTCCTGGCACCAGTTTTACTGATACTTGTGACATTTGTAGGTGTTAGGCTTCAAGGGGATGAAGTCGCACCTTCTACCCAGGGTTATGGAACTCCGCGCAGGGTGAGATTTCAGGGTTCATCCCAGGCTTGAGCTGTGAAAATAAAACACTTCACACACTCAGGAAAGTGTATTTAACTCCTTTACAGTATCACAATAAGGCCTGCAAGGCCTTGGGCCTACTTCCGGCCTCCTGGCACCAGTTTTACTGATACTTGTGACATTTGCAGGTGTTAGGCTTCAAGGGGATGAAGTCGCACCTTCTACCCAGGGTTATGGAGCTCCGCGCAGGGTGAGATTTCAGGGTTCACCCCTGGATGGAAGTGTGAACATAAAACACTTCACATACTCAGGAAAGTGTATTTAGCTGCTTTACAGTATCAGAATAAGGCCTGCAAGGCCTTGGGCCTACTTCCAGCCTCCTGGCACCAGTTTTACTGATACTTGTGACATTTGCAGGTGTTCGGCTTCAAGGGGATGAAGTCGCACCTTCTACCCAGGGTCATGGAGCTCCGCGCAGGGTAAGATTTCAGGCTTCACCCCTGGCTGCAGGTGTGAAAATAAAACACTTCACATACTCAGGAAAGTGTATTTAGCTCCTTTACAGTATCAGAATAGGGCCTGCAAGGCCTTGGGCCTACTTCCAGCCTCCTGGAACCAGTTTTACTGATACTTGTGACATTTGCAGGTGTTAGGCTTCAAGGGGATGAAGCCGCACCTTCTACCCAGGTTTATGGAGCTCCGCGCAGGGTAAGATTTCAGGGTTCACCCCTGGCTGGAGGTGTGAAAATAAAACACTTCTCATACTCAGGAAAGTGTATTTAACTCCTTTACAGTATCAGAACAAGGCCTGCAAGGCCTTGGGCCTACTTCCAGCCTCCTGGCACCAGTTTTACTGATACTTGTGACATTTGCAGGTGTTAGGCTTCAAGGGGATGAAGTTGCACCTTCTACCCAGGGTTATGGAACTCCGCGCAGGGTGAGATTTCAGGGTTCACCCCTGGATGGAAGTGTGAGAATAAAACACTTCACATACTCAGGAAAGTGTATTTAGCTGCTTTACAGTATCAGAATAAGGCCTGCAAGGCCTTGGGCCTACTTCCAGCCTCTTGGCACCAGTTTTACTGATACTTGTGACATTTGCAGGTGTTAGGCTTCAAGGGGATGAAGTCGCACCTTCTACCCAGGGTTATGGAGCTCCGCGCAGGGTGAGATTTCAGGGTTCACCCCTGGATGGAAGTGTGAACATAAAACACTTCACATACTCAGGAAAGTGTATTTAGCTGCTTTACAGTATCAGAATAAGGCCTGCAAGGCCTTGGGCCTACTTCCAGCCTCCTGGCACCAGTTTTACTGATACTTGTGACATTTGCAGGTGTTAGGCATCAAGGGGATGAAGTCGCACCTTCTACCCAGGGTCATGGAGCTCCGCGCAGGGTAAGATTTCAGGCTTCACCCCAGGCTGGAGGGGTGAAAATAAAACACTTCACACACTCAGGAAAGTGTATTTAACTCCTTTACAGTATCAGAATAAGGCCTGCAAGGCCTTGGGCCTACTTCCAGCCTCCTGGCACCAGTTTTACTGATACTTGTGACATTTGCAGGTGTTAGGCTTCAAGGGGATGAAGTCGCACCTTCTACCCAGGGTTATGGAACTCCGCGCAGGGTGAGATTTCAGGGTTCACCCCTGGATGGAAGTGTGAACATAAAACACTTCACATACTCAGGAAAGTGTATTTAGCTGCTTTACAGTATCAGAATAAGGCCTGCAAGGCCTTGGGCCTACTTCCAGCCTCCTGGCACCAGTTTTACTGATACTTGTGACATTTGCAGGTGTTAGGCTTCAAGGGGATGAAGTCGCACCTTCTACCCAGGGTTATGGAACTCCGCGCAGGGTGAGATTTCAGGGTTCACCCCTGGATGGAAGTGTGAACATAAAACACTTCAAATACTCAGGAAAGTGTATTTAGCTACTTTACAGTATCAGAATAAGGCCTGCAAGGCCTTGGGCCTACTTCCAGCCTCCTGGCACCAGTTTTACTGATACTTGTGACATTTGTAGGTGTTAGGCTTCAAGGGGATGAAGTCGCACCTTCTACCCAGGGTTATGGAACTCCGCGCAGGGTGAGATTTCAGGGTTCATCCCAGGCTTGAGCTGTGAAAATAAAACACTTCACACACTCAGGAAAGTGTATTTAACTCCTTTACAGTATCACAATAAGGCCTGCAAGGCCTTGGGCCTACTTCCGGCCTCCTGGCACCAGTTTTACTGATACTTGTGACATTTGCAGGTGTTAGGCTTCAAGGGGATGAAGTCGCACCTTCTACCCAGGGTTATGGAGCTCCGCGCAGGGTGAGATTTCAGGGTTCACCCCTGGATGGAAGTGTGAACATAAAACACTTCACATACTCAGGAAAGTGTATTTAGCTGCTTTACAGTATCAGAATAAGGCCTGCAAGGCCTTGGGCCTACTTCCAGCCTCCTGGCACCAGTTTTACTGATACTTGTGACATTTGCAGGTGTTCGGCTTCAAGGGGATGAAGTCGCACCTTCTACCCAGGGTCATGGAGCTCCGCCCAGGGTAAGATTTCAGGTTTCACCCCTGGCTGCAGGTGTGAAAACAAAACACTTCACATACTCAGGAAAGTGTATTTAGCTCCTTTACAGTATCAGAATAAGGCCTGCAAGGCCTTGGGCCTACTTCCAGCCTCCTGGCACCAGTTTTACTGATACTTGTGACATTTGTAGGTGTTAGGCTTCAAGGGGATGAAGTCGCACCTTCTACCCAGGGTTATGGAACTCCGCGCAGGGTGAGATTTCAGGGTTCATCCCAGGCTTGAGCTGTGAAAATAAAACACTTCACACACTCAGGAAAGTGTATTTAACTCCTTTACAGTATCACAATAAGGCCTGCAAGGCCTTGGGCCTACTTCCGGCCTCCTGGCACCAGTTTTACTGATACTTGTGACATTTGCAGGTGTTAGGCTTCAAGGGGATGAAGTCGCACCTTCTACCCAGGGTTATGGAGCTCCGCGCAGGGTGAGATTTCAGGGTTCACCCCTGGATGGAAGTGTGAACATAAAACACTTCACATACTCAGGAAAGTGTATTTAGCTGCTTTACAGTATCAGAATAAGGCCTGCAAGGCCTTGGGCCTACTTCCAGCCTCCTGGCACCAGTTTTACTGATACTTGTGACATTTGCAGGTGTTCGGCTTCAAGGGGATGAAGTCGCACCTTCTACCCAGGGTCATGGAGCTCCGCGCAGGGTAAGATTTCAGGCTTCACCCCTGGCTGCAGGTGTGAAAATAAAACACTTCACATACTCAGGAAAGTGTATTTAGCTCCTTTACAGTATCAGAATAGGGCCTGCAAGGCCTTGGGCCTACTTCCAGCCTCCTGGAACCAGTTTTACTGATACTTGTGACATTTGCAGGTGTTAGGCTTCAAGGGGATGAAGCCGCACCTTCTACCCAGGTTTATGGAGCTCCGCGCAGGGTAAGATTTCAGGGTTCACCCCTGGCTGGAGGTGTGAAAATAAAACACTTCTCATACTCAGGAAAGTGTATTTAACTCCTTTACAGTATCAGAACAAGGCCTGCAAGGCCTTGGGCCTACTTCCAGCCTCCTGGCACCAGTTTTACTGATACTTGTGACATTTGCAGGTGTTAGGCTTCAAGGGGATGAAGTTGCACCTTCTACCCAGGGTTATGGAACTCCGCGCAGGGTGAGATTTCAGGGTTCACCCCTGGATGGAAGTGTGAGAATAAAACACTTCACATACTCAGGAAAGTGTATTTAGCTGCTTTACAGTATCAGAATAAGGCCTGCAAGGCCTTGGGCCTACTTCCAGCCTCTTGGCACCAGTTTTACTGATACTTGTGACATTTGCAGGTGTTAGGCTTCAAGGGGATGAAGTCGCACCTTCTACCCAGGGTTATGGAGCTCCGCGCAGGGTGAGATTTCAGGGTTCACCCCTGGATGGAAGTGTGAACATAAAACACTTCACATACTCAGGAAAGTGTATTTAGCTGCTTTACAGTATCAGAATAAGGCCTGCAAGGCCTTGGGCCTACTTCCAGCCTCCTGGCACCAGTTTTACTGATACTTGTGACATTTGCAGGTGTTAGGCATCAAGGGGATGAAGTCGCACCTTCTACCCAGGGTCATGGAGCTCCGCGCAGGGTAAGATTTCAGGCTTCACCCCAGGCTGGAGGGGTGAAAATAAAACACTTCACACACTCAGGAAAGTGTATTTAACTCCTTTACAGTATCAGAATAAGGCCTGCAAGGCCTTGGGCCTACTTCCAGCCTCCTGGCACCAGTTTTACTGATACTTGTGACATTTGCAGGTGTTAGGCTTCAAGGGGATGAAGTCGCACCTTCTACCCAGGGTTATGGAACTCCGCGCAGGGTGAGATTTCAGGGTTCACCCCTGGATGGAAGTGTGAACATAAAACACTTCACATACTCAGGAAAGTGTATTTAGCTGCTTTACAGTATCAGAATAAGGCCTGCAAGGCCTTGGGCCTACTTCCAGCCTCCTGGCACCAGTTTTACTGATACTTGTGACATTTGCAGGTGTTAGGCTTCAAGGGGATGAAGTCGCACCTTCTACCCAGGGTTATGGAACTCCGCGCAGGGTGAGATTTCAGGGTTCACCCCTGGATGGAAGTGTGAACATAAAACACTTCAAATACTCAGGAAAGTGTATTTAGCTACTTTACAGTATCAGAATAAGGCCTGCAAGGCCTTGGGCCTACTTCCAGCCTCCTGGCACCAGTTTTACTGATACTTGTGACATTTGTAGGTGTTAGGCTTCAAGGGCATGAAGTCGCACCTTCTACCCAGGGTCATGGAGCTCCGCGCAGGGTAAGATTTCAGGGTTCACCCCAGGCTGGAGGAGTGAAAATAAAACACTTCACACACTCAGGAAAGTGTATTTAACTCCTTTACAGTATCAGAATAAGGCCTGCAAGGCCTTGGGCCTACTTCCAGCCTCCTGGCACCAGTTTTACTGATACTTGTGACATTTGTAGGTGTTAGGCTTCAAGGGCATGAAGTCGCACCTTCTGCCCAGGGTCATGGAGCTCCACGCAGGGTAAGATTTCAGGGACCACCCCAGGCTTGAGCTGTGAAAATAAAACACTTCACATACTCAGGAAAGTGTATTTAGCTACTTTACAGTATCAGAATAAGGCCTGCAAGGCCTTGGGCCTACTTCCAGCATCCTGGCACCAGTTTTACTGATACTTGTGACATTTGTAGGTGTTAGGCTTCAAGGGGATGAAGTCGCACCTTCTACCCAGGGTCATGGAGCTCCGCGCAGGGTAAGATTTCAGGCTTCACCCCAGGCTGGAGGAGTGAAAATAAAACCCTTCACACACTCAGGAAAGTGTATTTAACTCCTTTACAGTATCAGAATAAGGCCTGCAAGGCCTTGGGCCTACTTCCAGCCTCCTGGCACCAGTTTTACTGATACGTGTGACATTTGCAGGTGTTAGGCTTCAAGGGGATGAAGTCGCACCTTCTACCCAGGGTTATGGAACTCCGCGCAGGGTGAGATTTCAGGGTTCACCCCTGGATGGAAGTGTGAGAATAAAACACTTCACATACTCAGGAACGTGTATTTAGCTGCTTTACAGCATCAGAATAAGGCCTGCAAGGCCTTGGGCCTACTTCCGGCCTCCTGGCACCAGTTTTACTGATACTTGTGACATTTGCAGGTGTTAGGCTTCAAGGGGATGAAGTCGCACCTTCTACCCAGGGTCATGGAGCTCCGCGCAGGGTAAGATTTCAAGCTTCACCCCAGGCTGGAGGAGTGAAAATAAAACCCTTCACACACTCAGGAAAGTGTATTTAACTCCTTTACAGTATCAGAATAAGGCCTGCAAGGCCTTGGGCCTACTTCCAGCCTCCTGGCACCAGTTTTACTGATACTTGTGACATTTGCAGGTGTTAGGCTTCAAGGGGATGAAGTCGCACCTTCTACCCAGGGTTATGGAACTCCGCGCAGGGTGAGATTTCAGGGTTCACCCCTGGATGGAAGTGTGAGAATAAAACACTTCACATACTCAGGAAAGTGTATTTAGCTGCTTTACAGTATCAGAATAAGGCCTGCACGGCCTTGGGCCTACTTCCAGCCTCCTGGCACCAGTTTTACTGATACTTGTGACATTTGCAGGTCTTAGGCTTCAAGGGGATGAAGTCGCACCTTCTACCCAGGGTCATGGAGCTCCGCGCAGGGTAAGATTTCAGGCTTCACCCCAGGCTGGAGGAGTGAAAATAAAACACTTCACACACTCAGGAAAGTGTATTTAACTCCTTTACAGTATCAGAATAAGGCCTGCAAGGCCTTGGGCCTACTTCCAGCCTCCTGGCACCAGTTTTACTGATACTTGTGACATTTGCAGGTGTTAGGCTTCAAGGGGATGAAGTCGCACCTTCTACCCAGGGTCATGGAGCTCCGCGCAGGGTAAGATTTCAGGCTTCACCCCTGGCTGGAGGACTGAAAATAAAACACTTCACACACTCAGGAAAGTGTATTTAACTCATTTACAGTATCAGAATAAGGCCTGCAAGGCCTTGGGCCTACTTCCAGCCTCCTGGCACCAGTTTTACTGAAAGTTGTGACATTTGCAGGTGTTAGGCTTCAAGGGGATGAAGTCGCACCTTCTACCCAGGGTTATGGAACTCCGTGCAGGGTGAGATTTCAGGGTTCACCCCTGGATGGAAGTGTGAGAATAAAACACTTCACATACTCAGGAAAGTGTATTTAGCTGCTTTACAGTATCAGAATAAGGCCTGCAAGGCCTTGGGCCTACTTCCAGCCTCCTGGCACCAGTTTTACTGATACTTGTGACATTTGCAGGTCTTAGGCTTCAAGGGGATGAAGTCGCACCTTCTACCCAGGGTCATGGAGCTCCGCGCAGGGTAAGATTTCAGGCTTCACCCCAGGCTGGAGGAGTGAAAATAAAACACTTCACACACTCAGGAAAGTGTATTTAACTCCTTTACAGTATCAGAATAAGGCCTGCAAGGCCTTGGGCCTACTTCCAGCCTCCTGGCACCAGTTTTACTGATACTTGTGACATTTGCAGGTGTTAGGCTTCAAGGGGATGAAGTCGCACCTTCTACCCAGGGTCATGGAGCTCCGCGCAGGGTAAGATTTCAGGCTTCACCCCTGGCTGGAGGACTGAAAATAAAACACTTCACACACTCAGGAAAGTGTATTTAACTCATTTACAGTATCAGAATAAGGCCTGCAAGGCCTTGGGCCTACTTCCAGCCTCCTGGCACCAGTTTTACTGAAAGTTGTGACATTTGCAGGTGTTAGGCTTCAAGGGGATGAAGTCGCACCTTCTACCCAGGGTTATGGAACTCCGTGCAGGGTGAGATTTCAGGGTTCACCCCTGGATGGAAGTGTGAGAATAAAACACTTCACATACTCAGGAAAGTGTATTTAGCTGCTTTACAGTATCAGAATAAGGCCTGCAAGGCCTTGGGCCTACTTCCAGCCTCCTGGCACCAGTTTTACTGATACTTGTGACATTTGCAGGTCTTAGGCTTCAAGGGGATGAAGTCGCACCTTCTACCCAGGGTCATGGAGCTCCGCGCAGGGTAAGATTTCAGGCTTCACCCCTGGCTGGAGGTGTGAAAATAAAACACTTCTCATACTCAGGAAAGTGAATTTAACTCCTTTACAGTATCAGAACAAGGCCTGCAAGGCCTTGGGCCTACTTCCAGCCTCCTGGCACCAGTTTTACTGATACTTGTGACATTTGCAGGTGTTAGGCTTCAAGGGGATGAAGTTGCACCTTCTACCCAGGGTTATGGAACTCCGCGCAGGGTGAGATTTCAGGGTTCACCCCTGAATGGAAGTGTGAGAATAAAACACTTCACATACTCAGGAAAGTATATTTAGCTGCTTTACAGTATCAGAATAAGGCCTGCAAGGCCTTGGGCCTACTTCCAGCCTCTTGGCACCAGTTTTACTGATACTTGTGACATTTGCAGGTGTTAGGCTTCAAGGGGATGAAGTCGCACCTTCTACCCAGGGTTATGGAGCTCCGCGCAGGGTGAGATTTCAGGGTTCACCCCTGGATGGAAGTGTGAACATAAAACACTTCACATACTCAGGAAAGTGTATTTAGCTGCTTTACAGTATCAGAATAAGGCCTGCAAGGCCTTGGGCCTACTTCCAGCCTCCTGGCACCAGTTTTACTGATACTTGTGACATTTGCAGGTGTTCGGCTTCAAGGGGATGAAGTCGCACCTTCTACCCAGGGTCATGGAGCTCCGCGCAGGGTAAGATTTCAGGCTTCACCCCTGGCTGCAGGTGTGAAAATAAAACACTTCACATACTCAGGAAAGTGTATTTAGCTCCTTTACAGTATCAGAATAGGGCCTGCAAGGCCTTGGGCCTACTTCCAGCCTCCTGGAACCAGTTTTACTGATACTTGTGACATTTGCAGGTGTTAGGCTTCAAGGGGATGAAGCCGCACCTTCTACCCAGGTTTATGGAGCTCCGCGCAGGGTAAGATTTCAGGGTTCACCCCTGGCTGGAGGTGTGAAAATAAAACACTTCTCATACTCAGGAAAGTGTATTTAACTCCTTTACAGTATCAGAACAAGGCCTGCAAGGCCTTGGGCCTACTTCCAGCCTCCTGGCACCAGTTTTACTGATACTTGTGACATTTGCAGGTGTTAGGCTTCAAGGGGATGAAGTTGCACCTTCTACCCAGGGTTATGGAACTCCGCGCAGGGTGAGATTTCAGGGTTCACCCCTGGATGGAAGTGTGAGAATAAAACACTTCACATACTCAGGAAAGTGTATTTAGCTGCTTTACAGTATCAGAATAAGGCCTGCAAGGCCTTGGGCCTACTTCCAGCCTCTTGGCACCAGTTTTACTGATACTTGTGACATTTGCAGGTGTTAGGCTTCAAGGGGATGAAGTCGCACCTTCTACCCAGGGTTATGGAGCTCCGCGCAGGGTGAGATTTCAGGGTTCACCCCTGGATGGAAGTGTGAACATAAAACACTTCACATACTCAGGAAAGTGTATTTAGCTGCTTTGCAGTATCAGAATAAGGCCTGCAAGGCCTTGGGCCTACTTCCAGCCTCCTGGCACCAGTTTTACTGATACTTGTGACATTTGCAGGTGTTAGGCATCAAGGGGATGAAGTCGCACCTTCTACCCAGGGTCATGGAGCTCCGCGCAGGGTAAGATTTCAGGCTTCACCCCAGGCTGGAGGGGTGAAAATAAAACACTTCACACACTCAGGAAAGTGTATTTAACTCCTTTACAGTATCAGAATAAGGCCTGCAAGGCCTTGGGCCTACTTCCAGCCTCCTGGCACCAGTTTTACTGATACTTGTGACATTTGCAGGTGTTAGGCTTCAAGGGGATGAAGTCGCACCTTCTACCCAGGGTCATGGAGCTCCGCGCAGGGTAAGATTTCAGGCTTCACCCCAGGCTGGAGGGGTGAAAATAAAACACTTCACACACTCAGGAAAGTGTATTTAACTCCTTTACAGTATCAGAATAAGGCCTGCAAGGCCTTGGGCCTACTTCCAGCCTCCTGGCACCAGTTTTACTGATACTTGTGACATTTGCAGGTGTTAGGCTTCAAGGGGATGAAGTCGCACCTTCTACCCAGGGTTATGGAACTCCGCGCAGGGTGAGATTTCAGGGTTCACCCCTGGATGGAAGTGTGAACATAAAACACTTCACATACTCAGGAAAGTGTATTTAGCTGCTTTACAGTATCAGAATAAGGCCTGCAAGGCCTTGGGCCTACTTCCAGCCTCCTGGCACCAGTTTTACTGATACTTGTGACATTTGCAGGTGTTAGGCTTCAAGGGGATGAAGTCGCACCTTCTACCCAGGGTTATGGAACTCCGCGCAGGGTGAGATTTCAGGGTTCACCCCTGGATGGAAGTGTGAACATAAAACACTTCAAATACTCAGGAAAGTGTATTTAGCTACTTTACAGTATCAGAATAAGGCCTGCAAGGCCTTGGGCCTACTTCCAGCCTCCTGGCACCAGTTTTACTGATACTTGTGACATTTGTAGGTGTTAGGCTTCAAGGGCATGAAGTCGCACCTTCTACCCAGGGTCATGGAGCTCCGCGCAGGGTAAGATTTCAGGGTTCACCCCAGGCTGGAGGAGTGAAAATAAAACACTTCACACACTCAGGAAAGTGTATTTAACTCCTTTACAGTATCAGAATAAGGCCTGCAAGGCCTTGGGCCTACTTCCAGCCTCCTGGCACCAGTTTTACTGATACTTGTGACATTTGTAGGTGTTAGGCTTCAAGGGCATGAAGTCGCACCTTCTGCCCAGGGTCATGGAGCTCCACGCAGGGTAAGATTTCAGGGACCACCCCAGGCTTGAGCTGTGAAAATAAAACACTTCACATACTCAGGAAAGTGTATTTAGCTACTTTACAGTATCAGAATAAGGCCTGCAAGGCCTTGGGCCTACTTCCAGCATCCTGGCACCAGTTTTACTGATACTTGTGACATTTGTAGGTGTTAGGCTTCAAGGGGATGAAGTCGCACCTTCTACCCAGGGTCATGGAGCTCCGCGCAGGGTAAGATTTCAGGCTTCACCCCAGGCTGGAGGAGTGAAAATAAAACCCTTCACACACTCAGGAAAGTGTATTTAACTCCTTTACAGTATCAGAATAAGGCCTGCAAGGCCTTGGGCCTACTTCCAGCCTCCTGGCACCAGTTTTACTGATACTTGTGACATTTGCAGGTGTTAGGCTTCAAGGGGATGAAGTCGCACCTTCTACCCAGGGTTATGGAACTCCGCGCAGGGTGAGATTTCAGGGTTCACCCCTGGATGGAAGTGTGAGAATAAAACACTTCACATACTCAGGAACGTGTATTTAGCTGCTTTACAGCATCAGAATAAGGCCTGCAAGGCCTTGGGCCTACTTCCAGCCTCCTGGCACCAGTTTTACTGATACTTGTGACATTTGCAGGTGTTAGGCTTCAAGGGGATGAAGTCGCACCTTCTACCCAGGGTCATGGAGCTCCGCGCAGGGTAAGATTTCAAGCTTCACCCCAGGCTGGAGGAGTGAAAATAAAACCCTTCACACACTCAGGAAAGTGTATTTAACTCCTTTACAGTATCAGAATAAGGCCTGCAAGGCCTTGGGCCTACTTCCAGCCTCCTGGCACCAGTTTTACTGATACTTGTGACATTTGCAGGTGTTAGGCTTCAAGGGGATGAAGTCGCACCTTCTACCCAGGGTTATGGAACTCCGCGCAGGGTGAGATTTCAGGGTTCACCCCTGGATGGAAGTGTGAGAATAAAACACTTCACATACTCAGGAAAGTGTATTTAGCTGCTTTACAGTATCAGAATAAGGCCTGCACGGCCTTGGGCCTACTTCCAGCCTCCTGGCACCAGTTTTACTGATACTTGTGACATTTGCAGGTCTTAGGCTTCAAGGGGATGAAGTCGCACCTTCTACCCAGGGTCATGGAGCTCCGCGCAGGGTAAGATTTCAGGCTTCACCCCAGGCTGGAGGAGTGAAAATAAAACACTTCACACACTCAGGAAAGTGTATTTAACTCCTTTACAGTATCAGAATAAGGCCTGCAAGGCCTTGGGCCTACTTCCAGCCTCCTGGCACCAGTTTTACTGATACTTGTGACATTTGCAGGTGTTAGGCTTCAAGGGGATGAAGTCGCACCTTCTACCCAGGGTCATGGAGCTCCGCGCAGGGTAAGATTTCAGGCTTCACCCCTGGCTGGAGGACTGAAAATAAAACACTTCACACACTCAGGAAAGTGTATTTAACTCATTTACAGTATCAGAATAAGGCCTGCAAGGCCTTGGGCCTACTTCCAGCCTCCTGGCACCAGTTTTACTGAAAGTTGTGACATTTGCAGGTGTTAGGCTTCAAGGGGATGAAGTCGCACCTTCTACCCAGGGTTATGGAACTCCGCGCAGGGTGAGATTTCAGGGTTCACCCCTGGATGGAAGTGTGAGAATAAAACACTTCACATACTCAGGAAAGTGTATTTAGCTGCTTTACAGTATCAGAATAAGGCCTGCAAGGCCTTGGGCCTACTTCCAGCCTCCTGGCACCAGTTTTACTGATACTTGTGACATTTGCAGGTCTTAGGCTTCAAGGGGATGAAGTCGCACCTTCTACCCAGGGTCATGGAGCTCCGCGCAGGGTAAGATTTCAGGCTTCACCCCAGGCTGGAGGAGTGAAAATAAAACACTTCACACACTCAGGAAAGTGTATTTAACTCCTTTACAGTATCAGAATAAGGCCTGCAAGGCCTTGGGCCTACTTCCAGCCTCCTGGCACCAGTTTTACTGATACTTGTGACATTTGCAGGTGTTAGGCTTCAAGGGGATGAAGTCGCACCTTCTACCCAGGGTTATGGAACTCCGCGCAGGGTGAGATTTCAGGGTTCACCCCTGGATGGAAGTGTGAGAATAAAACACTTCACATACTCAGGAAAGTGTATTTAACTCCTTTACAGTATCAGAACAAGGCCTGCCAGGCCATGGGTGTGTTTCCAGCCTCCAGGCACCAGTTTTACTGATACTTGTGACACTTGGAGGTGTCAAGCTTCAAGGGAACAAAGTCAAACCTTCTACCCAGGGTTATGGAGCTCCGCGCAGGATACGATTTCAGGTTTCACCCCTGGCTGCAGGTGTGAAAACAAAACACTTCACATACTCAGTAAAGTGTATTTAACCCCTTTACAGTATCAGAAAAAGGCCTGCAAGGCCTTGGGCCTACTTCCAGCCTCCTGGCACCAGTTGTACTGATACTTGTGACATTTGCAGGTGTTAGGCTTCAAGGGGACGAAGTCGCACCTTCTACCCAGGGTTATGGAGCTCCGCCCAGGGTAAGATTTCAGGTTTCACCCCTGGCTGCAGGTGTGAAAACAAAACACTTCACATACTCAGGAAAGTGTATTTAGCTCCTTTACAGTATCAGAATAAGGCCTGCAAGGCCTTGGGCCTACTTCCAGCCTCCTGGCACCAGTTTTACTGATACTTGTGACATTTGTAGGTGTTAGGCTTCAAGGGGATGAAGTCGCACCTTCTACCCAGGGTTATGGAACTCCGCGCAGGGTGAGATTTCAGGGTTCACCCCTGGCTGGAGGTGTGACTATGTGGATTGTTTTGTTTTCACACCTCCAGCCAGGGGTGAACCCTGAAATCTCACCCTGCGCGGAGCTCCATAACCCTGGGTAGAAGGTGCGACTTCATCCCCTTTAAGCTGTAAACCTCCAAATGTCACACATTTTACTAAAACATGTACCTGGAAGCTAGGGATGGGCCGGAGATCCTGAAGGCTAAGATATGATACTGTGAATGGTGTTCATGTACGTTCTGGACTATGGGAAGTGTTTTGTTTCCTTCCCCTACCTCCATCCAAATTAGCAGCAGGCCTCGATCAGGCTACAGGGCGCAGAATATGATTTCTGGTCTCAGGTCTCCCTCGTGACATACCATTGGATTCAGGAGTGGTCCCCACTCCAGCGATAGGGCTGAGTAGAACAGTGGTAGTCACAGGCCTCACTCTGTACTGTACTATTCAGTTCCGCAGTGGGCCTCCCCCGGTCATAGGCTCAGCGTCTGACATACAGTAACTCACTCTGTCTACAGATGTCACCTCAGACGTACACCTAGCTCCAGCTGTAAAAATCAGCTCAGCAGAGTGCCTCCATGCCGGTACTGGGGTCACCATTTCAGGTGCATTCACACCCTCTGCTCTCACTTGGGGTGTCTTTAAACATGTAGGCCTAACTCGGCCGCCTTCCTTCATTGTGTCACTGTGTATTTATTGTATTGAGTCTGGCTCGGCGCTCGGCAGTGAATGCCCTCTGCCTGCATGTGAAGCTGCCAGCACACGGCCGCCTGGTGATGCGTGCGAGGCTGGAGCCAGGGCCGTGCCCCGCTGCTTGTAAGCCCCGAGCCGAGGGTGCCACAGCCGAGGGTGCAGGCGCGCGGGGAGGGCCCCCTGGCCCCCGGGCCGGGGGCTCCCTGGCATTGTTTCCACCCCGCGCTCGGCCGGCGGAGCCCTGTGTTACTTTGGCCCGTTCCAGAACGCGCTCCCCGCGGCCCCCGCAGCCCCACTGTGACGCCACAGGGCCCGCTCCCTGCAGGAGCCCCCTCCCTCCCGCGGGCCGCCGCTCCCGGCCGCAGGAGTCGAGAGTGGACCGGGGAAAAGGGGCCCGGAGCCCGGGATTTCAGGCATGGAGGCGCCCGCCGTCGGGGGAGCGCCGAGTCTCCCCGCGGATCACAAGCCAGGGACGAGGGGTGGATCCGAAACGGGGGCAGGCGCGGGAGAGGGCCGAAGCTGGGCTCCTGGTCATGTATGCGTGGAAGCGCGTGTTTAACTGATTGTGTTTTAAAACGTGGATAATCCGAAGGTAGGAAACACAAAAGTCAGCTGGGAGCAGAGAGCCGAGTGTGCCTCGCACAGCCCTGTCTGCTCGGGACCAATCAGAGGCCGGCTCCTCCCTGTATATAATCACGGGGCTCGGGTCTGGGAGGGACATTTCTTTTCAGTGACAGCGCCCGCGCCGAGACTCGCATTACAATGGCCGAAACCGCTCCAGCCGCCGCGGCGCCTCCCGCTGAGGTCGCCCCCAAGAAAAAGCAGCAGAAGAAGACAGCGGGGGCCTCGAAGGCCAAGAAGCCTTCCGGCCCCAGCGTGGCCGATCTGATCCTGAAGGTGGTGACCGCCTCTGCCGAGAGGAAGGGAGTCTCCCTGTCGGCCATGAAGAAGGGGCTGGTCGCCGAGGGCTACGATGTGGACAAGAACAAGAGCCGGGTCAAGGCCTCCGTCAAGAGCCTGGTCAGCAAAGGCGCCCTGGCCCAGCTGAAGGGCACCGGGGCCTCCGGATCCTTCAAGGTGAACAAGAAGCAGCTGGAGGGCAAGAAGGCGGCCAAGAAGGCGGCCGCCAAGACCAAGAAACCAGCGGCCAAGAAAGCTGCCCCAGCCGCCAAGAAGCCCAAAAAGGCTCCCGCGGGGGTCAAGAAGAGCCCGAAGAAGGTCAAGAAGCCAGCGGCAGCAAAGAGCCCCAAGAAGCCCAAGGCTGCCCCCGCCAAGAAGGCTGCCAAGAGCCCAGCGAAAGCCAAGGCGGCGAAGCCCAAAGTGGCCAAGAAAAGCCCTGCCAAGGTAGTCAAACCCAAGGCAGCCAAGCCCAAAGCAGCCAAGCCCAAGAAGGCAGCGCCCAAGAAGAAGTAAGGGCTTGCACCGAGACACTGCAAACACAACGGCTCTTTTAAGAGCCATCCACCCGGTCCAGAAGAGAGCTTGTTCGTCCCCACCCTTGCACCCCGCGTGCACACTTCTCTATGATAATAAACGGCACAGTAAATCCATAGCGCGCCTTTCCGCACGCGAGTGCCGTGTGTGATCTTGGTCATATGAAAGGCTCTTTTGGTGTTGCGTGGATTGGAATCTTTATAACAAAGAAAGAAGGGGGTCTGGGAGTTATTAGACCTCAGTTCATAATAAATGTGAGATAACGTGTGCCTTGGTGCTTTCACTGTAACCGGGCAGACTCGAAGTGGTGTCTGCATAAAGCAGACGATTGTGAAAGTGAAATCGAGCGCAGTTAACGGCGGCGTGTTCCAGGGTGACCAAGGGCGGTACACTTATAACATCCTGGGCTGCTCGCCCAGTTGACCAGGGTCGAGAAGGGGGGCGAGGGGTTCGTGTGACTACAAATGAATGGATGGACACTGAGACAAAGGCTGACCGAAGCGCCGGCTTCGGCTCCAACGTACATCATCCAATCCGGAGGGTTCCCTTTTCTCCACAGCTCATTGGAGAGACAGTCTGCAGCCTCAGGTTGAGTAGCCAATCGTTGCACACCGCGGGCTATTTTCGAACGTGGGGCGGGAGCTTCAGCCAACCAGAGCAGCCCTCCGTCTTCGAGTGCATAAATAGGGCTCTTGCCTGCTTGAACGCCATTCTTCCTCGCTCGTCGTTGAAAGAGACCGCTCCCGCCATGGCCCGCACCAAGCAGACAGCCCGCAAGTCCACCGGCGGCAAAGCGCCTCGCAAGCAGCTGGCCACCAAGGCTGCCCGCAAGAGCGCGCCTGCCACCGGCGGCGTCAAGAAGCCTCACCGCTACCGACCGGGCACCGTGGCTCTCCGCGAGATCCGCCGCTACCAGAAGTCCACCGAGCTCCTCATCCGCAAGCTGCCGTTCCAGCGCTTGGTGAGGGAGATCGCCCAGGACTTCAAGACCGACCTGCGCTTCCAGAGCTCCGCCGTCATGGCCCTGCAGGAGGCCAGCGAGGCCTACCTGGTCGGGCTCTTCGAGGACACCAACCTGTGCGCCATCCACGCCAAGAGGGTGACCATCATGCCCAAGGACATCCAGCTGGCCCGTCGTATCCGAGGCGAGAGGGCCTAAGGAGGCACACCGACCCGATCAACCACCACAACGGCTCTTTTAAGGGCCACCACCCTGTCACCTACGAGCTTCTCTTGTCTGCCATGGCATGTTCTACAGGTTAGGGTGGGTTGGCTGGGAGTACCACGAGTACTGGGTAACTTATACCGGCGCAGGGAAACCAGAGCACTCCGTGTTCACAGTGCACGGCCACCTCTTCAATTAATAAAGAGCTTTGTTTGGGTAGAGGGTCGTGTTGGGATCCGCTGGTCACAAGCCAGCGCTGTGGGGCATCTGTGCTCCCGGTACATCGGGTTCATGTCTCCGATTTCGGGAGCCGTTGCCCTTGGTCTTACAGTACAAACAGAACGTGGCCCCACGCACACACTTAAAACTGGTCACCCGAAACATGGAAAACAATAAGCCCGGGGGCAACCGTGCGAGTTCCGCGCGGGCTTTATTTAACGTCACCGTTACATTACAGAGCTTGTGTGACACTTGGTCCCAAAGAGGGCTCATTCATATAAACATGTTTATTAAAACGGGTTGCCCGCTCCATCGTCCCTCGGTCTGCAGCAAGCCCCGTGAAAGCAGGTCTTGTGCGCTCAAAATTACCGTTTAAAACACTTTTTTCTCCGGTCATAAATGAAGCGCATTAGCTCTTAGGGGAGGACGTGAGTGGCCCTTAAAAGAGCCGTTGTGTTCGTTGGGGATACGCCTCGAAGCCTTACTTGGCGCTGGTGTACTTGGTGACGGCCTTGGTGCCCTCGGACACGGCGTGCTTGGCCAGCTCTCCGGGCAGCAGCAGACGCACTGCGGTCTGGATCTCCCGGGAGGTGATGGTGCGCCGCGAGTTGTAGTGGGCCAGGCGGGAAGCTTCCCCGGCGATGCGCTCGAAGATGTCGTTCACGAAGGAGTTCATGATGCCCATGGCCTTGGAGGAGATGCCGGTGTCCGGGTGCACCTGCTTCATCACTTTGTAAATGTAGATGGCATAGCTTTCCTTCCTGCTCCTCTTGCGCTTCTTCCCGTCCTTCTTGGGCGGCTTGGAGAGCGCTTTCTTGGAGCCCTTCTTGGGAGCCGGCGCGGACTTGGCTGGTTCAGGCATGGTCGACAATCTGCACCGCTTCCTGTGGAGCCGAGAGAAATAAGGCAGACGTGCCCGGCACTTGTATTTATAGGCTGGGCGTGTAAAGTAGCTGCTTCTCTGCTCTCCCTTCTCATTGGCAGGCAAAGGCAAGCCCCCCACCTCCTAGTGTACTGCGGTTCTGGGACTCTGATTGGTGAAACAGAAGCCCTCCTCCCTCCAATGAGAAGTACTATCAGCGCCTAGCTGTCAACCAATCAGACGCACCCGAAGTCTTTATATCGCCGGAGTCCCGCAGAACAGCAGTATCATTCTCTCTGTTGTGTGAGTGAGCCCCTGCATCGATCGCCATGTCTGGACGCGGAAAGCAAGGAGGAAAGGCCCGCGCTAAGGCCAAGACACGCTCTTCAAGAGCCGGGCTCCAGTTCCCCGTGGGCCGTGTGCACAGGCTGCTCCGGAAGGGAAGCTACGCCGAGAGGGTGGGCGCCGGTGCCCCAGTCTATCTGGCTGCAGTCCTGGAGTACCTGACCGCTGAGATCCTGGAGCTGGCCGGCAACGCGGCCCGGGACAACAAGAAGACCCGCATCATCCCCAGACACCTCCAGCTGGCCATCCGCAACGACGAGGAGCTGAACAAGCTGCTGGGCCGAGTCACCATCGCCCAGGGAGGAGTCCTGCCCAACATCCAGGCCGTGCTGCTGCCCAAGAAAACCGAGAGCCACAAGGCAGGGGGCAAAGCAAGCAAGTAAAGGCCCGCAGACCACCGTGGAAACACACCCTAAACACAAAGGCTCTTTTCAGGGCCAACCACAGACTCCATCAAAGAGCGTGTCCGTGCCAAGATGTTACTCTGGCGGCTTCATAGTTGCGGCAGCGCCCGCACCGTCGCTACATAGGAGGGCATGCCCAAGCCCTCTGACGTACACATAAATGTCACCCCCGTCCCAAAACCTAGCTTGAGGCCGACAATAATGTTTTTGTTAAAAAAAATAAATTTTTATAGGGGCAGATTACAGACTTGCCACAACCGGGCGTGACATGTGGACAGTGTTACGGGGTTGCAGGCGGCCGCACACAGCGGGGTGGTGCCGGTGAGGCCGTTAATGTGATGGCTCCATTAGAACATTTCAGAGCCTTATGTTCATAGTGGGAACGGGCACCGAGCGCCAGGGTCAGGCGGGCCGCGGTGACGAGTGGGGGCCGGGAAGGGAGGCGTGTGTGTGTGCTTGACTGTGATCCGTGCCCCGGCGGCAGCTGCTGAGCCCACGACAAAGAGGCGGCTGGGAGCGCGCTCTTTTTCAAACGGCAACGGCCGCTCCCTGCCGGGGCCGGGCTCCCTCTCGCCTTCCGTTCAGTCACGTGGGCGGCTTGATGCGCCCTAGCTGGTCCGCCGCAGCTCCTCTATATAAGCAGCCGCCGCTGGCCTCGCCCTCAGTTCTGCTCAGTCACAGCACCGACAGGAGAACATGTCTGGACGCGGCAAAGGAGGGAAGGGGCTCGGCAAGAGGCACCGCAAGGTGCTCCGGGACAACATCCAGGGCATCACCAAGCCGGCCATCCGCCGCCTGGCGCGCCGTGGCGGGGTCAAGCGCATCTCCGGCCTCATCTACGAGGAGACCCGCGGGGTGCTGAAGGTTTTCCTGGAGAACGTGATCCGGGACGCCGTCACCTACACCGAGCACGCCAAGAGGAAGACCGTCACCGCCATGGATGTGGTCTACGCCCTGAAGCGCCAGGGCCGCACCCTCTACGGATTCGGCGGTTAAACACTCGGCTTGCCCACGGAGAAAAACACAAAACACCACAACCCAAAGGCTCTTTTAAGAGCCGACCACGATGTCATGGGAGAGCTGTGTCTATGCGCTAGGGTTCCCGCAGGGCTGCTTTCTAGGCCCACAGCCGGTCGGGTGAGGGGGGGGCACCAGGGGGATTTCGCTGCAATGCAAGGCACTGTCCCGGGGCCAGGGCGCCTTCCTGGAGCCCCGGCATGGGGGGGTCCAGGGGCGCGTTCATCCCAGTCCAGCCCACGGGGGTCCTGATGCCCTGTACTGGCGACCTAAGGCGGGTATAGCCCGGCCCAGGGGCCCGCCATCCTGGAGCCTTGTACTGGCGACCTAAGGCGGGTATAGCCCGGCCCAGGGGCCCGCCATCCTGGAGCCTTGTACTGGGGAGATAAGGCGGGTATAGCCGGGCCCAGGGGCCCGCCATCCTGGAGCCTTGCACTGGGGACATAAGGCGGGTATAGCCCGGCCCGGGGGCCCGCCATCCTGGATCCCTGGACTGGGGACCCAAGGCGAGTTTGGCCCGGCCCAGCTCAGTGTCGGCCATTCCCCTCGACTATTAAGCCCCCACGTAGTGGGGGCTTACAGAACACGGATGAGGGACAAAGGGTAGAGTTGGCGGCGCCGGGCGCGCCGCCGGCCATCTGGTCGCCGGGTTGCGCGACCAGATGGCCGGGCGGCGGAACGGCCGCGCTAACTCTAACTTTTGTCTCCCACTCGGGCGCTGTAAGCCCCCACTTCGTGGGGGCTTAATAGTCGGTAAGATAGAGTTCCCATGCAGGCCCATGGGGTGTGGGATCCTAATTTTTTTTTGTGAACGATCGTGACCGATTTCGGGGCCTTTAAGCACCTGTTTTAGTACTTTTTTTTATTTATTTATTATTTTGGTTCAAGGGGACCATGGCACTACTTTTACCCAGGGCAATGGAGCTCCGCTTCGGGTAACATTTCAGGTTTTCCCCCTTAGCCAGAGATAGGCCCACAAAAAAAAAAAAAAAAAAAAAATTGCAATAATAATATAATACATACATATTTTTTAAATATTTTTTTTTTCGCCCAAAAATGAAATAAAGTCCTTCACAGTATCTGGTCCATTTTATTAGCCTCCAGTCATCCCTTTAACAATGTTTAATAAAAAAATAACAAAAATGTACTAAAATTTTAGGTCCAAGGGAACAAAGTCACTTTTTCAACCCAGGGCTATGGAGCTTCGATTGGGGTAATATTTCAGGATTTACCCCTCGGATGGAGGTGGGAAAAAAAACTTCACTCAAAAGGTACACAAAGCCCTTTACATTATCAGATCCAAGACTTCAGTGTCTCGGGCCCATTTCTAGCCTCCAGGCGCTTGTTTTATTCTTTATATGACATTTTGAAATTTACAGGTTTAAGGGGACACAGTATCTCCTTCTACCCAGGGCTATGGAGCTCCGCGCAGGGTAAGATTTCAGGTTTCGCCCCTGGCTGGAGGTGTGAAAATAAAACACTTCACATGCTCAGGAAAGTTTATTTCACTCATTTACAGTATCAGAACAAGGCCTGCAAGGCCTTGGGTATGTTTCCAGCCTCAAGGCACCAGTTGTACTGATACTTGTGACACTGGGAGATGTCATGCTTCAAGGGGATGAAGTCGCACCTTCTACCCAGGGTCATGGAGCTCCGCGCAGGATAAGATTTCAGGGTTCACCCCAGGCTTGAGCTGTGAAGATAAAACACTTCACATACTCAGGAAAGTGTATTTAGCTGCTTTACAGTATCAGAATAAGGCCTGCAAGGCCTTGGGCCTACTTCCAGCCTCCTGGAACCAGTTTTACTGATACTTGTGACATTTGCAGGTGTTAGGCTTCAAGGGGATGAAGTCGCACCTTCCACCCAGGGTTATGGAACTCCGCGCAGGGTGAGATTTCAGGGTTCACCCCTGGATGGAAGTGTGAACATAAAACACTTCACATACTCAGGAAAGTGTATTTAGCTGCTTTACAGTATCAGAATAGGGCCTGCAAGGCCTTGGGTGTGTTTCCAGCCTCCTGGCACCAGTTTTACTGATACTTGTGACATTTAAAGGTGTAAGGCTTCAAGGGGATGAAGTCGCACCTTCTACCCAGGGTTATGGAGCTCTGCGCAGGGTGCGATGTCAGGGTTCACCCCTTGGCTGGAGGTGAGAAAATAAAACACTTCACATGCTCAGGAAAGTTTATTTCACTCATTTACAGTATCAGAACAAGGCCTGCAAGGCCGTGGGTATGTTTCCAGCCTCAAGGCACCAGTTGTACTGATACTTGTGACACTGGGAGATGTCATGCTTCAAGGGGATGAAGTCGCACCTTCCACCCAGGGTTATGGAACTCCGCGCAGGGTGAGATTTCAGGGTTCACCCCTGGATGGAAGTGTGAACATAAAACACTTCACATACTCAGGAAAGTGTATTTAGCTGCTTTACAGTATCAGAATAGGGCCTGCAAGGCCTTGGGTGTGTTTCCAGCCTCCTGGCACCAGTTTTACTGATACTTGTGACATTTAAAGGTGTTAGGCTTCAAGGGGATGAAGTCGCACCTTCTACCCAGGGTTATGGAGCTCTGCGCAGGGTGCGATGTCAGGGTTCACCCCTTGGCTGGAGGTGAGAAAATAAAACACTTCACATGCTCAGGAAAGTTTATTTAACTCCTTTACAGTATCAGAATAAGGCCTGCAAGGCCTTGGGCCTACTTCCAGCCTCCTGGCACCAGTTTTACTGATACTTGTGACATTTGCAGGTGTTAGGCATCAAGGGGATGAAGTCGCACCTTCTACCCAGGGTCATGGAGCTCCGCGCAGGGTAAGATTTCAGGCTTCACCCCAGGCTGGAGGAGTGAAAATAAAACACTTCACACACTCAGGAAAGTGTATTTAACTCCTTTACAGTATCAGAATAAGGCCTGCAAGGCCTTGGGCCTACTTCCAGCCTCCTGGCACCAGTTTTACTGATACTTGTGACATTTGCAGGTGTTCGGCTTCAAGGGGATGAAGTCGCACCTTCTACCCAGGGTCATGGAGCTCCGCGCAGGGTAAGATTTCAGGCTTCACCCCTGGCTGCAGGTGTGAAAATAAAACACTTCACATACTCAGGAAAGTGTATTTAGCTCCTTTACAGTATCAGAATAGGGCCTGCAAGGCCTTGGGCCTACTTCCAGCCTCCTGGAACCAGTTTTACTGATACTTGTGACATTTGCAGGTGTTAGGCTTCAAGGGGATGAAGCCGCACCTTCTACCCAGGTTTATGGAGCTCCGCGCAGGGTAAGATTTCAGGGTTCACCCCTGGCTGGAGGTGTGAAAATAAAACACTTCTCATACTCAGGAAAGTGTATTTAACTCCTTTACAGTATCAGAACAAGGCCTGCAAGGCCTTGGGCCTACTTCCAGCCTCCTGGCACCAGTTTTACTGATACTTGTGACATTTGCAGGTGTTAGGCTTCAAGGGGATGAAGTTGCACCTTCTACCCAGGGTTATGGAACTCCGCGCAGGGTGAGATTTCAGGGTTCACCCCTGGATGGAAGTGTGAGAATAAAACACTTCACATACTCAGGAAAGTATATTTAGCTGCTTTACAGTATCAGAATAAGGCCTGCAAGGCCTTGGGCCTACTTCCAGCC
This sequence comes from Triturus cristatus, assembly GCF_964204655.1. Taxonomy (NCBI): domain Eukaryota; kingdom Metazoa; phylum Chordata; class Amphibia; order Caudata; family Salamandridae; genus Triturus; species Triturus cristatus. Next base: position 36,497,636 of record NC_140587.1, read on the forward strand.
TCTTGGCACCAGTTTTACTGATACTTGTGACATTTGCAGGTGTTAGGCTTCAAGGGGATGAAGTCGCACCTTCTACCCAGGGTTATGGAGCTCCGCGCAGGGTGAGATTTCAGGGTTCACCCCTGGATGGAAGTGTGAACATAAAACACTTCACATACTCAGGAAAGTGTATTTAGCTGCTTTACAGTATCAGAATAAGGCCTGCAAGGCCTTGGGCCTACTTCCAGCCTCCTGGCACCAGTTTTACTGATACTTGTGACATTTGCAGGTGTTCGGCTTCAAGGGGATGAAGTCGCACCTTCTACCCAGGGTCATGGAGCTCCGCGCAGGGTAAGATTTCAGGCTTCACCCCTGGCTGCAGGTGTGAAAATAAAACACTTCACATACTCAGGAAAGTGTATTTAGCTCCTTTACAGTATCAGAATAGGGCCTGCAAGGCCTTGGGCCTACTTCCAGCCTCCTGGAACCAGTTTTACTGATACTTGTGACATTTGCAGGTGTTAGGCTTCAAGGGGATGAAGCCGCACCTTCTACCCAGGTTTATGGAGCTCCGCGCAGGGTAAGATTTCAGGGTTCACCCCTGGCTGGAGGTGTGAAAATAAAACACTTCTCATACTCAGGAAAGTGTATTTAACTCCTTTACAGTATCAGAACAAGGCCTGCAAGGCCTTGGGCCTACTTCCAGCCTCCTGGCACCAGTTTTACTGATACTTGTGACATTTGCAGGTGTTAGGCTTCAAGGGGATGAAGTTGCACCTTCTACCCAGGGTTATGGAACTCCGCGCAGGGTGAGATTTCAGGGTTCACCCCTGGATGGAAGTGTGAGAATAAAACACTTCACATACTCAGGAAAGTGTATTTAGCTGCTTTACAGTATCAGAATAAGGCCTGCAAGGCCTTGGGCCTACTTCCAGCCTCTTGGCACCAGTTTTACTGATACTTGTGACATTTGCAGGTGTTAGGCTTCAAGGGGATGAAGTCGCACCTTCTACCCAGGGTTATGGAGCTCCGCGCAGGGTGAGATTTCAGGGTTCACCCCTGGATGGAAGTGTGAACATAAAACACTTCACATACTCAGGAAAGTGTATTTAGCTGCTTTACAGTATCAGAATAAGGCCTGCAAGGCCTTGGGCCTACTTCCAGCCTCCTGGCACCAGTTTTACTGATACTTGTGACATTTGCAGGTGTTAGGCATCAAGGGGATGAAGTCGCACCTTCTACCCAGGGTCATGGAGCTCCGCGCAGGGTAAGATTTCAGGCTTCACCCCAGGCTGGAGGGGTGAAAATAAAACACTTCACACACTCAGGAAAGTGTATTTAACTCATTTACAGTATCAGAATAAGGCCTGCAAGGCCTTGGGCCTACTTCCAGCCTCCTGGCACCAGTTTTACGGATACTTGTGACATTTGCAGGTGTTAGGCTTCAAGGGGATGAAGTCGCACCTTCTACCCAGGGTTATGGAACTCCGCGCAGGGTGAGATTTCAGGGTTCACCCCTGGATGGAAGTGTGAACATAAAACACTTCACATACTCAGGAAAGTGTATTTAGCTGCTTTACAGTATCAGAATAAGGCCTGCAAGGCCTTGGGCCTACTTCCAGCCTGCTGGCACCAGTTTTACTGATACTTGTGACATTTGCAGGTGTTAGGCTTCAAGGGGATGAAGTCGCACCTTCTACCCAGGGTTATGGAACTCCGCGCAGGGTGAGATTTCAGGGTTCACCCCTGGATGGAAGTGTGAACATAAAACACTTCAAATACTCAGGAAAGTGTATTTAGCTACTTTACAGTATCAGAATAAGGCCTGCAAGGCCTTGGGCCTACTTCCAGCCTCCTGGCACCAGTTTTACTGATACTTGTGACATTTGTAGGTGTTAGGCTTCAAGGGCATGAAGTCGCACCTTCTACCCAGGGTCATGGAGCTCCGCGCAGGGTAAGATTTCAGGGTTCACCCCAGGCTGGAGGAGTGAAAATAAAACACTTCACACACTCAGGAAAGTGTATTTAACTCCTTTACAGTATCAGAATAAGGCCTGCAAGGCCTTGGGCCTACTTCCAGCCTCCTGGCACCAGTTTTACTGATACTTGTGACATTTGTAGGTGTTAGGCTTCAAGGGCATGAAGTCGCACCTTCTGCCCAGGGTCATGGAGCTCCACGCAGGGTAAGATTTCAGGGACCACCCCAGGCTTGAGCTGTGAAAATAAAACACTTCACATACTCAGGAAAGTGTATTTAGCTACTTTACAGTATCAGAATAAGGCCTGCAAGGCCTTGGGCCTACTTCCAGCATCCTGGCACCAGTTTTACTGATACTTGTGACATTTGTAGGTGTTAGGCTTCAAGGGGATGAAGTCGCACCTTCTACCCAGGGTCATGGAGCTCCGCGCAGGGTAAGATTTCAGGCTTCACCCCAGGCTGGAGGAGTGAAAATAAAACCCTTCACACACTCAGGAAAGTGTATTTAACTCCTTTACAGTATCAGAATAAGGCCTGCAAGGCCTTGGGCCTACTTCCAGCCTCCTGGCACCAGTTTTACTGATACGTGTGACATTTGCAGGTGTTAGGCTTCAAGGGGATGAAGTCGCACCTTCTACCCAGGGTTATGGAACTCCGCGCAGGGTGAGATTTCAGGGTTCACCCCTGGATGGAAGTGTGAGAATAAAACACTTCACATACTCAGGAACGTGTATTTAGCTGCTTTACAGCATCAGAATAAGGCCTGCAAGGCCTTGGGCCTACTTCCGGCCTCCTGGCACCAGTTTTACTGATACTTGTGACATTTGCAGGTGTTAGGCTTCAAGGGGATGAAGTCGCACCTTCTACCCAGGGTCATGGAGCTCCGCGCAGGGTAAGATTTCAAGCTTCACCCCAGGCTGGAGGAGTGAAAATAAAACCCTTCACACACTCAGGAAAGTGTATTTAACTCCTTTACAGTATCAGAATAAGGCCTGCAAGGCCTTGGGCCTACTTCCAGCCTCCTGGCACCAGTTTTACTGATACTTGTGACATTTGCAGGTGTTAGGCTTCAAGGGGATGAAGTCGCACCTTCTACCCAGGGTTATGGAACTCCGCGCAGGGTGAGATTTCAGGGTTCACCCCTGGATGGAAGTGTGAGAATAAAACACTTCACATACTCAGGAAAGTGTATTTAGCTGCTTTACAGTATCAGAATAAGGCCTGCACGGCCTTGGGCCTACTTCCAGCCTCCTGGCACCAGTTTTACTGATACTTGTGACATTTGCAGGTCTTAGGCTTCAAGGGGATGAAGTCGCACCTTCTACCCAGGGTCATGGAGCTCCGCGCAGGGTAAGATTTCAGGCTTCACCCCAGGCTGGAGGAGTGAAAATAAAACACTTCACACACTCAGGAAAGTGTATTTAACTCCTTTACAGTATCAGAATAAGGCCTGCAAGGCCTTGGGCCTACTTCCAGCCTCCTGGCACCAGTTTTACTGATACTTGTGACATTTGCAGGTGTTAGGCTTCAAGGGGATGAAGTCGCACCTTCTACCCAGGGTCATGGAGCTCCGCGCAGGGTAAGATTTCAGGCTTCACCCCTGGCTGGAGGACTGAAAATAAAACACTTCACACACTCAGGAAAGTGTATTTAACTCATTTACAGTATCAGAATAAGGCCTGCAAGGCCTTGGGCCTACTTCCAGCCTCCTGGCACCAGTTTTACTGAAAGTTGTGACATTTGCAGGTGTTAGGCTTCAAGGGGATGAAGTCGCACCTTCTACCCAGGGTTATGGAACTCCGTGCAGGGTGAGATTTCAGGGTTCACCCCTGGATGGAAGTGTGAGAATAAAACACTTCACATACTCAGGAAAGTGTATTTAGCTGCTTTACAGTATCAGAATAAGGCCTGCAAGGCCTTGGGCCTACTTCCAGCCTCCTGGCACCAGTTTTACTGATACTTGTGACATTTGCAGGTCTTAGGCTTCAAGGGGATGAAGTCGCACCTTCTACCCAGGGTCATGGAGCTCCGCGCAGGGTAAGATTTCAGGCTTCACCCCAGGCTGGAGGAGTGAAAATAAAACACTTCACACACTCAGGAAAGTGTATTTAACTCCTTTACAGTATCAGAATAAGGCCTGCAAGGCCTTGGGCCTACTTCCAGCCTCCTGGCACCAGTTTTACTGATACTTGTGACATTTGCAGGTGTTAGGCATCAAGGGGATGAAGTCGCACCTTCTACCCAGGGTCATGGAGCTCCGCGCAGGGTAAGATTTCAGGCTTCACCCCAGGCTGGAGGAGTGAAAATAAAACACTTCACACACTCAGGAAAGTGTATTTAACTCCTTTACAGTATCAGAATAAGGCCTGCAAGGCCTTGGGCCTACTTCCAGCCTCCTGGCACCAGTTTTACTGATACTTGTGACATTTGCAGGTGTTCGGCTTCAAGGGGATGAAGTCGCACCTTCTACCCAGGGTCATGGAGCTCCGCGCAGGGTAAGATTTCAGGCTTCACCCCTGGCTGCAGGTGTGAAAATAAAACACTTCACATACTCAGGAAAGTGTATTTAGCTCCTTTACAGTATCAGAATAGGGCCTGCAAGGCCTTGGGCCTACTTCCAGCCTCCTGGAACCAGTTTTACTGATACTTGTGACATTTGCAGGTGTTAGGCTTCAAGGGGATGAAGCCGCACCTTCTACCCAGGTTTATGGAGCTCCGCGCAGGGTAAGATTTCAGGGTTCACCCCTGGCTGGAGGTGTGAAAATAAAACACTTCTCATACTCAGGAAAGTGTATTTAACTCCTTTACAGTATCAGAACAAGGCCTGCAAGGCCTTGGGCCTACTTCCAGCCTCCTGGCACCAGTTTTACTGATACTTGTGACATTTGCAGGTGTTAGGCTTCAAGGGGATGAAGTTGCACCTTCTACCCAGGGTTATGGAACTCCGCGCAGGGTGAGATTTCAGGGTTCACCCCTGGATGGAAGTGTGAGAATAAAACACTTCACATACTCAGGAAAGTATATTTAGCTGCTTTACAGTATCAGAATAAGGCCTGCAAGGCCTTGGGCCTACTTCCAGCCTCTTGGCACCAGTTTTACTGATACTTGTGACATTTGCAGGTGTTAGGCTTCAAGGGGATGAAGTCGCACCTTCTACCCAGGGTTATGGAGCTCCGCGCAGGGTGAGATTTCAGGGTTCACCCCTGGATGGAAGTGTGAACATAAAACACTTCACATACTCAGGAAAGTGTATTTAGCTGCTTTACAGTATCAGAATAAGGCCTGCAAGGCCTTGGGCCTACTTCCAGCCTCCTGGCACCAGTTTTACTGATACTTGTGACATTTGCAGGTGTTCGGCTTCAAGGGGATGAAGTCGCACCTTCTACCCAGGGTCATGGAGCTCCGCGCAGGGTAAGATTTCAGGCTTCACCCCTGGCTGCAGGTGTGAAAATAAAACACTTCACATACTCAGGAAAGTGTATTTAGCTCCTTTACAGTATCAGAATAGGGCCTGCAAGGCCTTGGGCCTACTTCCAGCCTCCTGGAACCAGTTTTACTGATACTTGTGACATTTGCAGGTGTTAGGCTTCAAGGGGATGAAGCCGCACCTTCTACCCAGGTTTATGGAGCTCCGCGCAGGGTAAGATTTCAGGGTTCACCCCTGGCTGGAGGTGTGAAAATAAAACACTTCTCATACTCAGGAAAGTGTATTTAACTCCTTTACAGTATCAGAACAAGGCCTGCAAGGCCTTGGGCCTACTTCCAGCCTCCTGGCACCAGTTTTACTGATACTTGTGACATTTGCAGGTGTTAGGCTTCAAGGGGATGAAGTTGCACCTTCTACCCAGGGTTATGGAACTCCGCGCAGGGTGAGATTTCAGGGTTCACCCCTGGATGGAAGTGTGAGAATAAAACACTTCACATACTCAGGAAAGTGTATTTAGCTGCTTTACAGTATCAGAATAAGGCCTGCAAGGCCTTGGGCCTACTTCCAGCCTCTTGGCACCAGTTTTACTGATACTTGTGACATTTGCAGGTGTTAGGCTTCAAGGGGATGAAGTCGCACCTTCTACCCAGGGTTATGGAGCTCCGCGCAGGGTGAGATTTCAGGGTTCACCCCTGGATGGAAGTGTGAACATAAAACACTTCACATACTCAGGAAAGTGTATTTAGCTGCTTTACAGTATCAGAATAAGGCCTGCAAGGCCTTGGGCCTACTTCCAGCCTCCTGGCACCAGTTTTACTGATACTTGTGACATTTGCAGGTGTTAGGCATCAAGGGGATGAAGTCGCACCTTCTACCCAGGGTCATGGAGCTCCGCGCAGGGTAAGATTTCAGGCTTCACCCCAGGCTGGAGGGGTGAAAATAAAACACTTCACACACTCAGGAAAGTGTATTTAACTCCTTTACAGTATCAGAATAAGGCCTGCAAGGCCTTGGGCCTACTTCCAGCCTCCTGGCACCAGTTTTACTGATACTTGTGACATTTGCAGGTGTTAGGCTTCAAGGGGATGAAGTCGCACCTTCTACCCAGGGTTATGGAACTCCGCGCAGGGTGAGATTTCAGGGTTCACCCCTGGATGGAAGTGTGAACATAAAACACTTCACATACTCAGGAAAGTGTATTTAGCTGCTTTACAGTATCAGAATAAGGCCTGCAAGGCCTTGGGCCTACTTCCAGCCTCCTGGCACCAGTTTTACTGATACTTGTGACATTTGCAGGTGTTAGGCTTCAAGGGGATGAAGTCGCACCTTCTACCCAGGGTTATGGAACTCCGCGCAGGGTGAGATTTCAGGGTTCACCCCTGGATGGAAGTGTGAACATAAAACACTTCACATACTCAGGAAAGTGTATTTAGCTGCTTTACAGTATCAGAATAAGGCCTGCAAGGCCTTGGGCCTACTTCCAGCCTCCTGGCACCAGTTTTACTGATACTTGTGACATTTGCAGGTGTTAGGCTTCAAGGGGATGAAGTCGCACCTTCTACCCAGGGTTATGGAACTCCGCGCAGGGTGAGATTTCAGGGTTCACCCCTGGATGGAAGTGTGAACATAAAACACTTCAAATACTCAGGAAAGTGTATTTAGCTACTTTACAGTATCAGAATAAGGCCTGCAAGGCCTTGGGCCTACTTCCAGCCTCCTGGCACCAGTTTTACTGATACTTGTGACATTTGTAGGTGTTAGGCTTCAAGGGCATGAAGTCGCACCTTCTACCCAGGGTCATGGAGCTCCGCGCAGGGTAAGATTTCAGGGTTCACCCCAGGCTGGAGGAGTGAAAATAAAACACTTCACACACTCAGGAAAGTGTATTTAACTCCTTTACAGTATCAGAATAAGGCCTGCAAGGCCTTGGGCCTACTTCCAGCCTCCTGGCACCAGTTTTACTGATACTTGTGACATTTGTAGGTGTTAGGCTTCAAGGGCATGAAGTCGCACCTTCTGCCCAGGGTCATGGAGCTCCACGCAGGGTAAGATTTCAGGGACCACCCCAGGCTTGAGCTGTGAAAATAAAACACTTCACATACTCAGGAAAGTGTATTTAGCTACTTTACAGTATCAGAATAAGGCCTGCAAGGCCTTGGGCCTACTTCCAGCATCCTGGCACCAGTTTTACTGATACTTGTGACATTTGTAGGTGTTAGGCTTCAAGGGGATGAAGTCGCACCTTCTACCCAGGGTCATGGAGCTCCGCGCAGGGTAAGATTTCAGGCTTCACCCCAGGCTGGAGGAGTGAAAATAAAACCCTTCACACACTCAGGAAAGTGTATTTAACTCCTTTACAGTATCAGAATAAGGCCTGCAAGGCCTTGGGCCTACTTCCAGCCTCCTGGCACCAGTTTTACTGATACTTGTGACATTTGCAGGTGTTAGGCTTCAAGGGGATGAAGTCGCACCTTCTACCCAGGGTTATGGAACTCCGCGCAGGGTGAGATTTCAGGGTTCACCCCTGGATGGAAGTGTGAGAATAAAACACTTCACATACTCAGGAACGTGTATTTAGCTGCTTTACAGCATCAGAATAAGGCCTGCAAGGCCTTGGGCCTACTTCCAGCCTCCTGGCACCAGTTTTACTGATACTTGTGACATTTGCAGGTGTTAGGCTTCAAGGGGATGAAGTCGCACCTTCTACCCAGGGTCATGGAGCTCCGCGCAGGGTAAGATTTCAAGCTTCACCCCAGGCTGGAGGAGTGAAAATAAAACCCTTCACACACTCAGGAAAGTGTATTTAACTCCTTTACAGTATCAGAATAAGGCCTGCAAGGCCTTGGGCCTACTTCCAGCCTCCTGGCACCAGTTTTACTGATACTTGTGACATTTGCAGGTGTTAGGCTTCAAGGGGATGAAGTCGCACCTTCTACCCAGGGTTATGGAACTCCGCGCAGGGTGAGATTTCAGGGTTCACCCCTGGATGGAAGTGTGAGAATAAAACACTTCACATACTCAGGAAAGTGTATTTAGCTGCTTTACAGTATCAGAATAAGGCCTGCACGGCCTTGGGCCTACTTCCAGCCTCCTGGCACCAGTTTTACTGATACTTGTGACATTTGCAGGTCTTAGGCTTCAAGGGGATGAAGTCGCACCTTCTACCCAGGGTCATGGAGCTCCGCGCAGGGTAAGATTTCAGGCTTCACCCCAGGCTGGAGGAGTGAAAATAAAACACTTCACACACTCAGGAAAGTGTATTTAACTCCTTTACAGTATCAGAATAAGGCCTGCAAGGCCTTGGGCCTACTTCCAGCCTCCTGGCACCAGTTTTACTGATACTTGTGACATTTGCAGGTGTTAGGCTTCAAGGGGATGAAGTCGCACCTTCTACCCAGGGTCATGGAGCTCCGCGCAGGGTAAGATTTCAGGCTTCACCCCTGGCTGGAGGACTGAAAATAAAACACTTCACACACTCAGGAAAGTGTATTTAACTCATTTACAGTATCAGAATAAGGCCTGCAAGGCCTTGGGCCTACTTCCAGCCTCCTGGCACCAGTTTTACTGAAAGTTGTGACATTTGCAGGTGTTAGGCTTCAAGGGGATGAAGTCGCACCTTCTACCCAGGGTTATGGAACTCCGCGCAGGGTGAGATTTCAGGGTTCACCCCTGGATGGAAGTGTGAGAATAAAACACTTCACATACTCAGGAAAGTGTATTTAGCTGCTTTACAGTATCAGAATAAGGCCTGCAAGGCCTTGGGCCTACTTCCAGCCTCCTGGCACCAGTTTTACTGATACTTGTGACATTTGCAGGTCTTAGGCTTCAAGGGGATGAAGTCGCACCTTCTACCCAGGGTCATGGAGCTCCGCGCAGGGTAAGATTTCAGGCTTCACCCCAGGCTGGAGGAGTGAAAATAAAACACTTCACACACTCAGGAAAGTGTATTTAACTCCTTTACAGTATCAGAATAAGGCCTGCAAGGCCTTGGGCCTACTCCCAGCCTCCTGGCACCAGTTTTACTGATACTTGTGACATTTGCAGGTGTTAGGCTTCAAGGGGATGAAGTCGCACCTTCTACCCAGCATTATGGAACTCCGCGCAGGGTGAGATTTCAGGGTTCACCCCTGGATGGAAGTGTGAGAATAAAACACTTCACATACTCAGGAAAGTGTATTTAGCTGCTTTACAGTATCAGAATAAGGCCTGCAAGGCCTTGGGCCTACTTCCAGCCTCCTGGCACCAGTTTTACTGATACTTGTGACATTTGCAGGTGTTAGGCTTCAAGGGGATGAAGTCGCACCTTCTACCCAGGGTTATGGAACTCCGCGCAGGGTGAGATTTCAGGGTTCACCCCTGGATGGAAGTGTGAGAATAAAACACTTCACATACTCAGGAAAGTGTATTTAACTCCTTTACAGTATCAGAACAAGGCCTGCCAGGCCATGGGTGTGTTTCCAGCCTCCAGGCACCAGTTTTACTGATACTTGTGACACTTGGAGGTGTCAAGCTTCAAGGGAACAAAGTCAAACCTTCTACCCAGGGTTATGGAGCTCCGCGCAGGATACGATTTCAGGTTTCACCCCTGGCTGCAGGTGTGAAAACAAAACACTTCACATACTCAGTAAAGTGTATTTAACCCCTTTACAGTATCAGAAAAAGGCCTGCAAGGCCTTGGGCCTACTTCCAGCCTCCTGGCACCAGTTGTACTGATACTTGTGACATTTGCAGGTGTTAGGCTTCAAGGGGACGAAGTCGCACCTTCTACCCAGGGTTATGGAGCTCCGCCCAGGGTAAGATTTCAGGTTTCACCCCTGGCTGCAGGTGTGAAAACAAAACACTTCACATACTCAGGAAAGTGTATTTAGCTCCTTTACAGTATCAGAATAAGGCCTGCAAGGCCTTGGGCCTACTTCCAGCCTCCTGGCACCAGTTTTACTGATACTTGTGACATTTGTAGGTGTTAGGCTTCAAGGGGATGAAGTCGCACCTTCTACCCAGGGTTATGGAACTCCGCGCAGGGTGAGATTTCAGGGTTCATCCCAGGCTTGAGCTGTGAAAATAAAACACTTCACACACTCAGGAAAGTGTATTTAACTCCTTTACAGTATCACAATAAGGCCTGCAAGGCCTTGGGCCTACTTCCGGCCTCCTGGCACCAGTTTTACTGATACTTGTGACATTTGCAGGTGTTAGGCTTCAAGGGGATGAAGTCGCACCTTCTACCCAGGGTTATGGAGCTCCGCGCAGGGTGAGATTTCAGGGTTCACCCCTGGATGGAAGTGTGAACATAAAACACTTCACATACTCAGGAAAGTGTATTTAGCTGCTTTACAGTATCAGAATAAGGCCTGCAAGGCCTTGGGCCTACTTCCAGCCTCCTGGCACCAGTTTTACTGATACTTGTGACATTTGCAGGTGTTCGGCTTCAAGGGGATGAAGTCGCACCTTCTACCCAGGGTCATGGAGCTCCGCGCAGGGTAAGATTTCAGGCTTCACCCCTGGCTGCAGGTGTGAAAATAAAACACTTCACATACTCAGGAAAGTGTATTTAGCTCCTTTACAGTATCAGAATAGGGCCTGCAAGGCCTTGGGCCTACTTCCAGCCTCCTGGAACCAGTTTTACTGATACTTGTGACATTTGCAGGTGTTAGGCTTCAAGGGGATGAAGCCGCACCTTCTACCCAGGTTTATGGAGCTCCGCGCAGGGTAAGATTTCAGGGTTCACCCCTGGCTGGAGGTGTGAAAATAAAACACTTCTCATACTCAGGAAAGTGTATTTAACTCCTTTACAGTATCAGAACAAGGCCTGCAAGGCCTTGGGCCTACTTCCAGCCTCCTGGCACCAGTTTTACTGATACTTGTGACATTTGCAGGTGTTAGGCTTCAAGGGGATGAAGTTGCACCTTCTACCCAGGGTTATGGAACTCCGCGCAGGGTGAGATTTCAGGGTTCACCCCTGGATGGAAGTGTGAGAATAAAACACTTCACATACTCAGGAAAGTGTATTTAGCTGCTTTACAGTATCAGAATAAGGCCTGCAAGGCCTTGGGCCTACTTCCAGCCTCTTGGCACCAGTTTTACTGATACTTGTGACATTTGCAGGTGTTAGGCTTCAAGGGGATGAAGTCGCACCTTCTACCCAGGGTTATGGAGCTCCGCGCAGGGTGAGATTTCAGGGTTCACCCCTGGATGGAAGTGTGAACATAAAACACTTCACATACTCAGGAAAGTGTATTTAGCTGCTTTACAGTATCAGAATAAGGCCTGCAAGGCCTTGGGCCTACTTCCAGCCTCCTGGCACCAGTTTTACTGATACTTGTGACATTTGCAGGTGTTAGGCATCAAGGGGATGAAGTCGCACCTTCTACCCAGGGTCATGGAGCTCCGCGCAGGGTAAGATTTCAGGCTTCACCCCAGGCTGGAGGGGTGAAAATAAAACACTTCACACACTCAGGAAAGTGTATTTAACTCCTTTACAGTATCAGAATAAGGCCTGCAAGGCCTTGGGCCTACTTCCAGCCTCCTGGCACCAGTTTTACTGATACTTGTGACATTTGCAGGTGTTAGGCTTCAAGGGGATGAAGTCGCACCTTCTACCCAGGGTTATGGAACTCCGCGCAGGGTGAGATTTCAGGGTTCACCCCTGGATGGAAGTGTGAACATAAAACACTTCACATACTCAGGAAAGTGTATTTAGCTGCTTTACAGTATCAGAATAAGGCCTGCAAGGCCTTGGGCCTACTTCCAGCCTCCTGGCACCAGTTTTACTGATACTTGTGACATTTGCAGGTGTTAGGCTTCAAGGGGATGAAGTCGCACCTTCTACCCAGGGTTATGGAACTCCGCGCAGGGTGAGATTTCAGGGTTCACCCCTGGATGGAAGTGTGAACATAAAACACTTCAAATACTCAGGAAAGTGTATTTAGCTACTTTACAGTATCAGAATAAGGCCTGCAAGGCCTTGGGCCTACTTCCAGCCTCCTGGCACCAGTTTTACTGATACTTGTGACATTTGTAGGTGTTAGGCTTCAAGGGGATGAAGTCGCACCTTCTACCCAGGGTTATGGAACTCCGCGCAGGGTGAGATTTCAGGGTTCATCCCAGGCTTGAGCTGTGAAAATAAAACACTTCACACACTCAGGAAAGTGTATTTAACTCCTTTACAGTATCACAATAAGGCCTGCAAGGCCTTGGGCCTACTTCCGGCCTCCTGGCACCAGTTTTACTGATACTTGTGACATTTGCAGGTGTTAGGCTTCAAGGGGATGAAGTCGCACCTTCTACCCAGGGTTATGGAGCTCCGCGCAGGGTGAGATTTCAGGGTTCACCCCTGGATGGAAGTGTGAACATAAAACACTTCACATACTCAGGAAAGTGTATTTAGCTGCTTTACAGTATCAGAATAAGGCCTGCAAGGCCTTGGGCCTACTTCCAGCCTCCTGGCACCAGTTTTACTGATACTTGTGACATTTGCAGGTGTTCGGCTTCAAGGGGATGAAGTCGCACCTTCTACCCAGGGTCATGGAGCTCCGCCCAGGGTAAGATTTCAGGTTTCACCCCTGGCTGCAGGTGTGAAAACAAAACACTTCACATACTCAGGAAAGTGTATTTAGCTCCTTTACAGTATCAGAATAAGGCCTGCAAGGCCTTGGGCCTACTTCCAGCCTCCTGGCACCAGTTTTACTGATACTTGTGACATTTGTAGGTGTTAGGCTTCAAGGGGATGAAGTCGCACCTTCTACCCAGGGTTATGGAACTCCGCGCAGGGTGAGATTTCAGGGTTCATCCCAGGCTTGAGCTGTGAAAATAAAACACTTCACACACTCAGGAAAGTGTATTTAACTCCTTTACAGTATCACAATAAGGCCTGCAAGGCCTTGGGCCTACTTCCGGCCTCCTGGCACCAGTTTTACTGATACTTGTGACATTTGCAGGTGTTAGGCTTCAAGGGGATGAAGTCGCACCTTCTACCCAGGGTTATGGAGCTCCGCGCAGGGTGAGATTTCAGGGTTCACCCCTGGATGGAAGTGTGAACATAAAACACTTCACATACTCAGGAAAGTGTATTTAGCTGCTTTACAGTATCAGAATAAGGCCTGCAAGGCCTTGGGCCTACTTCCAGCCTCCTGGCACCAGTTTTACTGATACTTGTGACATTTGCAGGTGTTCGGCTTCAAGGGGATGAAGTCGCACCTTCTACCCAGGGTCATGGAGCTCCGCGCAGGGTAAGATTTCAGGCTTCACCCCTGGCTGCAGGTGTGAAAATAAAACACTTCACATACTCAGGAAAGTGTATTTAGCTCCTTTACAGTATCAGAATAGGGCCTGCAAGGCCTTGGGCCTACTTCCAGCCTCCTGGAACCAGTTTTACTGATACTTGTGACATTTGCAGGTGTTAGGCTTCAAGGGGATGAAGCCGCACCTTCTACCCAGGTTTATGGAGCTCCGCGCAGGGTAAGATTTCAGGGTTCACCCCTGGCTGGAGGTGTGAAAATAAAACACTTCTCATACTCAGGAAAGTGTATTTAACTCCTTTACAGTATCAGAACAAGGCCTGCAAGGCCTTGGGCCTACTTCCAGCCTCCTGGCACCAGTTTTACTGATACTTGTGACATTTGCAGGTGTTAGGCTTCAAGGGGATGAAGTTGCACCTTCTACCCAGGGTTATGGAACTCCGCGCAGGGTGAGATTTCAGGGTTCACCCCTGGATGGAAGTGTGAGAATAAAACACTTCACATACTCAGGAAAGTGTATTTAGCTGCTTTACAGTATCAGAATAAGGCCTGCAAGGCCTTGGGCCTACTTCCAGCCTCTTGGCACCAGTTTTACTGATACTTGTGACATTTGCAGGTGTTAGGCTTCAAGGGGATGAAGTCGCACCTTCTACCCAGGGTTATGGAGCTCCGCGCAGGGTGAGATTTCAGGGTTCACCCCTGGATGGAAGTGTGAACATAAAACACTTCACATACTCAGGAAAGTGTATTTAGCTGCTTTACAGTATCAGAATAAGGCCTGCAAGGCCTTGGGCCTACTTCCAGCCTCCTGGCACCAGTTTTACTGATACTTGTGACATTTGCAGGTGTTAGGCATCAAGGGGATGAAGTCGCACCTTCTACCCAGGGTCATGGAGCTCCGCGCAGGGTAAGATTTCAGGCTTCACCCCAGGCTGGAGGGGTGAAAATAAAACACTTCACACACTCAGGAAAGTGTATTTAACTCCTTTACAGTATCAGAATAAGGCCTGCAAGGCCTTGGGCCTACTTCCAGCCTCCTGGCACCAGTTTTACTGATACTTGTGACATTTGCAGGTGTTAGGCTTCAAGGGGATGAAGTCGCACCTTCTACCCAGGGTTATGGAACTCCGCGCAGGGTGAGATTTCAGGGTTCACCCCTGGATGGAAGTGTGAACATAAAACACTTCACATACTCAGGAAAGTGTATTTAGCTGCTTTACAGTATCAGAATAAGGCCTGCAAGGCCTTGGGCCTACTTCCAGCCTCCTGGCACCAGTTTTACTGATACTTGTGACATTTGCAGGTGTTAGGCTTCAAGGGGATGAAGTCGCACCTTCTACCCAGGGTTATGGAACTCCGCGCAGGGTGAGATTTCAGGGTTCACCCCTGGATGGAAGTGTGAACATAAAACACTTCAAATACTCAGGAAAGTGTATTTAGCTACTTTACAGTATCAGAATAAGGCCTGCAAGGCCTTGGGCCTACTTCCAGCCTCCTGGCACCAGTTTTACTGATACTTGTGACATTTGTAGGTGTTAGGCTTCAAGGGCATGAAGTCGCACCTTCTACCCAGGGTCATGGAGCTCCGCGCAGGGTAAGATTTCAGGGTTCACCCCAGGCTGGAGGAGTGAAAATAAAACACTTCACACACTCAGGAAAGTGTATTTAACTCCTTTACAGTATCAGAATAAGGCCTGCAAGGCCTTGGGCCTACTTCCAGCCTCCTGGCACCAGTTTTACTGATACTTGTGACATTTGTAGGTGTTAGGCTTCAAGGGCATGAAGTCGCACCTTCTGCCCAGGGTCATGGAGCTCCACGCAGGGTAAGATTTCAGGGACCACCCCAGGCTTGAGCTGTGAAAATAAAACACTTCACATACTCAGGAAAGTGTATTTAGCTACTTTACAGTATCAGAATAAGGCCTGCAAGGCCTTGGGCCTACTTCCAGCATCCTGGCACCAGTTTTACTGATACTTGTGACATTTGTAGGTGTTAGGCTTCAAGGGGATGAAGTCGCACCTTCTACCCAGGGTCATGGAGCTCCGCGCAGGGTAAGATTTCAGGCTTCACCCCAGGCTGGAGGAGTGAAAATAAAACCCTTCACACACTCAGGAAAGTGTATTTAACTCCTTTACAGTATCAGAATAAGGCCTGCAAGGCCTTGGGCCTACTTCCAGCCTCCTGGCACCAGTTTTACTGATACGTGTGACATTTGCAGGTGTTAGGCTTCAAGGGGATGAAGTCGCACCTTCTACCCAGGGTTATGGAACTCCGCGCAGGGTGAGATTTCAGGGTTCACCCCTGGATGGAAGTGTGAGAATAAAACACTTCACATACTCAGGAACGTGTATTTAGCTGCTTTACAGCATCAGAATAAGGCCTGCAAGGCCTTGGGCCTACTTCCGGCCTCCTGGCACCAGTTTTACTGATACTTGTGACATTTGCAGGTGTTAGGCTTCAAGGGGATGAAGTCGCACCTTCTACCCAGGGTCATGGAGCTCCGCGCAGGGTAAGATTTCAAGCTTCACCCCAGGCTGGAGGAGTGAAAATAAAACCCTTCACACACTCAGGAAAGTGTATTTAACTCCTTTACAGTATCAGAATAAGGCCTGCAAGGCCTTGGGCCTACTTCCAGCCTCCTGGCACCAGTTTTACTGATACTTGTGACATTTGCAGGTGTTAGGCTTCAAGGGGATGAAGTCGCACCTTCTACCCAGGGTTATGGAACTCCGCGCAGGGTGAGATTTCAGGGTTCACCCCTGGATGGAAGTGTGAGAATAAAACACTTCACATACTCAGGAAAGTGTATTTAGCTGCTTTACAGTATCAGAATAAGGCCTGCACGGCCTTGGGCCTACTTCCAGCCTCCTGGCACCAGTTTTACTGATACTTGTGACATTTGCAGGTCTTAGGCTTCAAGGGGATGAAGTCGCACCTTCTACCCAGGGTCATGGAGCTCCGCGCAGGGTAAGATTTCAGGCTTCACCCCAGGCTGGAGGAGTGAAAATAAAACACTTCACACACTCAGGAAAGTGTATTTAACTCCTTTACAGTATCAGAATAAGGCCTGCAAGGCCTTGGGCCTACTTCCAGCCTCCTGGCACCAGTTTTACTGATACTTGTGACATTTGCAGGTGTTAGGCTTCAAGGGGATGAAGTCGCACCTTCTACCCAGGGTCATGGAGCTCCGCGCAGGGTAAGATTTCAGGCTTCACCCCTGGCTGGAGGACTGAAAATAAAACACTTCACACACTCAGGAAAGTGTATTTAACTCATTTACAGTATCAGAATAAGGCCTGCAAGGCCTTGGGCCTACTTCCAGCCTCCTGGCACCAGTTTTACTGAAAGTTGTGACATTTGCAGGTGTTAGGCTTCAAGGGGATGAAGTCGCACCTTCTACCCAGGGTTATGGAACTCCGTGCAGGGTGAGATTTCAGGGTTCACCCCTGGATGGAAGTGTGAGAATAAAACACTTCACATACTCAGGAAAGTGTATTTAGCTGCTTTACAGTATCAGAATAAGGCCTGCAAGGCCTTGGGCCTACTTCCAGCCTCCTGGCACCAGTTTTACTGATACTTGTGACATTTGCAGGTCTTAGGCTTCAAGGGGATGAAGTCGCACCTTCTACCCAGGGTCATGGAGCTCCGCGCAGGGTAAGATTTCAGGCTTCACCCCAGGCTGGAGGAGTGAAAATAAAACACTTCACACACTCAGGAAAGTGTATTTAACTCCTTTACAGTATCAGAATAAGGCCTGCAAGGCCTTGGGCCTACTTCCAGCCTCCTGGCACCAGTTTTACTGATACTTGTGACATTTGCAGGTGTTAGGCTTCAAGGGGATGAAGTCGCACCTTCTACCCAGGGTCATGGAGCTCCGCGCAGGGTAAGATTTCAGGCTTCACCCCTGGCTGGAGGACTGAAAATAAAACACTTCACACACTCAGGAAAGTGTATTTAACTCATTTACAGTATCAGAATAAGGCCTGCAAGGCCTTGGGCCTACTTCCAGCCTCCTGGCACCAGTTTTACTGAAAGTTGTGACATTTGCAGGTGTTAGGCTTCAAGGGGATGAAGTCGCACCTTCTACCCAGGGTTATGGAACTCCGTGCAGGGTGAGATTTCAGGGTTCACCCCTGGATGGAAGTGTGAGAATAAAACACTTCACATACTCAGGAAAGTGTATTTAGCTGCTTTACAGTATCAGAATAAGGCCTGCAAGGCCTTGGGCCTACTTCCAGCCTCCTGGCACCAGTTTTACTGATACTTGTGACATTTGCAGGTCTTAGGCTTCAAGGGGATGAAGTCGCACCTTCTACCCAGGGTCATGGAGCTCCGCGCAGGGTAAGATTTCAGGCTTCACCCCTGGCTGGAGGTGTGAAAATAAAACACTTCTCATACTCAGGAAAGTGAATTTAACTCCTTTACAGTATCAGAACAAGGCCTGCAAGGCCTTGGGCCTACTTCCAGCCTCCTGGCACCAGTTTTACTGATACTTGTGACATTTGCAGGTGTTAGGCTTCAAGGGGATGAAGTTGCACCTTCTACCCAGGGTTATGGAACTCCGCGCAGGGTGAGATTTCAGGGTTCACCCCTGAATGGAAGTGTGAGAATAAAACACTTCACATACTCAGGAAAGTATATTTAGCTGCTTTACAGTATCAGAATAAGGCCTGCAAGGCCTTGGGCCTACTTCCAGCCTCTTGGCACCAGTTTTACTGATACTTGTGACATTTGCAGGTGTTAGGCTTCAAGGGGATGAAGTCGCACCTTCTACCCAGGGTTATGGAGCTCCGCGCAGGGTGAGATTTCAGGGTTCACCCCTGGATGGAAGTGTGAACATAAAACACTTCACATACTCAGGAAAGTGTATTTAGCTGCTTTACAGTATCAGAATAAGGCCTGCAAGGCCTTGGGCCTACTTCCAGCCTCCTGGCACCAGTTTTACTGATACTTGTGACATTTGCAGGTGTTCGGCTTCAAGGGGATGAAGTCGCACCTTCTACCCAGGGTCATGGAGCTCCGCGCAGGGTAAGATTTCAGGCTTCACCCCTGGCTGCAGGTGTGAAAATAAAACACTTCACATACTCAGGAAAGTGTATTTAGCTCCTTTACAGTATCAGAATAGGGCCTGCAAGGCCTTGGGCCTACTTCCAGCCTCCTGGAACCAGTTTTACTGATACTTGTGACATTTGCAGGTGTTAGGCTTCAAGGGGATGAAGCCGCACCTTCTACCCAGGTTTATGGAGCTCCGCGCAGGGTAAGATTTCAGGGTTCACCCCTGGCTGGAGGTGTGAAAATAAAACACTTCTCATACTCAGGAAAGTGTATTTAACTCCTTTACAGTATCAGAACAAGGCCTGCAAGGCCTTGGGCCTACTTCCAGCCTCCTGGCACCAGTTTTACTGATACTTGTGACATTTGCAGGTGTTAGGCTTCAAGGGGATGAAGTTGCACCTTCTACCCAGGGTTATGGAACTCCGCGCAGGGTGAGATTTCAGGGTTCACCCCTGGATGGAAGTGTGAGAATAAAACACTTCACATACTCAGGAAAGTGTATTTAGCTGCTTTACAGTATCAGAATAAGGCCTGCAAGGCCTTGGGCCTACTTCCAGCCTCTTGGCACCAGTTTTACTGATACTTGTGACATTTGCAGGTGTTAGGCTTCAAGGGGATGAAGTCGCACCTTCTACCCAGGGTTATGGAGCTCCGCGCAGGGTGAGATTTCAGGGTTCACCCCTGGATGGAAGTGTGAACATAAAACACTTCACATACTCAGGAAAGTGTATTTAGCTGCTTTGCAGTATCAGAATAAGGCCTGCAAGGCCTTGGGCCTACTTCCAGCCTCCTGGCACCAGTTTTACTGATACTTGTGACATTTGCAGGTGTTAGGCATCAAGGGGATGAAGTCGCACCTTCTACCCAGGGTCATGGAGCTCCGCGCAGGGTAAGATTTCAGGCTTCACCCCAGGCTGGAGGGGTGAAAATAAAACACTTCACACACTCAGGAAAGTGTATTTAACTCCTTTACAGTATCAGAATAAGGCCTGCAAGGCCTTGGGCCTACTTCCAGCCTCCTGGCACCAGTTTTACTGATACTTGTGACATTTGCAGGTGTTAGGCTTCAAGGGGATGAAGTCGCACCTTCTACCCAGGGTCATGGAGCTCCGCGCAGGGTAAGATTTCAGGCTTCACCCCAGGCTGGAGGGGTGAAAATAAAACACTTCACACACTCAGGAAAGTGTATTTAACTCCTTTACAGTATCAGAATAAGGCCTGCAAGGCCTTGGGCCTACTTCCAGCCTCCTGGCACCAGTTTTACTGATACTTGTGACATTTGCAGGTGTTAGGCTTCAAGGGGATGAAGTCGCACCTTCTACCCAGGGTTATGGAACTCCGCGCAGGGTGAGATTTCAGGGTTCACCCCTGGATGGAAGTGTGAACATAAAACACTTCACATACTCAGGAAAGTGTATTTAGCTGCTTTACAGTATCAGAATAAGGCCTGCAAGGCCTTGGGCCTACTTCCAGCCTCCTGGCACCAGTTTTACTGATACTTGTGACATTTGCAGGTGTTAGGCTTCAAGGGGATGAAGTCGCACCTTCTACCCAGGGTTATGGAACTCCGCGCAGGGTGAGATTTCAGGGTTCACCCCTGGATGGAAGTGTGAACATAAAACACTTCAAATACTCAGGAAAGTGTATTTAGCTACTTTACAGTATCAGAATAAGGCCTGCAAGGCCTTGGGCCTACTTCCAGCCTCCTGGCACCAGTTTTACTGATACTTGTGACATTTGTAGGTGTTAGGCTTCAAGGGCATGAAGTCGCACCTTCTACCCAGGGTCATGGAGCTCCGCGCAGGGTAAGATTTCAGGGTTCACCCCAGGCTGGAGGAGTGAAAATAAAACACTTCACACACTCAGGAAAGTGTATTTAACTCCTTTACAGTATCAGAATAAGGCCTGCAAGGCCTTGGGCCTACTTCCAGCCTCCTGGCACCAGTTTTACTGATACTTGTGACATTTGTAGGTGTTAGGCTTCAAGGGCATGAAGTCGCACCTTCTGCCCAGGGTCATGGAGCTCCACGCAGGGTAAGATTTCAGGGACCACCCCAGGCTTGAGCTGTGAAAATAAAACACTTCACATACTCAGGAAAGTGTATTTAGCTACTTTACAGTATCAGAATAAGGCCTGCAAGGCCTTGGGCCTACTTCCAGCATCCTGGCACCAGTTTTACTGATACTTGTGACATTTGTAGGTGTTAGGCTTCAAGGGGATGAAGTCGCACCTTCTACCCAGGGTCATGGAGCTCCGCGCAGGGTAAGATTTCAGGCTTCACCCCAGGCTGGAGGAGTGAAAATAAAACCCTTCACACACTCAGGAAAGTGTATTTAACTCCTTTACAGTATCAGAATAAGGCCTGCAAGGCCTTGGGCCTACTTCCAGCCTCCTGGCACCAGTTTTACTGATACTTGTGACATTTGCAGGTGTTAGGCTTCAAGGGGATGAAGTCGCACCTTCTACCCAGGGTTATGGAACTCCGCGCAGGGTGAGATTTCAGGGTTCACCCCTGGATGGAAGTGTGAGAATAAAACACTTCACATACTCAGGAACGTGTATTTAGCTGCTTTACAGCATCAGAATAAGGCCTGCAAGGCCTTGGGCCTACTTCCAGCCTCCTGGCACCAGTTTTACTGATACTTGTGACATTTGCAGGTGTTAGGCTTCAAGGGGATGAAGTCGCACCTTCTACCCAGGGTCATGGAGCTCCGCGCAGGGTAAGATTTCAAGCTTCACCCCAGGCTGGAGGAGTGAAAATAAAACCCTTCACACACTCAGGAAAGTGTATTTAACTCCTTTACAGTATCAGAATAAGGCCTGCAAGGCCTTGGGCCTACTTCCAGCCTCCTGGCACCAGTTTTACTGATACTTGTGACATTTGCAGGTGTTAGGCTTCAAGGGGATGAAGTCGCACCTTCTACCCAGGGTTATGGAACTCCGCGCAGGGTGAGATTTCAGGGTTCACCCCTGGATGGAAGTGTGAGAATAAAACACTTCACATACTCAGGAAAGTGTATTTAGCTGCTTTACAGTATCAGAATAAGGCCTGCACGGCCTTGGGCCTACTTCCAGCCTCCTGGCACCAGTTTTACTGATACTTGTGACATTTGCAGGTCTTAGGCTTCAAGGGGATGAAGTCGCACCTTCTACCCAGGGTCATGGAGCTCCGCGCAGGGTAAGATTTCAGGCTTCACCCCAGGCTGGAGGAGTGAAAATAAAACACTTCACACACTCAGGAAAGTGTATTTAACTCCTTTACAGTATCAGAATAAGGCCTGCAAGGCCTTGGGCCTACTTCCAGCCTCCTGGCACCAGTTTTACTGATACTTGTGACATTTGCAGGTGTTAGGCTTCAAGGGGATGAAGTCGCACCTTCTACCCAGGGTCATGGAGCTCCGCGCAGGGTAAGATTTCAGGCTTCACCCCTGGCTGGAGGACTGAAAATAAAACACTTCACACACTCAGGAAAGTGTATTTAACTCATTTACAGTATCAGAATAAGGCCTGCAAGGCCTTGGGCCTACTTCCAGCCTCCTGGCACCAGTTTTACTGAAAGTTGTGACATTTGCAGGTGTTAGGCTTCAAGGGGATGAAGTCGCACCTTCTACCCAGGGTTATGGAACTCCGCGCAGGGTGAGATTTCAGGGTTCACCCCTGGATGGAAGTGTGAGAATAAAACACTTCACATACTCAGGAAAGTGTATTTAGCTGCTTTACAGTATCAGAATAAGGCCTGCAAGGCCTTGGGCCTACTTCCAGCCTCCTGGCACCAGTTTTACTGATACTTGTGACATTTGCAGGTCTTAGGCTTCAAGGGGATGAAGTCGCACCTTCTACCCAGGGTCATGGAGCTCCGCGCAGGGTAAGATTTCAGGCTTCACCCCAGGCTGGAGGAGTGAAAATAAAACACTTCACACACTCAGGAAAGTGTATTTAACTCCTTTACAGTATCAGAATAAGGCCTGCAAGGCCTTGGGCCTACTCCCAGCCTCCTGGCACCAGTTTTACTGATACTTGTGACATTTGCAGGTGTTAGGCTTCAAGGGGATGAAGTCGCACCTTCTACCCAGCTTTATGGAACTCCGCGCAGGGTGAGATTTCAGGGTTCACCCCTGGATGGAAGTGTGAGAATAAAACACTTCACATACTCAGGAAAGTGTATTTAGCTGCTTTACAGTATCAGAATAAGGCCTGCAAGGCCTTGGGCCTACTTCCAGCCTCCTGGCACCAGTTTTACTGATACTTGTGACATTTGCAGGTGTTAGGCTTCAAGGGGATGAAGTCGCACCTTCTACCCAGGGTTATGGAACTCCGCGCAGGGTGAGATTTCAGGGTTCACCCCTGGATGGAAGTGTGAGAATAAAACACTTCACATACTCAGGAAAGTGTATTTAACTCCTTTACAGTATCAGAACAAGGCCTGCCAGGCCATGGGTGTGTTTCCAGCCTCCAGGCACCAGTTTTACTGATACTTGTGACACTTGGAGGTGTCAAGCTTCAAGGGAACAAAGTCAAACCTTCTACCCAGGGTTATGGAGCTCCGCGCAGGATACGATTTCAGGTTTCACCCCTGGCTGCAGGTGTGAAAACAAAACACTTCACATACTCAGTAAAGTGTATTTAACCCCTTTACAGTATCAGAAAAAGGCCTGCAAGGCCTTGGGCCTACTTCCAGCCTCCTGGCACCAGTTGTACTGATACTTGTGACATTTGCAGGTGTTAGGCTTCAAGGGGACGAAGTCGCACCTTCTACCCAGGGTTATGGAGCTCCGCCCAGGGTAAGATTTCAGGTTTCACCCCTGGCTGCAGGTGTGAAAACAAAACACTTCACATACTCAGGAAAGTGTATTTAGCTCCTTTACAGTATCAGAATAAGGCCTGCAAGGCCTTGGGCCTACTTCCAGCCTCCTGGCACCAGTTTTACTGATACTTGTGACATTTGTAGGTGTTAGGCTTCAAGGGGATGAAGTCGCACCTTCTACCCAGGGTTATGGAACTCCGCGCAGGGTGAGATTTCAGGGTTCACCCCTGGCTGGAGGTGTGACTATGTGGATTGTTTTGTTTTCACACCTCCAGCCAGGGGTGAACCCTGAAATCTCACCCTGCGCGGAGCTCCATAACCCTGGGTAGAAGGTGCGACTTCATCCCCTTTAAGCTGTAAACCTCCAAATGTCACACATTTTACTAAAACATGTACCTGGAAGCTAGGGATGGGCCGGAGATCCTGAAGGCTAAGATATGATACTGTGAATGGTGTTCATGTACGTTCTGGACTATGGGAAGTGTTTTGTTTCCTTCCCCTACCTCCATCCAAATTAGCAGCAGGCCTCGATCAGGCTACAGGGCGCAGAATATGATTTCTGGTCTCAGGTCTCCCTCGTGACATACCATTGGATTCAGGAGTGGTCCCCACTCCAGCGATAGGGCTGAGTAGAACAGTGGTAGTCACAGGCCTCACTCTGTACTGTACTATTCAGTTCCGCAGTGGGCCTCCCCCGGTCATAGGCTCAGCGTCTGACATACAGTAACTCACTCTGTCTACAGATGTCACCTCAGACGTACACCTAGCTCCAGCTGTAAAAATCAGCTCAGCAGAGTGCCTCCATGCCGGTACTGGGGTCACCATTTCAGGTGCATTCACACCCTCTGCTCTCACTTGGGGTGTCTTTAAACATGTAGGCCTAACTCGGCCGCCTTCCTTCATTGTGTCACTGTGTATTTATTGTATTGAGTCTGGCTCGGCGCTCGGCAGTGAATGCCCTCTGCCTGCATGTGAAGCTGCCAGCACACGGCCGCCTGGTGATGCGTGCGAGGCTGGAGCCAGGGCCGTGCCCCGCTGCTTGTAAGCCCCGAGCCGAGGGTGCCACAGCCGAGGGTGCAGGCGCGCGGGGAGGGCCCCCTGGCCCCCGGGCCGGGGGCTCCCTGGCATTGTTTCCACCCCGCGCTCGGCCGGCGGAGCCCTGTGTTACTTTGGCCCGTTCCAGAACGCGCTCCCCGCGGCCCCCGCAGCCCCACTGTGACGCCACAGGGCCCGCTCCCTGCAGGAGCCCCCTCCCTCCCGCGGGCCGCCGCTCCCGGCCGCAGGAGTCGAGAGTGGACCGGGGAAAAGGGGCCCGGAGCCCGGGATTTCAGGCATGGAGGCGCCCGCCGTCGGGGGAGCGCCGAGTCTCCCCGCGGATCACAAGCCAGGGACGAGGGGTGGATCCGAAACGGGGGCAGGCGCGGGAGAGGGCCGAAGCTGGGCTCCTGGTCATGTATGCGTGGAAGCGCGTGTTTAACTGATTGTGTTTTAAAACGTGGATAATCCGAAGGTAGGAAACACAAAAGTCAGCTGGGAGCAGAGAGCCGAGTGTGCCTCGCACAGCCCTGTCTGCTCGGGACCAATCAGAGGCCGGCTCCTCCCTGTATATAATCACGGGGCTCGGGTCTGGGAGGGACATTTCTTTTCAGTGACAGCGCCCGCGCCGAGACTCGCATTACAATGGCCGAAACCGCTCCAGCCGCCGCGGCGCCTCCCGCTGAGGTCGCCCCCAAGAAAAAGCAGCAGAAGAAGACAGCGGGGGCCTCCAAGGCCAAGAAGCCTTCCGGCCCCAGCGTGGCCGATCTGATCCTGAAGGTGGTGACCGCCTCTGCCGAGAGGAAGGGAGTCTCCCTGTCGGCCATGAAGAAGGGGCTGGTCGCCGAGGGCTACGATGTGGACAAGAACAAGAGCCGGGTCAAGGCCTCCGTCAAGAGCCTGGTCAGCAAAGGCGCCCTGGCCCAGCTGAAGGGCACCGGGGCCTCCGGATCCTTCAAGGTGAACAAGAAGCAGCTGGAGGGCAAGAAGGCGGCCAAGAAGGCGGCCGCCAAGACCAAGAAACCAGCGGCCAAGAAAGCTGCCCCAGCCGCCAAGAAGCCCAAAAAGGCTCCCGCGGGGGTCAAGAAGAGCCCGAAGAAGGTCAAGAAGCCAGCGGCAGCAAAGAGCCCCAAGAAGCCCAAGGCTGCCCCCGCCAAGAAGGCTGCCAAGAGCCCAGCGAAAGCCAAGGCGGCGAAGCCCAAAGTGGCCAAGAAAAGCCCTGCCAAGGTAGTCAAACCCAAGGCAGCCAAGCCCAAAGCAGCCAAGCCCAAGAAGGCAGCGCCCAAGAAGAAGTAAGGGCTTGCACCGAGACACTGCAAACACAACGGCTCTTTTAAGAGCCATCCACCCGGTCCAGAAGAGAGCTTGTTCGTCCCCACCCTTGCACCCCGCGTGCACACTTCTCTATGATAATAAACGGCACAGTAAATCCATAGCGCGCCTTTCCGCACGCGAGTGCCGTGTGTGATCTTGGTCATATGAAAGGCTCTTTTGGTGTTGCGTGGATTGGAATCTTTATAACAAAGAAAGAAGGGGGTCTGGGAGTTATTAGACCTCAGTTCATAATAAATGTGAGATAACGTGTGCCTTGGTGCTTTCACTGTAACCGGGCAGACTCGAAGTGGTGTCTGCATAAAGCAGACGATTGTGAAAGTGAAATCGAGCGCAGTGAACGGCGGCGTGTTCCAGGGTGACCAAGGGCGGTACACTTATAACATCCTGGGCTGCTCGCCCAGTTGACCAGGGTCGAGAAGGGGGGCGAGGGGTTCGTGTGACTACAAATGAATGGATGGACACTGAGACAAAGGCTGACCGAAGCGCCGGCTTCGGCTCCAACGTACATCATCCAATCCGGAGGGTTCCCTTTTCTCCACAGCTCATTGGAGAGACAGTCTGCAGCCTCAGGTTGAGTAGCCAATCGTTGCACACCGCGGGCTATTTTCGAACGTGGGGCGGGAGCTTCAGCCAACCAGAGCAGCCCTCCGTCTTCGAGTGCATAAATAGGGCTCTTGCCTGCTTGAACGCCATTCTTCCTCGCTCGTCGTTGAAAGAGACCGCTCCCGCCATGGCCCGCACCAAGCAGACAGCCCGCAAGTCCACCGGCGGCAAAGCGCCTCGCAAGCAGCTGGCCACCAAGGCTGCCCGCAAGAGCGCGCCTGCCACCGGCGGCGTCAAGAAGCCTCACCGCTACCGACCGGGCACCGTGGCTCTCCGCGAGATCCGCCGCTACCAGAAGTCCACCGAGCTCCTCATCCGCAAGCTGCCGTTCCAGCGCTTGGTGAGGGAGATCGCCCAGGACTTCAAGACCGACCTGCGCTTCCAGAGCTCCGCCGTCATGGCCCTGCAGGAGGCCAGCGAGGCCTACCTGGTCGGGCTCTTCGAGGACACCAACCTGTGCGCCATCCACGCCAAGAGGGTGACCATCATGCCCAAGGACATCCAGCTGGCCCGTCGTATCCGAGGCGAGAGGGCCTAAGGAGGCACACCGACCCGATCAACCACCACAACGGCTCTTTTAAGGGCCACCACCCTGTCACCTACGAGCTTCTCTTGTCTGCCATGGCATGTTCTACAGGTTAGGGTGGGTTGGCTGGGAGTACCACGAGTACTGGGTAACTTATACCGGCGCAGGGAAACCAGAGCACTCCGTGTTCACAGTGCACGGCCACCTCTTCAATTAATAAAGAGCTTTGTTTGGGTAGAGGGTCGTGTTGGGATCCGCTGGTCACAAGCCAGCGCTGTGGGGCATCTGTGCTCCCGGTACATCGGGTTCATGTCTCCGATTTCGGGAGCCGTTGCCCTTGGTCTTACAGTACAAACAGAACGTGGCCCCACGCACACACTTAAAACTGGTCACCCGAAACATGGAAAACAATAAGCCCGGGGGCAACCGTGCGAGTTCCGCGCGGGCTTTATTTAACGTCACCGTTACATTACAGAGCTTGTGTGACACTTGGTCCCAAAGAGGGCTCATTCATATAAACATGTTTATTAAAACGGGTTGCCCGCTCCATCGTCCCTCGGTCTGCAGCAAGCCCCGTGAAAGCAGGTCTTGTGCGCTCAAAATTACCGTTTAAAACACTTTTTTTCTCCGGTCATAAATGAAGCACATTAGCTCTTAGGGGAGGACGTGAGTGGCCCTTAAAAGAGCCGTTGTGTTCGTTGGGGATACGCCTCGAAGCCTTACTTGGCGCTGGTGTACTTGGTGACGGCCTTGGTGCCCTCGGACACGGCGTGCTTGGCCAGCTCTCCGGGCAGCAGCAGACGCACTGCGGTCTGGATCTCCCGGGAGGTGATGGTGCGCCGCGAGTTGTAGTGGGCCAGGCGGGAAGCTTCCCCGGCGATGCGCTCGAAGATGTCGTTCACGAAGGAGTTCATGATGCCCATGGCCTTGGAGGAGATGCCGGTGTCCGGGTGCACCTGCTTCATCACTTTGTAAATGTAGATGGCATAGCTTTCCTTCCTGCTCCTCTTGCGCTTCTTCCCGTCCTTCTTGGGCGGCTTGGAGAGCGCTTTCTTGGAGCCCTTCTTGGGAGCCGGCGCGGACTTGGCTGGTTCAGGCATGGTCGACAATCTGCACCGCTTCCTGTGGAGCCGAGAGAAATAAGGCAGACGTGCCCGGCACTTGTATTTATAGGCTGGGCGTGTAAAGTAGCTGCTTCTCTGCTCTCCCTTCTCATTGGCAGGCAAAGGCAAGCCCCCCACCTCCTAGTGTACTGCGGTTCTGGGACTCTGATTGGTGAAACAGAAGCCCTCCTCCCTCCAATGAGAAGTACTATCAGCGCCTAGCTGTCAACCAATCAGACGCACCCGAAGTCTTTATATCGCCGGAGTCCCGCAGAACAGCAGTATCATTCTCTCTGTTGTGTGAGTGAGCCCCTGCATCGATCGCCATGTCTGGACGCGGAAAGCAAGGAGGAAAGGCCCGCGCTAAGGCCAAGACACGCTCTTCAAGAGCCGGGCTCCAGTTCCCCGTGGGCCGTGTGCACAGGCTGCTCCGGAAGGGAAGCTACGCCGAGAGGGTGGGCGCCGGTGCCCCAGTCTATCTGGCTGCAGTCCTGGAGTACCTGACCGCTGAGATCCTGGAGCTGGCCGGCAACGCGGCCCGGGACAACAAGAAGACCCGCATCATCCCCAGACACCTCCAGCTGGCCATCCGCAACGACGAGGAGCTGAACAAGCTGCTGGGCCGAGTCACCATCGCCCAGGGAGGAGTCCTGCCCAACATCCAGGCCGTGCTGCTGCCCAAGAAAACCGAGAGCCACAAGGCAGGGGGCAAAGCAAGCAAGTAAAGGCCCGCAGACCACCGTGGAAACACACCCTAAACACAAAGGCTCTTTTCAGGGCCAACCACAGACTCCATCAAAGAGCGTGTCCGTGCCAAGATGTTACTCTGGCGGCTTCATAGTTGCGGCAGCGCCCGCACCGTCGCTACATAGGAGGGCATGCCCAAGCCCTCTGACGTACACATAAATGTCACCCCCGTCCCAAAACCTAGCTTGAGGCCGACAATAATGTTTTTGTTAAAAAAAATAAATTTTTATAGGGGCAGATTACAGACTTGCCACAACCGGGCGTGACATGTGGACAGTGTTACGGGGTTGCAGGCGGCCGCACACAGCGGGGTGGTGCCGGTGAGGCCGTTAATGTGATGGCTCCATTAGAACATTTCAGAGCCTTATGTTCATAGTGGGAACGGGCACCGAGCGCCAGGGTTGGGCGGGCCGCGGTGACGAGTGGGGGCCGGGAAGGGAGGCGTGTGTGTGTGCTTGACTGTGATCCGTGCCCCGGCGGCAGCTGCTGAGCCCACGACAAAGAGGCGGCTGGGAGCGCGCTCTTTTTCAAACGGCAACGGCCGCTCCCTGCCGGGGCCGGGCTCCCTCTCGCCTTCCGTTCAGTCACGTGGGCGGCTTGATGCGCCCTAGCTGGTCCGCCGCAGCTCCTCTATATAAGCAGCCGCCGCTGGCCTCGCCCTCAGTTCTGCTCAGTCACAGCACCGACAGGAGAACATGTCTGGACGCGGCAAAGGAGGGAAGGGGCTCGGCAAAGGCGGCGCCAAGAGGCACCGCAAGGTGCTCCGGGACAACATCCAGGGCATCACCAAGCCGGCCATCCGCCGCCTGGCGCGCCGTGGCGGGGTCAAGCGCATCTCCGGCCTCATCTACGAGGAGACCCGCGGGGTGCTGAAGGTTTTCCTGGAGAACGTGATCCGGGACGCCGTCACCTACACCGAGCACGCCAAGAGGAAGACCGTCACCGCCATGGATGTGGTCTACGCCCTGAAGCGCCAGGGCCGCACCCTCTACGGATTCGGCGGTTAAACACTCGGCTTGCCCACGGAGAAAAACACAAAACACCACAACCCAAAGGCTCTTTTAAGAGCCGACCACGATGTCATGGGAGAGCTGTGTCTATGCGCTAGGGTTCCCGCAGGGCTGCTTTCTAGGCCCACAGCCGGTCGGGTGAGGGGGGGGCACCAGGGGGATTTCGCTGCAATGCAAGGCACTGTCCCGGGGCCAGGGCGCCTTCCTGGAGCCCCGGCATGGGGGGGTCCAGGGGCGCGTTCATCCCAGTCCAGCCCACGGGGGTCCTGATGCCCTGTACTGGCGACCTAAGGCGGGTATAGCCCGGCCCAGGGGCCCGCCATCCTGGAGCCTTGTACTGGCGACCTAAGGCGGGTATAGCCCGGCCCAGGGGCCCGCCATCCTGGAGCCTTGTACTGGGGAGATAAGGCGGGTATAGCCGGGCCCAGGGGCCCGCCATCCTGGAGCCTTGCACTGGGGACATAAGGCGGGTATAGCCCGGCCCGGGGGCCCGCCATCCTGGATCCCTGGACTGGGGACCCAAGGCGAGTTTGGCCCGGCCCAGCTCAGTGCCGGCCATTCCCCTCGACTATTAAGCCCCCACGTAGTGGGGGCTTACAGAACACGGATGAGGGACAAAGGGTAGAGTTGGCGGCGCCGGGCGCGCCGCCGGCCATCTGGTCGCCGGGTTGCGCGACCAGATGGCCGGGCGGCGGAACGGCCGCGCTAACTCTAACTTTTGTCTCCCACTCGGGCGCTGTAAGCCCCCACTTCGTGGGGGCTTAATAGTCGGTAAGATAGAGTTCCCATGCAGGCCCATGGGGTGTGGGATCCTAATTTTTTTTTGTGAACGATCGTGACCGATTTCGGGGCCTTTAAGCACCTGTTTTAGTACTTTTTTTTATTTATTTATTATTTTGGTTCAAGGGGACCATGGCACTACTTTTACCCAGGGCAATGGAGCTCCGCTTCGGGTAACATTTCAGGTTTTCCCCCTTAGCCAGAGATAGGCCCACAAAAAAAAAAAAAAAAAAAATTGCAATAATAATATAATACATACATATTTTTTAAATATTTTTTTTTTCGCCCAAAAATGAAATAAAGTCCTTCACAGTATCTGGTCCATTTTATTAGCCTCCAGTCATCCCTTTAACAATGTTTAATAAAAAAATAACAAAAATGTACTAAAATTTTAGGTCCAAGGGAACAAAGTCACTTTTTCAACCCAGGGCTATGGAGCTTCGATTGGGGTAATATTTCAGGATTTACCCCTCGGATGGAGGTGGGAAAAAAAACTTCACTCAAAAGGTACACAAAGCCCTTTACATTATCAGATCCAAGACTTCAGTGTCTCGGGCCCATTTCTAGCCTCCAGGCGCTTGTTTTATTCTTTATATGACATTTTGAAATTTACAGGTTTAAGGGGACACAGTATCTCCTTCTACCCAGGGCTATGGAGCTCCGCGCAGGGTAAGATTTCAGGTTTCGCCCCTGGCTGGAGGTGTGAAAATAAAACACTTCACATGCTCAGGAAAGTTTATTTCACTCATTTACAGTATCAGAACAAGGCCTGCAAGGCCTTGGGTATGTTTCCAGCCTCAAGGCACCAGTTGTACTGATACTTGTGACACTGGGAGATGTCATGCTTCAAGGGGATGAAGTCGCACCTTCTACCCAGGGTCATGGAGCTCCGCGCAGGATAAGATTTCAGGGTTCACCCCAGGCTTGAGCTGTGAAGATAAAACACTTCACATACTCAGGAAAGTGTATTTAGCTGCTTTACAGTATCAGAATAAGGCCTGCAAGGCCTTGGGCCTACTTCCAGCCTCCTGGAACCAGTTTTACTGATACTTGTGACATTTGCAGGTGTTAGGCTTCAAGGGGATGAAGTCGCACCTTCCACCCAGGGTTATGGAACTCCGCGCAGGGTGAGATTTCAGGGTTCACCCCTGGATGGAAGTGTGAACATAAAACACTTCACATACTCAGGAAAGTGTATTTAGCTGCTTTACAGTATCAGAATAGGGCCTGCAAGGCCTTGGGTGTGTTTCCAGCCTCCTGGCACCAGTTTTACTGATACTTGTGACATTTAAAGGTGTAAGGCTTCAAGGGGATGAAGTCGCACCTTCTACCCAGGGTTATGGAGCTCTGCGCAGGGTGCGATGTCAGGGTTCACCCCTTGGCTGGAGGTGAGAAAATAAAACACTTCACATGCTCAGGAAAGTTTATTTCACTCATTTACAGTATCAGAACAAGGCCTGCAAGGCCGTGGGTATGTTTCCAGCCTCAAGGCACCAGTTGTACTGATACTTGTGACACTGGGAGATGTCATGCTTCAAGGGGATGAAGTCGCACCTTCCACCCAGGGTTATGGAACTCCGCGCAGGGTGAGATTTCAGGGTTCACCCCTGGATGGAAGTGTGAACATAAAACACTTCACATACTCAGGAAAGTGTATTTAGCTGCTTTACAGTATCAGAATAGGGCCTGCAAGGCCTTGGGTGTGTTTCCAGCCTCCTGGCACCAGTTTTACTGATACTTGTGACATTTAAAGGTGTTAGGCTTCAAGGGGATGAAGTCGCACCTTCTACCCAGGGTTATGGAGCTCTGCGCAGGGTGCGATGTCAGGGTTCACCCCTTGGCTGGAGGTGAGAAAATAAAACACTTCACATGCTCAGGAAAGTTTATTTAACTCCTTTACAGTATCAGAATAAGGCCTGCAAGGCCTTGGGCCTACTTCCAGCCTCCTGGCACCAGTTTTACTGATACTTGTGACATTTGCAGGTGTTAGGCATCAAGGGGATGAAGTCGCACCTTCTACCCAGGGTTATGGAACTCCGCGCAGGGTGAGATTTCAGGGTTCACCCCTGGATGGAAGTGTGAGAATAAAACACTTCACATACTCAGGAAAGTGTATTTAGCTGCTTTACAGTATCAGAATAAGGCCTGCAAGGCCTTGGGCCTACTTCCAGCCTCTTGGCACCAGTTTTACTGATACTTGTGACATTTGCAGGTGTTAGGCTTCAAGGGGATGAAGTCGCACCTTCTACCCAGGGTTATGGAGCTCCGCGCAGGGTGAGATTTCAGGGTTCACCCCTGGATGGAAGTGTGAACATAAAACACTTCACATACTCAGGAAAGTGTATTTAGCTGCTTTACAGTATCAGAATAAGGCCTGCAAGGCCTTGGGCCTACTTCCAGCCTCCTGGCACCAGTTTTACTGATACTTGTGACATTTGCAGGTGTTAGGCATCAAGGGGATGAAGTCGCACCTTCTACCCAGGGTCATGGAGCTCCGCGCAGGGTAAGATTTCAGGCTTCACCCCAGGCTGGAGGGGTGAAAATAAAACACTTCACACACTCAGGAAAGTGTATTTAACTCCTTTACAGTATCAGAATAAGGCCTGCAAGGCCTTGGGCCTACTTCCAGCCTCCTGGCACCAGTTTTACTGATACTTGTGACATTTGCAGGTGTTAGGCTTCAAGGGGATGAAGTCGCACCTTCTACCCAGGGTTATGGAACTCCGCGCAGGGTGAGATTTCAGGGTTCACCCCTGGATGGAAGTGTGAACATAAAACACTTCACATACTCAGGAAAGTGTATTTAGCTGCTTTACAGTATCAGAATAAGGCCTGCAAGGCCTTGGGCCTACTTCCAGCCTCCTGGCACCAGTTTTACTGATACTTGTGACATTTGCAGGTGTTAGGCTTCAAGGGGATGAAGTCGCACCTTCTACCCAGGGTTATGGAACTCCGCGCAGGGTGAGATTTCAGGGTTCACCCCTGGATGGAAGTGTGAACATAAAACACTTCAAATACTCAGGAAAGTGTATTTAGCTACTTTACAGTATCAGAATAAGGCCTGCAAGGCCTTGGGCCTACTTCCAGCCTCCTGGCACCAGTTTTACTGATACTTGTGACATTTGTAGGTGTTAGGCTTCAAGGGGATGAAGTCGCACCTTCTACCCAGGGTTATGGAACTCCGCGCAGGGTGAGATTTCAGGGTTCATCCCAGGCTTGAGCTGTGAAAATAAAACACTTCACACACTCAGGAAAGTGTATTTAACTCCTTTACAGTATCACAATAAGGCCTGCAAGGCCTTGGGCCTACTTCCGGCCTCCTGGCACCAGTTTTACTGATACTTGTGACATTTGCAGGTGTTAGGCTTCAAGGGGATGAAGTCGCACCTTCTACCCAGGGTTATGGAGCTCCGCGCAGGGTGAGATTTCAGGGTTCACCCCTGGATGGAAGTGTGAACATAAAACACTTCACATACTCAGGAAAGTGTATTTAGCTGCTTTACAGTATCAGAATAAGGCCTGCAAGGCCTTGGGCCTACTTCCAGCCTCCTGGCACCAGTTTTACTGATACTTGTGACATTTGCAGGTGTTCGGCTTCAAGGGGATGAAGTCGCACCTTCTACCCAGGGTCATGGAGCTCCGCCCAGGGTAAGATTTCAGGTTTCACCCCTGGCTGCAGGTGTGAAAACAAAACACTTCACATACTCAGGAAAGTGTATTTAGCTCCTTTACAGTATCAGAATAAGGCCTGCAAGGCCTTGGGCCTACTTCCAGCCTCCTGGCACCAGTTTTACTGATACTTGTGACATTTGTAGGTGTTAGGCTTCAAGGGGATGAAGTCGCACCTTCTACCCAGGGTTATGGAACTCCGCGCAGGGTGAGATTTCAGGGTTCATCCCAGGCTTGAGCTGTGAAAATAAAACACTTCACACACTCAGGAAAGTGTATTTAACTCCTTTACAGTATCACAATAAGGCCTGCAAGGCCTTGGGCCTACTTCCGGCCTCCTGGCACCAGTTTTACTGATACTTGTGACATTTGCAGGTGTTAGGCTTCAAGGGGATGAAGTCGCACCTTCTACCCAGGGTTATGGAGCTCCGCGCAGGGTGAGATTTCAGGGTTCACCCCTGGATGGAAGTGTGAACATAAAACACTTCACATACTCAGGAAAGTGTATTTAGCTGCTTTACAGTATCAGAATAAGGCCTGCAAGGCCTTGGGCCTACTTCCAGCCTCCTGGCACCAGTTTTACTGATACTTGTGACATTTGCAGGTGTTCGGCTTCAAGGGGATGAAGTCGCACCTTCTACCCAGGGTCATGGAGCTCCGCCCAGGGTAAGATTTCAGGTTTCACCCCTGGCTGCAGGTGTGAAAACAAAACACTTCACATACTCAGGAAAGTGTATTTAGCTCCTTTACAGTATCAGAATAAGGCCTGCAAGGCCTTGGGCCTACTTCCAGCCTCCTGGCACCAGTTTTACTGATACTTGTGACATTTGTAGGTGTTAGGCTTCAAGGGGATGAAGTCGCACCTTCTACCCAGGGTTATGGAACTCCGCGCAGGGTGAGATTTCAGGGTTCATCCCAGGCTTGAGCTGTGAAAATAAAACACTTCACACACTCAGGAAAGTGTATTTAACTCCTTTACAGTATCACAATAAGGCCTGCAAGGCCTTGGGCCTACTTCCGGCCTCCTGGCACCAGTTTTACTGATACTTGTGACATTTGCAGGTGTTAGGCTTCAAGGGGATGAAGTCGCACCTTCTACCCAGGGTTATGGAGCTCCGCGCAGGGTGAGATTTCAGGGTTCACCCCTGGATGGAAGTGTGAACATAAAACACTTCACATACTCAGGAAAGTGTATTTAGCTGCTTTACAGTATCAGAATAAGGCCTGCAAGGCCTTGGGCCTACTTCCAGCCTCCTGGCACCAGTTTTACTGATACTTGTGACATTTGCAGGTGTTCGGCTTCAAGGGGATGAAGTCGCACCTTCTACCCAGGGTCATGGAGCTCCGCGCAGGGTAAGATTTCAGGCTTCACCCCTGGCTGCAGGTGTGAAAATAAAACACTTCACATACTCAGGAAAGTGTATTTAGCTCCTTTACAGTATCAGAATAGGGCCTGCAAGGCCTTGGGCCTACTTCCAGCCTCCTGGAACCAGTTTTACTGATACTTGTGACATTTGCAGGTGTTAGGCTTCAAGGGGATGAAGCCGCACCTTCTACCCAGGTTTATGGAGCTCCGCGCAGGGTAAGATTTCAGGGTTCACCCCTGGCTGGAGGTGTGAAAATAAAACACTTCTCATACTCAGGAAAGTGTATTTAACTCCTTTACAGTATCAGAACAAGGCCTGCAAGGCCTTGGGCCTACTTCCAGCCTCCTGGCACCAGTTTTACTGATACTTGTGACATTTGCAGGTGTTAGGCTTCAAGGGGATGAAGTTGCACCTTCTACCCAGGGTTATGGAACTCCGCGCAGGGTGAGATTTCAGGGTTCACCCCTGGATGGAAGTGTGAGAATAAAACACTTCACATACTCAGGAAAGTGTATTTAGCTGCTTTACAGTATCAGAATAAGGCCTGCAAGGCCTTGGGCCTACTTCCAGCCTCTTGGCACCAGTTTTACTGATACTTGTGACATTTGCAGGTGTTAGGCTTCAAGGGGATGAAGTCGCACCTTCTACCCAGGGTTATGGAGCTCCGCGCAGGGTGAGATTTCAGGGTTCACCCCTGGATGGAAGTGTGAACATAAAACACTTCACATACTCAGGAAAGTGTATTTAGCTGCTTTACAGTATCAGAATAAGGCCTGCAAGGCCTTGGGCCTACTTCCAGCCTCCTGGCACCAGTTTTACTGATACTTGTGACATTTGCAGGTGTTAGGCATCAAGGGGATGAAGTCGCACCTTCTACCCAGGGTCATGGAGCTCCGCGCAGGGTAAGATTTCAGGCTTCACCCCAGGCTGGAGGGGTGAAAATAAAACACTTCACACACTCAGGAAAGTGTATTTAACTCCTTTACAGTATCAGAATAAGGCCTGCAAGGCCTTGGGCCTACTTCCAGCCTCCTGGCACCAGTTTTACTGATACTTGTGACATTTGCAGGTGTTAGGCTTCAAGGGGATGAAGTCGCACCTTCTACCCAGGGTTATGGAACTCCGCGCAGGGTGAGATTTCAGGGTTCACCCCTGGATGGAAGTGTGAACATAAAACACTTCACATACTCAGGAAAGTGTATTTAGCTGCTTTACAGTATCAGAATAAGGCCTGCAAGGCCTTGGGCCTACTTCCAGCCTCCTGGCACCAGTTTTACTGATACTTGTGACATTTGCAGGTGTTAGGCTTCAAGGGGATGAAGTCGCACCTTCTACCCAGGGTTATGGAACTCCGCGCAGGGTGAGATTTCAGGGTTCACCCCTGGATGGAAGTGTGAACATAAAACACTTCAAATACTCAGGAAAGTGTATTTAGCTACTTTACAGTATCAGAATAAGGCCTGCAAGGCCTTGGGCCTACTTCCAGCCTCCTGGCACCAGTTTTACTGATACTTGTGACATTTGTAGGTGTTAGGCTTCAAGGGCATGAAGTCGCACCTTCTACCCAGGGTCATGGAGCTCCGCGCAGGGTAAGATTTCAGGGTTCACCCCAGGCTGGAGGAGTGAAAATAAAACACTTCACACACTCAGGAAAGTGTATTTAACTCCTTTACAGTATCAGAATAAGGCCTGCAAGGCCTTGGGCCTACTTCCAGCCTCCTGGCACCAGTTTTACTGATACTTGTGACATTTGTAGGTGTTAGGCTTCAAGGGCATGAAGTCGCACCTTCTGCCCAGGGTCATGGAGCTCCACGCAGGGTAAGATTTCAGGGACCACCCCAGGCTTGAGCTGTGAAAATAAAACACTTCACATACTCAGGAAAGTGTATTTAGCTACTTTACAGTATCAGAATAAGGCCTGCAAGGCCTTGGGCCTACTTCCAGCATCCTGGCACCAGTTTTACTGATACTTGTGACATTTGTAGGTGTTAGGCTTCAAGGGGATGAAGTCGCACCTTCTACCCAGGGTCATGGAGCTCCGCGCAGGGTAAGATTTCAGGCTTCACCCCAGGCTGGAGGAGTGAAAATAAAACCCTTCACACACTCAGGAAAGTGTATTTAACTCCTTTACAGTATCAGAATAAGGCCTGCAAGGCCTTGGGCCTACTTCCAGCCTCCTGGCACCAGTTTTACTGATACGTGTGACATTTGCAGGTGTTAGGCTTCAAGGGGATGAAGTCGCACCTTCTACCCAGGGTTATGGAACTCCGCGCAGGGTGAGATTTCAGGGTTCACCCCTGGATGGAAGTGTGAGAATAAAACACTTCACATACTCAGGAACGTGTATTTAGCTGCTTTACAGCATCAGAATAAGGCCTGCAAGGCCTTGGGCCTACTTCCGGCCTCCTGGCACCAGTTTTACTGATACTTGTGACATTTGCAGGTGTTAGGCTTCAAGGGGATGAAGTCGCACCTTCTACCCAGGGTCATGGAGCTCCGCGCAGGGTAAGATTTCAAGCTTCACCCCAGGCTGGAGGAGTGAAAATAAAACCCTTCACACACTCAGGAAAGTGTATTTAACTCCTTTACAGTATCAGAATAAGGCCTGCAAGGCCTTGGGCCTACTTCCAGCCTCCTGGCACCAGTTTTACTGATACTTGTGACATTTGCAGGTGTTAGGCTTCAAGGGGATGAAGTCGCACCTTCTACCCAGGGTTATGGAACTCCGCGCAGGGTGAGATTTCAGGGTTCACCCCTGGATGGAAGTGTGAGAATAAAACACTTCACATACTCAGGAAAGTGTATTTAGCTGCTTTACAGTATCAGAATAAGGCCTGCACGGCCTTGGGCCTACTTCCAGCCTCCTGGCACCAGTTTTACTGATACTTGTGACATTTGCAGGTCTTAGGCTTCAAGGGGATGAAGTCGCACCTTCTACCCAGGGTCATGGAGCTCCGCGCAGGGTAAGATTTCAGGCTTCACCCCAGGCTGGAGGAGTGAAAATAAAACACTTCACACACTCAGGAAAGTGTATTTAACTCCTTTACAGTATCAGAATAAGGCCTGCAAGGCCTTGGGCCTACTTCCAGCCTCCTGGCACCAGTTTTACTGATACTTGTGACATTTGCAGGTGTTAGGCTTCAAGGGGATGAAGTCGCACCTTCTACCCAGGGTCATGGAGCTCCGCGCAGGGTAAGATTTCAGGCTTCACCCCTGGCTGGAGGACTGAAAATAAAACACTTCACACACTCAGGAAAGTGTATTTAACTCATTTACAGTATCAGAATAAGGCCTGCAAGGCCTTGGGCCTACTTCCAGCCTCCTGGCACCAGTTTTACTGAAAGTTGTGACATTTGCAGGTGTTAGGCTTCAAGGGGATGAAGTCGCACCTTCTACCCAGGGTTATGGAACTCCGTGCAGGGTGAGATTTCAGGGTTCACCCCTGGATGGAAGTGTGAGAATAAAACACTTCACATACTCAGGAAAGTGTATTTAGCTGCTTTACAGTATCAGAATAAGGCCTGCAAGGCCTTGGGCCTACTTCCAGCCTCCTGGCACCAGTTTTACTGATACTTGTGACATTTGCAGGTCTTAGGCTTCAAGGGGATGAAGTCGCACCTTCTACCCAGGGTCATGGAGCTCCGCGCAGGGTAAGATTTCAGGCTTCACCCCAGGCTGGAGGAGTGAAAATAAAACACTTCACACACTCAGGAAAGTGTATTTAACTCCTTTACAGTATCAGAATAAGGCCTGCAAGGCCTTGGGCCTACTTCCAGCCTCCTGGCACCAGTTTTACTGATACTTGTGACATTTGCAGGTGTTAGGCTTCAAGGGGATGAAGTCGCACCTTCTACCCAGGGTCATGGAGCTCCGCGCAGGGTAAGATTTCAGGCTTCACCCCTGGCTGGAGGACTGAAAATAAAACACTTCACACACTCAGGAAAGTGTATTTAACTCATTTACAGTATCAGAATAAGGCCTGCAAGGCCTTGGGCCTACTTCCAGCCTCCTGGCACCAGTTTTACTGAAAGTTGTGACATTTGCAGGTGTTAGGCTTCAAGGGGATGAAGTCGCACCTTCTACCCAGGGTTATGGAACTCCGTGCAGGGTGAGATTTCAGGGTTCACCCCTGGATGGAAGTGTGAGAATAAAACACTTCACATACTCAGGAAAGTGTATTTAGCTGCTTTACAGTATCAGAATAAGGCCTGCAAGGCCTTGGGCCTACTTCCAGCCTCCTGGCACCAGTTTTACTGATACTTGTGACATTTGCAGGTCTTAGGCTTCAAGGGGATGAAGTCGCACCTTCTACCCAGGGTCATGGAGCTCCGCGCAGGGTAAGATTTCAGGCTTCACCCCTGGCTGGAGGTGTGAAAATAAAACACTTCTCATACTCAGGAAAGTGAATTTAACTCCTTTACAGTATCAGAACAAGGCCTGCAAGGCCTTGGGCCTACTTCCAGCCTCCTGGCACCAGTTTTACTGATACTTGTGACATTTGCAGGTGTTAGGCTTCAAGGGGATGAAGTTGCACCTTCTACCCAGGGTTATGGAACTCCGCGCAGGGTGAGATTTCAGGGTTCACCCCTGAATGGAAGTGTGAGAATAAAACACTTCACATACTCAGGAAAGTATATTTAGCTGCTTTACAGTATCAGAATAAGGCCTGCAAGGCCTTGGGCCTACTTCCAGCCTCTTGGCACCAGTTTTACTGATACTTGTGACATTTGCAGGTGTTAGGCTTCAAGGGGATGAAGTCGCACCTTCTACCCAGGGTTATGGAGCTCCGCGCAGGGTGAGATTTCAGGGTTCACCCCTGGATGGAAGTGTGAACATAAAACACTTCACATACTCAGGAAAGTGTATTTAGCTGCTTTACAGTATCAGAATAAGGCCTGCAAGGCCTTGGGCCTACTTCCAGCCTCCTGGCACCAGTTTTACTGATACTTGTGACATTTGCAGGTGTTCGGCTTCAAGGGGATGAAGTCGCACCTTCTACCCAGGGTCATGGAGCTCCGCGCAGGGTAAGATTTCAGGCTTCACCCCTGGCTGCAGGTGTGAAAATAAAACACTTCACATACTCAGGAAAGTGTATTTAGCTCCTTTACAGTATCAGAATAGGGCCTGCAAGGCCTTGGGCCTACTTCCAGCCTCCTGGAACCAGTTTTACTGATACTTGTGACATTTGCAGGTGTTAGGCTTCAAGGGGATGAAGCCGCACCTTCTACCCAGGTTTATGGAGCTCCGCGCAGGGTAAGATTTCAGGGTTCACCCCTGGCTGGAGGTGTGAAAATAAAACACTTCTCATACTCAGGAAAGTGTATTTAACTCCTTTACAGTATCAGAACAAGGCCTGCAAGGCCTTGGGCCTACTTCCAGCCTCCTGGCACCAGTTTTACTGATACTTGTGACATTTGCAGGTGTTAGGCTTCAAGGGGATGAAGTTGCACCTTCTACCCAGGGTTATGGAACTCCGCGCAGGGTGAGATTTCAGGGTTCACCCCTGGATGGAAGTGTGAGAATAAAACACTTCACATACTCAGGAAAGTGTATTTAGCTGCTTTACAGTATCAGAATAAGGCCTGCAAGGCCTTGGGCCTACTTCCAGCCTCTTGGCACCAGTTTTACTGATACTTGTGACATTTGCAGGTGTTAGGCTTCAAGGGGATGAAGTCGCACCTTCTACCCAGGGTTATGGAGCTCCGCGCAGGGTGAGATTTCAGGGTTCACCCCTGGATGGAAGTGTGAACATAAAACACTTCACATACTCAGGAAAGTGTATTTAGCTGCTTTACAGTATCAGAATAAGGCCTGCAAGGCCTTGGGCCTACTTCCAGCCTCCTGGCACCAGTTTTACTGATACTTGTGACATTTGCAGGTGTTAGGCATCAAGGGGATGAAGTCGCACCTTCTACCCAGGGTCATGGAGCTCCGCGCAGGGTAAGATTTCAGGCTTCACCCCAGGCTGGAGGGGTGAAAATAAAACACTTCACACACTCAGGAAAGTGTATTTAACTCCTTTACAGTATCAGAATAAGGCCTGCAAGGCCTTGGGCCTACTTCCAGCCTCCTGGCACCAGTTTTACTGATACTTGTGACATTTGCAGGTGTTAGGCTTCAAGGGGATGAAGTCGCACCTTCTACCCAGGGTCATGGAGCTCCGCGCAGGGTAAGATTTCAGGCTTCACCCCAGGCTGGAGGGGTGAAAATAAAACACTTCACACACTCAGGAAAGTGTATTTAACTCCTTTACAGTATCAGAATAAGGCCTGCAAGGCCTTGGGCCTACTTCCAGCCTCCTGGCACCAGTTTTACTGATACTTGTGACATTTGCAGGTGTTAGGCTTCAAGGGGATGAAGTCGCACCTTCTACCCAGGGTTATGGAACTCCGCGCAGGGTGAGATTTCAGGGTTCACCCCTGGATGGAAGTGTGAACATAAAACACTTCACATACTCAGGAAAGTGTATTTAGCTGCTTTACAGTATCAGAATAAGGCCTGCAAGGCCTTGGGCCTACTTCCAGCCTCCTGGCACCAGTTTTACTGATACTTGTGACATTTGCAGGTGTTAGGCTTCAAGGGGATGAAGTCGCACCTTCTACCCAGGGTTATGGAACTCCGCGCAGGGTGAGATTTCAGGGTTCACCCCTGGATGGAAGTGTGAACATAAAACACTTCAAATACTCAGGAAAGTGTATTTAGCTACTTTACAGTATCAGAATAAGGCCTGCAAGGCCTTGGGCCTACTTCCAGCCTCCTGGCACCAGTTTTACTGATACTTGTGACATTTGTAGGTGTTAGGCTTCAAGGGCATGAAGTCGCACCTTCTACCCAGGGTCATGGAGCTCCGCGCAGGGTAAGATTTCAGGGTTCACCCCAGGCTGGAGGAGTGAAAATAAAACACTTCACACACTCAGGAAAGTGTATTTAACTCCTTTACAGTATCAGAATAAGGCCTGCAAGGCCTTGGGCCTACTTCCAGCCTCCTGGCACCAGTTTTACTGATACTTGTGACATTTGTAGGTGTTAGGCTTCAAGGGCATGAAGTCGCACCTTCTGCCCAGGGTCATGGAGCTCCACGCAGGGTAAGATTTCAGGGACCACCCCAGGCTTGAGCTGTGAAAATAAAACACTTCACATACTCAGGAAAGTGTATTTAGCTACTTTACAGTATCAGAATAAGGCCTGCAAGGCCTTGGGCCTACTTCCAGCATCCTGGCACCAGTTTTACTGATACTTGTGACATTTGTAGGTGTTAGGCTTCAAGGGGATGAAGTCGCACCTTCTACCCAGGGTCATGGAGCTCCGCGCAGGGTAAGATTTCAGGCTTCACCCCAGGCTGGAGGAGTGAAAATAAAACCCTTCACACACTCAGGAAAGTGTATTTAACTCCTTTACAGTATCAGAATAAGGCCTGCAAGGCCTTGGGCCTACTTCCAGCCTCCTGGCACCAGTTTTACTGATACTTGTGACATTTGCAGGTGTTAGGCTTCAAGGGGATGAAGTCGCACCTTCTACCCAGGGTTATGGAACTCCGCGCAGGGTGAGATTTCAGGGTTCACCCCTGGATGGAAGTGTGAGAATAAAACACTTCACATACTCAGGAACGTGTATTTAGCTGCTTTACAGCATCAGAATAAGGCCTGCAAGGCCTTGGGCCTACTTCCAGCCTCCTGGCACCAGTTTTACTGATACTTGTGACATTTGCAGGTGTTAGGCTTCAAGGGGATGAAGTCGCACCTTCTACCCAGGGTCATGGAGCTCCGCGCAGGGTAAGATTTCAAGCTTCACCCCAGGCTGGAGGAGTGAAAATAAAACCCTTCACACACTCAGGAAAGTGTATTTAACTCCTTTACAGTATCAGAATAAGGCCTGCAAGGCCTTGGGCCTACTTCCAGCCTCCTGGCACCAGTTTTACTGATACTTGTGACATTTGCAGGTGTTAGGCTTCAAGGGGATGAAGTCGCACCTTCTACCCAGGGTTATGGAACTCCGCGCAGGGTGAGATTTCAGGGTTCACCCCTGGATGGAAGTGTGAGAATAAAACACTTCACATACTCAGGAAAGTGTATTTAGCTGCTTTACAGTATCAGAATAAGGCCTGCACGGCCTTGGGCCTACTTCCAGCCTCCTGGCACCAGTT
Source organism: Triturus cristatus (assembly GCF_964204655.1). Lineage (NCBI taxonomy): Eukaryota > Metazoa > Chordata > Amphibia > Caudata > Salamandridae > Triturus > Triturus cristatus. The sequence continues at coordinate 36,541,436 of NC_140587.1, forward strand.
TTACTGATACTTGTGACATTTGCAGGTCTTAGGCTTCAAGGGGATGAAGTCGCACCTTCTACCCAGGGTCATGGAGCTCCGCGCAGGGTAAGATTTCAGGCTTCACCCCAGGCTGGAGGAGTGAAAATAAAACACTTCACACACTCAGGAAAGTGTATTTAACTCCTTTACAGTATCAGAATAAGGCCTGCAAGGCCTTGGGCCTACTTCCAGCCTCCTGGCACCAGTTTTACTGATACTTGTGACATTTGCAGGTGTTAGGCTTCAAGGGGATGAAGTCGCACCTTCTACCCAGGGTCATGGAGCTCCGCGCAGGGTAAGATTTCAGGCTTCACCCCTGGCTGGAGGACTGAAAATAAAACACTTCACACACTCAGGAAAGTGTATTTAACTCATTTACAGTATCAGAATAAGGCCTGCAAGGCCTTGGGCCTACTTCCAGCCTCCTGGCACCAGTTTTACTGAAAGTTGTGACATTTGCAGGTGTTAGGCTTCAAGGGGATGAAGTCGCACCTTCTACCCAGGGTTATGGAACTCCGCGCAGGGTGAGATTTCAGGGTTCACCCCTGGATGGAAGTGTGAGAATAAAACACTTCACATACTCAGGAAAGTGTATTTAGCTGCTTTACAGTATCAGAATAAGGCCTGCAAGGCCTTGGGCCTACTTCCAGCCTCCTGGCACCAGTTTTACTGATACTTGTGACATTTGCAGGTCTTAGGCTTCAAGGGGATGAAGTCGCACCTTCTACCCAGGGTCATGGAGCTCCGCGCAGGGTAAGATTTCAGGCTTCACCCCTGGCTGGAGGTGTGAAAATAAAACACTTCTCATACTCAGGAAAGTGAATTTAACTCCTTTACAGTATCAGAACAAGGCCTGCAAGGCCTTGGGCCTACTTCCAGCCTCCTGGCACCAGTTTTACTGATACTTGTGACATTTGCAGGTGTTAGGCTTCAAGGGGATGAAGTTGCACCTTCTACCCAGGGTTATGGAACTCCGCGCAGGGTGAGATTTCAGGGTTCACCCCTGAATGGAAGTGTGAGAATAAAACACTTCACATACTCAGGAAAGTATATTTAGCTGCTTTACAGTATCAGAATAAGGCCTGCAAGGCCTTGGGCCTACTTCCAGCCTCTTGGCACCAGTTTTACTGATACTTGTGACATTTGCAGGTGTTAGGCTTCAAGGGGATGAAGTCGCACCTTCTACCCAGGGTTATGGAGCTCCGCGCAGGGTGAGATTTCAGGGTTCACCCCTGGATGGAAGTGTGAACATAAAACACTTCACATACTCAGGAAAGTGTATTTAGCTGCTTTACAGTATCAGAATAAGGCCTGCAAGGCCTTGGGCCTACTTCCAGCCTCCTGGCACCAGTTTTACTGATACTTGTGACATTTGCAGGTGTTCGGCTTCAAGGGGATGAAGTCGCACCTTCTACCCAGGGTCATGGAGCTCCGCGCAGGGTAAGATTTCAGGCTTCACCCCTGGCTGCAGGTGTGAAAATAAAACACTTCACATACTCAGGAAAGTGTATTTAGCTCCTTTACAGTATCAGAATAGGGCCTGCAAGGCCTTGGGCCTACTTCCAGCCTCCTGGAACCAGTTTTACTGATACTTGTGACATTTGCAGGTGTTAGGCTTCAAGGGGATGAAGCCGCACCTTCTACCCAGGTTTATGGAGCTCCGCGCAGGGTAAGATTTCAGGGTTCACCCCTGGCTGGAGGTGTGAAAATAAAACACTTCTCATACTCAGGAAAGTGTATTTAACTCCTTTACAGTATCAGAACAAGGCCTGCAAGGCCTTGGGCCTACTTCCAGCCTCCTGGCACCAGTTTTACTGATACTTGTGACATTTGCAGGTGTTAGGCTTCAAGGGGATGAAGTTGCACCTTCTACCCAGGGTTATGGAACTCCGCGCAGGGTGAGATTTCAGGGTTCACCCCTGGATGGAAGTGTGAGAATAAAACACTTCACATACTCAGGAAAGTGTATTTAGCTGCTTTACAGTATCAGAATAAGGCCTGCAAGGCCTTGGGCCTACTTCCAGCCTCTTGGCACCAGTTTTACTGATACTTGTGACATTTGCAGGTGTTAGGCTTCAAGGGGATGAAGTCGCACCTTCTACCCAGGGTTATGGAGCTCCGCGCAGGGTGAGATTTCAGGGTTCACCCCTGGATGGAAGTGTGAACATAAAACACTTCACATACTCAGGAAAGTGTATTTAGCTGCTTTACAGTATCAGAATAAGGCCTGCAAGGCCTTGGGCCTACTTCCAGCCTCCTGGCACCAGTTTTACTGATACTTGTGACATTTGCAGGTGTTAGGCATCAAGGGGATGAAGTCGCACCTTCTACCCAGGGTCATGGAGCTCCGCGCAGGGTAAGATTTCAGGCTTCACCCCAGGCTGGAGGGGTGAAAATAAAACACTTCACACACTCAGGAAAGTGTATTTAACTCCTTTACAGTATCAGAATAAGGCCTGCAAGGCCTTGGGCCTACTTCCAGCCTCCTGGCACCAGTTTTACTGATACTTGTGACATTTGCAGGTGTTAGGCTTCAAGGGGATGAAGTCGCACCTTCTACCCAGGGTCATGGAGCTCCGCGCAGGGTAAGATTTCAGGCTTCACCCCAGGCTGGAGGGGTGAAAATAAAACACTTCACACACTCAGGAAAGTGTATTTAACTCCTTTACAGTATCAGAATAAGGCCTGCAAGGCCTTGGGCCTACTTCCAGCCTCCTGGCACCAGTTTTACTGATACTTGTGACATTTGCAGGTGTTAGGCTTCAAGGGGATGAAGTCGCACCTTCTACCCAGGGTTATGGAACTCCGCGCAGGGTGAGATTTCAGGGTTCACCCCTGGATGGAAGTGTGAACATAAAACACTTCACATACTCAGGAAAGTGTATTTAGCTGCTTTACAGTATCAGAATAAGGCCTGCAAGGCCTTGGGCCTACTTCCAGCCTCCTGGCACCAGTTTTACTGATACTTGTGACATTTGCAGGTGTTAGGCTTCAAGGGGATGAAGTCGCACCTTCTACCCAGGGTTATGGAACTCCGCGCAGGGTGAGATTTCAGGGTTCACCCCTGGATGGAAGTGTGAACATAAAACACTTCAAATACTCAGGAAAGTGTATTTAGCTACTTTACAGTATCAGAATAAGGCCTGCAAGGCCTTGGGCCTACTTCCAGCCTCCTGGCACCAGTTTTACTGATACTTGTGACATTTGTAGGTGTTAGGCTTCAAGGGCATGAAGTCGCACCTTCTACCCAGGGTCATGGAGCTCCGCGCAGGGTAAGATTTCAGGGTTCACCCCAGGCTGGAGGAGTGAAAATAAAACACTTCACACACTCAGGAAAGTGTATTTAACTCCTTTACAGTATCAGAATAAGGCCTGCAAGGCCTTGGGCCTACTTCCAGCCTCCTGGCACCAGTTTTACTGATACTTGTGACATTTGTAGGTGTTAGGCTTCAAGGGCATGAAGTCGCACCTTCTGCCCAGGGTCATGGAGCTCCACGCAGGGTAAGATTTCAGGGACCACCCCAGGCTTGAGCTGTGAAAATAAAACACTTCACATACTCAGGAAAGTGTATTTAGCTACTTTACAGTATCAGAATAAGGCCTGCAAGGCCTTGGGCCTACTTCCAGCATCCTGGCACCAGTTTTACTGATACTTGTGACATTTGTAGGTGTTAGGCTTCAAGGGGATGAAGTCGCACCTTCTACCCAGGGTCATGGAGCTCCGCGCAGGGTAAGATTTCAGGCTTCACCCCAGGCTGGAGGAGTGAAAATAAAACCCTTCACACACTCAGGAAAGTGTATTTAACTCCTTTACAGTATCAGAATAAGGCCTGCAAGGCCTTGGGCCTACTTCCAGCCTCCTGGCACCAGTTTTACTGATACGTGTGACATTTGCAGGTGTTAGGCTTCAAGGGGATGAAGTCGCACCTTCTACCCAGGGTTATGGAACTCCGCGCAGGGTGAGATTTCAGGGTTCACCCCTGGATGGAAGTGTGAGAATAAAACACTTCACATACTCAGGAACGTGTATTTAGCTGCTTTACAGCATCAGAATAAGGCCTGCAAGGCCTTGGGCCTACTTCCGGCCTCCTGGCACCAGTTTTACTGATACTTGTGACATTTGCAGGTGTTAGGCTTCAAGGGGATGAAGTCGCACCTTCTACCCAGGGTCATGGAGCTCCGCGCAGGGTAAGATTTCAAGCTTCACCCCAGGCTGGAGGAGTGAAAATAAAACCCTTCACACACTCAGGAAAGTGTATTTAACTCCTTTACAGTATCAGAATAAGGCCTGCAAGGCCTTGGGCCTACTTCCAGCCTCCTGGCACCAGTTTTACTGATACTTGTGACATTTGCAGGTGTTAGGCTTCAAGGGGATGAAGTCGCACCTTCTACCCAGGGTTATGGAACTCCGCGCAGGGTGAGATTTCAGGGTTCACCCCTGGATGGAAGTGTGAGAATAAAACACTTCACATACTCAGGAAAGTGTATTTAGCTGCTTTACAGTATCAGAATAAGGCCTGCACGGCCTTGGGCCTACTTCCAGCCTCCTGGCACCAGTTTTACTGATACTTGTGACATTTGCAGGTCTTAGGCTTCAAGGGGATGAAGTCGCACCTTCTACCCAGGGTCATGGAGCTCCGCGCAGGGTAAGATTTCAGGCTTCACCCCAGGCTGGAGGAGTGAAAATAAAACACTTCACACACTCAGGAAAGTGTATTTAACTCCTTTACAGTATCAGAATAAGGCCTGCAAGGCCTTGGGCCTACTTCCAGCCTCCTGGCACCAGTTTTACTGATACTTGTGACATTTGCAGGTGTTAGGCTTCAAGGGGATGAAGTCGCACCTTCTACCCAGGGTCATGGAGCTCCGCGCAGGGTAAGATTTCAGGCTTCACCCCTGGCTGGAGGACTGAAAATAAAACACTTCACACACTCAGGAAAGTGTATTTAACTCATTTACAGTATCAGAATAAGGCCTGCAAGGCCTTGGGCCTACTTCCAGCCTCCTGGCACCAGTTTTACTGAAAGTTGTGACATTTGCAGGTGTTAGGCTTCAAGGGGATGAAGTCGCACCTTCTACCCAGGGTTATGGAACTCCGTGCAGGGTGAGATTTCAGGGTTCACCCCTGGATGGAAGTGTGAGAATAAAACACTTCACATACTCAGGAAAGTGTATTTAGCTGCTTTACAGTATCAGAATAAGGCCTGCAAGGCCTTGGGCCTACTTCCAGCCTCCTGGCACCAGTTTTACTGATACTTGTGACATTTGCAGGTCTTAGGCTTCAAGGGGATGAAGTCGCACCTTCTACCCAGGGTCATGGAGCTCCGCGCAGGGTAAGATTTCAGGCTTCACCCCAGGCTGGAGGAGTGAAAATAAAACACTTCACACACTCAGGAAAGTGTATTTAACTCCTTTACAGTATCAGAATAAGGCCTGCAAGGCCTTGGGCCTACTTCCAGCCTCCTGGCACCAGTTTTACTGATACTTGTGACATTTGCAGGTGTTAGGCTTCAAGGGGATGAAGTCGCACCTTCTACCCAGGGTCATGGAGCTCCGCGCAGGGTAAGATTTCAGGCTTCACCCCTGGCTGGAGGACTGAAAATAAAACACTTCACACACTCAGGAAAGTGTATTTAACTCATTTACAGTATCAGAATAAGGCCTGCAAGGCCTTGGGCCTACTTCCAGCCTCCTGGCACCAGTTTTACTGAAAGTTGTGACATTTGCAGGTGTTAGGCTTCAAGGGGATGAAGTCGCACCTTCTACCCAGGGTTATGGAACTCCGTGCAGGGTGAGATTTCAGGGTTCACCCCTGGATGGAAGTGTGAGAATAAAACACTTCACATACTCAGGAAAGTGTATTTAGCTGCTTTACAGTATCAGAATAAGGCCTGCAAGGCCTTGGGCCTACTTCCAGCCTCCTGGCACCAGTTTTACTGATACTTGTGACATTTGCAGGTCTTAGGCTTCAAGGGGATGAAGTCGCACCTTCTACCCAGGGTCATGGAGCTCCGCGCAGGGTAAGATTTCAGGCTTCACCCCTGGCTGGAGGTGTGAAAATAAAACACTTCTCATACTCAGGAAAGTGAATTTAACTCCTTTACAGTATCAGAACAAGGCCTGCAAGGCCTTGGGCCTACTTCCAGCCTCCTGGCACCAGTTTTACTGATACTTGTGACATTTGCAGGTGTTAGGCTTCAAGGGGATGAAGTTGCACCTTCTACCCAGGGTTATGGAACTCCGCGCAGGGTGAGATTTCAGGGTTCACCCCTGAATGGAAGTGTGAGAATAAAACACTTCACATACTCAGGAAAGTATATTTAGCTGCTTTACAGTATCAGAATAAGGCCTGCAAGGCCTTGGGCCTACTTCCAGCCTCTTGGCACCAGTTTTACTGATACTTGTGACATTTGCAGGTGTTAGGCTTCAAGGGGATGAAGTCGCACCTTCTACCCAGGGTTATGGAGCTCCGCGCAGGGTGAGATTTCAGGGTTCACCCCTGGATGGAAGTGTGAACATAAAACACTTCACATACTCAGGAAAGTGTATTTAGCTGCTTTACAGTATCAGAATAAGGCCTGCAAGGCCTTGGGCCTACTTCCAGCCTCCTGGCACCAGTTTTACTGATACTTGTGACATTTGCAGGTGTTCGGCTTCAAGGGGATGAAGTCGCACCTTCTACCCAGGGTCATGGAGCTCCGCGCAGGGTAAGATTTCAGGCTTCACCCCTGGCTGCAGGTGTGAAAATAAAACACTTCACATACTCAGGAAAGTGTATTTAGCTCCTTTACAGTATCAGAATAGGGCCTGCAAGGCCTTGGGCCTACTTCCAGCCTCCTGGAACCAGTTTTACTGATACTTGTGACATTTGCAGGTGTTAGGCTTCAAGGGGATGAAGCCGCACCTTCTACCCAGGTTTATGGAGCTCCGCGCAGGGTAAGATTTCAGGGTTCACCCCTGGCTGGAGGTGTGAAAATAAAACACTTCTCATACTCAGGAAAGTGTATTTAACTCCTTTACAGTATCAGAACAAGGCCTGCAAGGCCTTGGGCCTACTTCCAGCCTCCTGGCACCAGTTTTACTGATACTTGTGACATTTGCAGGTGTTAGGCTTCAAGGGGATGAAGTTGCACCTTCTACCCAGGGTTATGGAACTCCGCGCAGGGTGAGATTTCAGGGTTCACCCCTGGATGGAAGTGTGAGAATAAAACACTTCACATACTCAGGAAAGTGTATTTAGCTGCTTTACAGTATCAGAATAAGGCCTGCAAGGCCTTGGGCCTACTTCCAGCCTCTTGGCACCAGTTTTACTGATACTTGTGACATTTGCAGGTGTTAGGCTTCAAGGGGATGAAGTCGCACCTTCTACCCAGGGTTATGGAGCTCCGCGCAGGGTGAGATTTCAGGGTTCACCCCTGGATGGAAGTGTGAACATAAAACACTTCACATACTCAGGAAAGTGTATTTAGCTGCTTTACAGTATCAGAATAAGGCCTGCAAGGCCTTGGGCCTACTTCCAGCCTCCTGGCACCAGTTTTACTGATACTTGTGACATTTGCAGGTGTTAGGCATCAAGGGGATGAAGTCGCACCTTCTACCCAGGGTCATGGAGCTCCGCGCAGGGTAAGATTTCAGGCTTCACCCCAGGCTGGAGGGGTGAAAATAAAACACTTCACACACTCAGGAAAGTGTATTTAACTCCTTTACAGTATCAGAATAAGGCCTGCAAGGCCTTGGGCCTACTTCCAGCCTCCTGGCACCAGTTTTACTGATACTTGTGACATTTGCAGGTGTTAGGCTTCAAGGGGATGAAGTCGCACCTTCTACCCAGGGTCATGGAGCTCCGCGCAGGGTAAGATTTCAGGCTTCACCCCAGGCTGGAGGGGTGAAAATAAAACACTTCACACACTCAGGAAAGTGTATTTAACTCCTTTACAGTATCAGAATAAGGCCTGCAAGGCCTTGGGCCTACTTCCAGCCTCCTGGCACCAGTTTTACTGATACTTGTGACATTTGCAGGTGTTAGGCTTCAAGGGGATGAAGTCGCACCTTCTACCCAGGGTTATGGAACTCCGCGCAGGGTGAGATTTCAGGGTTCACCCCTGGATGGAAGTGTGAACATAAAACACTTCACATACTCAGGAAAGTGTATTTAGCTGCTTTACAGTATCAGAATAAGGCCTGCAAGGCCTTGGGCCTACTTCCAGCCTCCTGGCACCAGTTTTACTGATACTTGTGACATTTGCAGGTGTTAGGCTTCAAGGGGATGAAGTCGCACCTTCTACCCAGGGTTATGGAACTCCGCGCAGGGTGAGATTTCAGGGTTCACCCCTGGATGGAAGTGTGAACATAAAACACTTCAAATACTCAGGAAAGTGTATTTAGCTACTTTACAGTATCAGAATAAGGCCTGCAAGGCCTTGGGCCTACTTCCAGCCTCCTGGCACCAGTTTTACTGATACTTGTGACATTTGTAGGTGTTAGGCTTCAAGGGCATGAAGTCGCACCTTCTACCCAGGGTCATGGAGCTCCGCGCAGGGTAAGATTTCAGGGTTCACCCCAGGCTGGAGGAGTGAAAATAAAACACTTCACACACTCAGGAAAGTGTATTTAACTCCTTTACAGTATCAGAATAAGGCCTGCAAGGCCTTGGGCCTACTTCCAGCCTCCTGGCACCAGTTTTACTGATACTTGTGACATTTGTAGGTGTTAGGCTTCAAGGGCATGAAGTCGCACCTTCTGCCCAGGGTCATGGAGCTCCACGCAGGGTAAGATTTCAGGGACCACCCCAGGCTTGAGCTGTGAAAATAAAACACTTCACATACTCAGGAAAGTGTATTTAGCTACTTTACAGTATCAGAATAAGGCCTGCAAGGCCTTGGGCCTACTTCCAGCATCCTGGCACCAGTTTTACTGATACTTGTGACATTTGTAGGTGTTAGGCTTCAAGGGGATGAAGTCGCACCTTCTACCCAGGGTCATGGAGCTCCGCGCAGGGTAAGATTTCAGGCTTCACCCCAGGCTGGAGGAGTGAAAATAAAACCCTTCACACACTCAGGAAAGTGTATTTAACTCCTTTACAGTATCAGAATAAGGCCTGCAAGGCCTTGGGCCTACTTCCAGCCTCCTGGCACCAGTTTTACTGATACTTGTGACATTTGCAGGTGTTAGGCTTCAAGGGGATGAAGTCGCACCTTCTACCCAGGGTTATGGAACTCCGCGCAGGGTGAGATTTCAGGGTTCACCCCTGGATGGAAGTGTGAGAATAAAACACTTCACATACTCAGGAACGTGTATTTAGCTGCTTTACAGCATCAGAATAAGGCCTGCAAGGCCTTGGGCCTACTTCCAGCCTCCTGGCACCAGTTTTACTGATACTTGTGACATTTGCAGGTGTTAGGCTTCAAGGGGATGAAGTCGCACCTTCTACCCAGGGTCATGGAGCTCCGCGCAGGGTAAGATTTCAAGCTTCACCCCAGGCTGGAGGAGTGAAAATAAAACCCTTCACACACTCAGGAAAGTGTATTTAACTCCTTTACAGTATCAGAATAAGGCCTGCAAGGCCTTGGGCCTACTTCCAGCCTCCTGGCACCAGTTTTACTGATACTTGTGACATTTGCAGGTGTTAGGCTTCAAGGGGATGAAGTCGCACCTTCTACCCAGGGTTATGGAACTCCGCGCAGGGTGAGATTTCAGGGTTCACCCCTGGATGGAAGTGTGAGAATAAAACACTTCACATACTCAGGAAAGTGTATTTAGCTGCTTTACAGTATCAGAATAAGGCCTGCACGGCCTTGGGCCTACTTCCAGCCTCCTGGCACCAGTTTTACTGATACTTGTGACATTTGCAGGTCTTAGGCTTCAAGGGGATGAAGTCGCACCTTCTACCCAGGGTCATGGAGCTCCGCGCAGGGTAAGATTTCAGGCTTCACCCCAGGCTGGAGGAGTGAAAATAAAACACTTCACACACTCAGGAAAGTGTATTTAACTCCTTTACAGTATCAGAATAAGGCCTGCAAGGCCTTGGGCCTACTTCCAGCCTCCTGGCACCAGTTTTACTGATACTTGTGACATTTGCAGGTGTTAGGCTTCAAGGGGATGAAGTCGCACCTTCTACCCAGGGTCATGGAGCTCCGCGCAGGGTAAGATTTCAGGCTTCACCCCTGGCTGGAGGACTGAAAATAAAACACTTCACACACTCAGGAAAGTGTATTTAACTCATTTACAGTATCAGAATAAGGCCTGCAAGGCCTTGGGCCTACTTCCAGCCTCCTGGCACCAGTTTTACTGAAAGTTGTGACATTTGCAGGTGTTAGGCTTCAAGGGGATGAAGTCGCACCTTCTACCCAGGGTTATGGAACTCCGCGCAGGGTGAGATTTCAGGGTTCACCCCTGGATGGAAGTGTGAGAATAAAACACTTCACATACTCAGGAAAGTGTATTTAGCTGCTTTACAGTATCAGAATAAGGCCTGCAAGGCCTTGGGCCTACTTCCAGCCTCCTGGCACCAGTTTTACTGATACTTGTGACATTTGCAGGTCTTAGGCTTCAAGGGGATGAAGTCGCACCTTCTACCCAGGGTCATGGAGCTCCGCGCAGGGTAAGATTTCAGGCTTCACCCCAGGCTGGAGGAGTGAAAATAAAACACTTCACACACTCAGGAAAGTGTATTTAACTCCTTTACAGTATCAGAATAAGGCCTGCAAGGCCTTGGGCCTACTCCCAGCCTCCTGGCACCAGTTTTACTGATACTTGTGACATTTGCAGGTGTTAGGCTTCAAGGGGATGAAGTCGCACCTTCTACCCAGCATTATGGAACTCCGCGCAGGGTGAGATTTCAGGGTTCACCCCTGGATGGAAGTGTGAGAATAAAACACTTCACATACTCAGGAAAGTGTATTTAGCTGCTTTACAGTATCAGAATAAGGCCTGCAAGGCCTTGGGCCTACTTCCAGCCTCCTGGCACCAGTTTTACTGATACTTGTGACATTTGCAGGTGTTAGGCTTCAAGGGGATGAAGTCGCACCTTCTACCCAGGGTTATGGAACTCCGCGCAGGGTGAGATTTCAGGGTTCACCCCTGGATGGAAGTGTGAGAATAAAACACTTCACATACTCAGGAAAGTGTATTTAACTCCTTTACAGTATCAGAACAAGGCCTGCCAGGCCATGGGTGTGTTTCCAGCCTCCAGGCACCAGTTTTACTGATACTTGTGACACTTGGAGGTGTCAAGCTTCAAGGGAACAAAGTCAAACCTTCTACCCAGGGTTATGGAGCTCCGCGCAGGATACGATTTCAGGTTTCACCCCTGGCTGCAGGTGTGAAAACAAAACACTTCACATACTCAGTAAAGTGTATTTAACCCCTTTACAGTATCAGAAAAAGGCCTGCAAGGCCTTGGGCCTACTTCCAGCCTCCTGGCACCAGTTGTACTGATACTTGTGACATTTGCAGGTGTTAGGCTTCAAGGGGACGAAGTCGCACCTTCTACCCAGGGTTATGGAGCTCCGCCCAGGGTAAGATTTCAGGTTTCACCCCTGGCTGCAGGTGTGAAAACAAAACACTTCACATACTCAGGAAAGTGTATTTAGCTCCTTTACAGTATCAGAATAAGGCCTGCAAGGCCTTGGGCCTACTTCCAGCCTCCTGGCACCAGTTTTACTGATACTTGTGACATTTGTAGGTGTTAGGCTTCAAGGGGATGAAGTCGCACCTTCTACCCAGGGTTATGGAACTCCGCGCAGGGTGAGATTTCAGGGTTCACCCCTGGCTGGAGGTGTGACTATGTGGATTGTTTTGTTTTCACACCTCCAGCCAGGGGTGAACCCTGAAATCTCACCCTGCGCGGAGCTCCATAACCCTGGGTAGAAGGTGCGACTTCATCCCCTTTAAGCTGTAAACCTCCAAATGTCACACATTTTACTAAAACATGTACCTGGAAGCTAGGGATGGGCCGGAGATCCTGAAGGCTAAGATATGATACTGTGAATGGTGTTCATGTACGTTCTGGACTATGGGAAGTGTTTTGTTTCCTTCCCCTACCTCCATCCAAATTAGCAGCAGGCCTCGATCAGGCTACAGGGCGCAGAATATGATTTCTGGTCTCAGGTCTCCCTCGTGACATACCATTGGATTCAGGAGTGGTCCCCACTCCAGCGATAGGGCTGAGTAGAACAGTGGTAGTCACAGGCCTCACTCTGTACTGTACTATTCAGTTCCGCAGTGGGCCTCCCCCGGTCATAGGCTCAGCGTCTGACATACAGTAACTCACTCTGTCTACAGATGTCACCTCAGACGTACACCTAGCTCCAGCTGTAAAAATCAGCTCAGCAGAGTGCCTCCATGCCGGTACTGGGGTCACCATTTCAGGTGCATTCACACCCTCTGCTCTCACTTGGGGTGTCTTTAAACATGTAGGCCTAACTCGGCCGCCTTCCTTCATTGTGTCACTGTGTATTTATTGTATTGAGTCTGGCTCGGCGCTCGGCAGTGAATGCCCTCTGCCTGCATGTGAAGCTGCCAGCACACGGCCGCCTGGTGATGCGTGCGAGGCTGGAGCCAGGGCCGTGCCCCGCTGCTTGTAAGCCCCGAGCCGAGGGTGCCACAGCCGAGGGTGCAGGCGCGCGGGGAGGGCCCCCTGGCCCCCGGGCCGGGGGCTCCCTGGCATTGTTTCCACCCCGCGCTCGGCCGGCGGAGCCCTGTGTTACTTTGGCCCGTTCCAGAACGCGCTCCCCGCGGCCCCCGCAGCCCCACTGTGACGCCACAGGGCCCGCTCCCTGCAGGAGCCCCCTCCCTCCCGCGGGCCGCCGCTCCCGGCCGCAGGAGTCGAGAGTGGACCGGGGAAAAGGGGCCCGGAGCCCGGGATTTCAGGCATGGAGGCGCCCGCCGTCGGGGGAGCGCCGAGTCTCCCCGCGGATCACAAGCCAGGGACGAGGGGTGGATCCGAAACGGGGGCAGGCGCGGGAGAGGGCCGAAGCTGGGCTCCTGGTCATGTATGCGTGGAAGCGCGTGTTTAACTGATTGTGTTTTAAAACGTGGATAATCCGAAGGTAGGAAACACAAAAGTCAGCTGGGAGCAGAGAGCCGAGTGTGCCTCGCACAGCCCTGTCTGCTCGGGACCAATCAGAGGCCGGCTCCTCCCTGTATATAATCACGGGGCTCGGGTCTGGGAGGGACATTTCTTTTCAGTGACAGCGCCCGCGCCGAGACTCGCATTACAATGGCCGAAACCGCTCCAGCCGCCGCGGCGCCTCCCGCTGAGGTCGCCCCCAAGAAAAAGCAGCAGAAGAAGACAGCGGGGGCCTCGAAGGCCAAGAAGCCTTCCGGCCCCAGCGTGGCCGATCTGATCCTGAAGGTGGTGACCGCCTCTGCCGAGAGGAAGGGAGTCTCCCTGTCGGCCATGAAGAAGGGGCTGGTCGCCGAGGGCTACGATGTGGACAAGAACAAGAGCCGGGTCAAGGCCTCCGTCAAGAGCCTGGTCAGCAAAGGCGCCCTGGCCCAGCTGAAGGGCACCGGGGCCTCCGGATCCTTCAAGGTGAACAAGAAGCAGCTGGAGGGCAAGAAGGCGGCCAAGAAGGCGGCCGCCAAGACCAAGAAACCAGCGGCCAAGAAAGCTGCCCCAGCCGCCAAGAAGCCCAAAAAGGCTCCCGCGGGGGTCAAGAAGAGCCCGAAGAAGGTCAAGAAGCCAGCGGCAGCAAAGAGCCCCAAGAAGCCCAAGGCTGCCCCCGCCAAGAAGGCTGCCAAGAGCCCAGCGAAAGCCAAGGCGGCGAAGCCCAAAGTGGCCAAGAAAAGCCCTGCCAAGGTAGTCAAACCCAAGGCAGCCAAGCCCAAAGCAGCCAAGCCCAAGAAGGCAGCGCCCAAGAAGAAGTAAGGGCTTGCACCGAGACACTGCAAACACAACGGCTCTTTTAAGAGCCATCCACCCGGTCCAGAAGAGAGCTTGTTCGTCCCCACCCTTGCACCCCGCGTGCACACTTCTCTATGATAATAAACGGCACAGTAAATCCATAGCGCGCCTTTCCGCACGCGAGTGCCGTGTGTGATCTTGGTCATATGAAAGGCTCTTTTGGTGTTGCGTGGATTGGAATCTTTATAACAAAGAAAGAAGGGGGTCTGGGAGTTATTAGACCTCAGTTCATAATAAATGTGAGATAACGTGTGCCTTGGTGCTTTCACTGTAACCGGGCAGACTCGAAGTGGTGTCTGCATAAAGCAGACGATTGTGAAAGTGAAATCGAGCGCAGTGAACGGCGGCGTGTTCCAGGGTGACCAAGGGCGGTACACTTATAACATCCTGGGCTGCTCGCCCAGTTGACCAGGGTCGAGAAGGGGGGCGAGGGGTTCGTGTGACTACAAATGAATGGATGGACACTGAGACAAAGGCTGACCGAAGCGCCGGCTTCGGCTCCAACGTACATCATCCAATCCGGAGGGTTCCCTTTTCTCCACAGCTCATTGGAGAGACAGTCTGCAGCCTCAGGTTGAGTAGCCAATCGTTGCACACCGCGGGCTATTTTCGAACGTGGGGCGGGAGCTTCAGCCAACCAGAGCAGCCCTCCGTCTTCGAGTGCATAAATAGGGCTCTTGCCTGCTTGAACGCCATTCTTCCTCGCTCGTCGTTGAAAGAGACCGCTCCCGCCATGGCCCGCACCAAGCAGACAGCCCGCAAGTCCACCGGCGGCAAAGCGCCTCGCAAGCAGCTGGCCACCAAGGCTGCCCGCAAGAGCGCGCCTGCCACCGGCGGCGTCAAGAAGCCTCACCGCTACCGACCGGGCACCGTGGCTCTCCGCGAGATCCGCCGCTACCAGAAGTCCACCGAGCTCCTCATCCGCAAGCTGCCGTTCCAGCGCTTGGTGAGGGAGATCGCCCAGGACTTCAAGACCGACCTGCGCTTCCAGAGCTCCGCCGTCATGGCCCTGCAGGAGGCCAGCGAGGCCTACCTGGTCGGGCTCTTCGAGGACACCAACCTGTGCGCCATCCACGCCAAGAGGGTGACCATCATGCCCAAGGACATCCAGCTGGCCCGTCGTATCCGAGGCGAGAGGGCCTAAGGAGGCACACCGACCCGATCAACCACCACAACGGCTCTTTTAAGGGCCACCACCCTGTCACCTACGAGCTTCTCTTGTCTGCCATTGCATGTTCTACAGGTTAGGGTGGGTTGGCTGGGAGTACCACGAGTACTGGGTAACTTATACCGGCGCAGGGAAACCAGAGCACTCCGTGTTCACAGTGCACGGCCACCTCTTCAATTAATAAAGAGCTTTGTTTGGGTAGAGGGTCGTGTTGGGATCCGCTGGTCACAAGCCAGCGCTGTGGGGCATCTGTGCTCCCGGTACATCGGGTCCATGTCTCCGATTTCGGGAGCCGTTGCCCTTGGTCTTACAGTACAAACAGAACGTGGCCCCACGCACACACTTAAAACTGGTCACCCGAAACATGGAAAACAATAAGCCCGGGGGCAACCGTGCGAGTTCCGCGTGGGCTTTATTTAACGTCACCGTTACATTACAGAGCTTGTGTGACACTTGGTCCCAAAGAGGGCTCATTCATATAAACATGTTTATTAAAACGGGTTGCCCGCTCCATCGTCCCTCGGTCTGCAGCAAGCCCCGTGAGAGCAGGTCTTGTGCGCTCAAAATTACCGTTTAAAACACTTTTTTCTCCGGTCATAAATGAAGCACATTAGCTCTTAGGGGAGGACGTGAGTGGCCCTTAAAAGAGCCGTTGTGTTCGTTGGGGATACGCCTCGAAGCCTTACTTGGCGCTGGTGTACTTGGTGACGGCCTTGGTGCCCTCGGACACGGCGTGCTTGGCCAGCTCTCCGGGCAGCAGCAGACGCACTGCGGTCTGGATCTCCCGGGAGGTGATGGTGCGCCGCGAGTTGTAGTGGGCCAGGCGGGAAGCTTCCCCGGCGATGCGCTCGAAGATGTCGTTCACGAAGGAGTTCATGATGCCCATGGCCTTGGAGGAGATGCCGGTGTCCGGGTGCACCTGCTTCATCACTTTGTAAATGTAGATGGCATAGCTTTCCTTCCTGCTCCTCTTGCGCTTCTTCCCGTCCTTCTTGGGCGGCTTGGAGAGCGCTTTCTTGGAGCCCTTCTTGGGAGCCGGCGCGGACTTGGCTGGTTCAGGCATGGTCGACAATCTGCACCGCTTCCTGTGGAGCCGAGAGAAATAAGGCAGGCGTGACCGGCACTTGTATTTATAGGCTGGGCGTGTAAAGTAGCTGCTTCTCTGCTCTCCCTTCTCATTGGCAGGCAAAGGCAAGCCCCCCACCTCCTAGTGTACTGCGGTTCTGGGACTCTGATTGGTGAAACAGAAACCCTCCTCCCTCCAATGAGAAGTACTATCAGCGCCTAGCTGTCAACCAATCAGACGCACCCGAAGTCTTTATATCGCCGGAGTCCCGCAGAACAGCAGTATCATTCTCTCTGTTGTGTGAGTGAGCCCCTGCATCGATCGCCATGTCTGGACGCGGAAAGCAAGGAGGAAAGGCCCGCGCTAAGGCCAAGACACGCTCTTCAAGAGCCGGGCTCCAGTTCCCCGTGGGCCGTGTGCACAGGCTGCTCCGGAAGGGAAGCTACGCCGAGAGGGTGGGCGCCGGTGCCCCAGTCTATCTGGCTGCAGTCCTGGAGTACCTGACCGCTGAGATCCTGGAGCTGGCCGGCAACGCGGCCCGGGACAACAAGAAGACCCGCATCATCCCCAGACACCTCCAGCTGGCCATCCGCAACGACGAGGAGCTGAACAAGCTGCTGGGCCGAGTCACCATCGCCCAGGGAGGAGTCCTGCCCAACATCCAGGCCGTGCTGCTGCCCAAGAAAACCGAGAGCCACAAGGCAGGGGGCAAAGCAAGCAAGTAAAGGCCCGCAGACCACCGTGGAAACACACCCTAAACACAAAGGCTCTTTTCAGGGCCAACCACAGACTCCATCAAAGAGCGTGTCCGTGCCAAGATGTTACTCTGGCGGCTTCATAGTTGCGGCAGCGCCCGCACCGTCGCTACATAGGAGGGCATGCCCAAGCCCTCGGACGTACACATAAATGTCACCCCCGTCCCAAAACCTAGCTTGAGGCCGACAATGTTTTTGTTAAAAAAAATAAATTTTTATAGGGGCAGATTACAGACTTGCCACAACCGGGCGTGACATGTGGACAGTGTTACGGGGTTGCAGGCGGCCGCACACAGCGGGGTGGTGCCGGTGAGGCCGTTAATGTGATGGCTCCATTAGAACATTTCAGAGCCTTATGTTCATAGTGGGAACGGGCACCGAGCGCCAGGGTTAGGCGGGCCGCGGTGACGAGTGGGGGCTGGGAAGGGAGGCGTGTGTGTGTGCTTGACTGTGATCCGTGCCCCGGCGGCAGCTGCTGAGCCCACGACAAAGAGGCGGCTGGGAGCGCGCTCTTTTTCAAACGGCAACGGCCGCTCCCTGCAGAGGGCGGGCCGGGGCCGGGCTCCCTCTCGCCTTCCGTTCAGTCACGTGGGCGGCTTGAAGCGCCCTAGCTGGTCCGCCGCAGCTCCTCTATATAAGCAGCCGCCGCTGGCCTCGCCCTCAGTTCTGCTCAGTCACAGCACCGACAGGAGAACATGTCTGGACGCGGCAAAGGCGGCGCCAAGAGGCACCGCAAGGTGCTCCGGGACAACATCCAGGGCATCACTAAGCCGGCCATCCGCCGCCTGGCGCGCCGTGGCGGGGTCAAGCGCATCTCCGGCCTCATCTACGAGGAGACCCGCGGGGTGCTGAAGGTTTTCCTGGAGAACGTGATCCGGGACGCCGTCACCTACACCGAGCACGCCAAGAGGAAGACCGTCACCGCCATGGATGTGGTCTACGCCCTGAAGCGCCAGGGCCGCACCCTCTACGGATTCGGCGGTTAAACACTCGGCTTGCCCACGGAGAAAAACACAAAACACCACAACCCAAAGGCTCTTTTAAGAGCCGACCACGATGTCATGGGAGAGCTGTGTCTATGCGCTAGGGTTCCCGCAGGGCTGCTTTCTAGGCCCACAGCCGGTCGGGTGAGGGGGGGGCACCAGGGGGATTTCGCTGCAATGCAAGGCACTGTCCCGGGGCCAGGGCGCCTTCCTGGAGCCCCGGCATGGGGGGGTCCAGGGGCGCGTTCGTCCCAGTCCAGCCCACGGGGGTCCTGATGCCCTGTACTGGCGACCTAAGGCGGGTATAGCCCGGCCCAGGGGCCCGCCATCCTGGAGCCTTGTACTGGCGACCTAAGGCGGGTATAGCCCGGCCCCGGGGCCCGCCATCCTGGAGCCTTGTACTGGGGACATAAGGCGGGTATAGCCCGGCCCAGGGGCCCGCCATCCTGGAGCCTTGCACTGGGGACATAAGGCGGGTATAGCCCGGCCCGGGGGCCCGCCATCCTGGATCCCTGGACTGGGGACCCAAGGCGAGTTTGGCCCGGCCCAGCTCAGTGCCGGCCATTCCCCTCGACTATTAAGCCCCCACGTAGTGGGGGCTTACAGAACACGGATGAGGGACAAAGGGTAGAGTTGGCGGCGCCGGGCGCGCCGCCGGCCATCTGGTCGCCGGGTTGCGCGACCAGATGGCCGGGCGGCGGAACGGCCGCGCTAACTCTAACTTTTGTCTCCCACTCGGGTGCTGTAAGCCCCCACTTCGTGGGGGCTTAATAGTCGGTAAGATAGAGTTCCCATGCAGGCCCATGGGGTGTGGGATCCTAATTTTTTTTTGTGAAGGATCGTGACCGATTTCGGGGCCTTTAAGCACCTGTTTTAGTACTTTTTTTTATTTATTTATTATTTTGGTTCAAGGGGACCATGGCACTACTTTTACCCAGGGCAATGGAGCTCCGCTTCGGGTAACATTTCAGGTTTTCCCCCTTAGCCAGAGATAGGCCCACAAAAAAAAAAAAAATTGCAATAATAATATAATACATACATATTTTTTAAATATTTTTTTTTTCGCCCAAAAATGAAATAAAGTCCTTCACAGTATCTGGTCCATTTTATTAGCCTCCAGTCACCCCTTTAACAATATTTAATAAAAAACTAACAAAAATGTACTAAAATTTTAGGTCCAAGGGAACAAAGTCACTTTTTCAACCCAGGGCTATGGAGCTTCGATTGGGGTAATATTTCAGGATTTACCCCTCGGATGGAGGTGGGAAAAAAAACTTCACTCAAAAGGTACACAAAGCCCTTTACATTATCAAATCCAAGACTTCAGTGTCTGGGGCCCATTTCTAGCCTCCAGGCGCTTGTTTTATTCTTTATATGACATTTTGAAATTTACAGGTTTAAGGGGACACAGTATCTCCTTCTACCCAGGGCTATGGAGCTCCGCGCAGGGTAAGATTTCAGGTTTCGCCCCTGGCTGGAGGTGTGAAAATAAAACACTTCACATGCTCAGGAAAGTTTATTTCACTCATTTACAGTATCAGAACAAGGCCTGCAAGGCCTTGGGTATGTTTCCAGCCTCAAGGCACCAGTTGTACTGATACTTGTGACACTGGGAGATGTCATGCTTCAAGGGGATGAAGTCGCACCTTCTACCCAGGGTCATGGAGCTCCGCGCAGGGTGAGATTTCAGGGTTCACCCCTGGCTGCAGGTGTGAAAATAAAACACTTCACATACTCAGGAAAGTGTATTTAGCTCCTTTACAGTATCAGAATAAGGCCTGCAAGGCCTTGGGCCTCCTTCCAGCCTCCTGGCACCAGTTTTCGCTGATACTTGTGACATTTGCAGGTGTTAGGCTTCAAGGGGATGAAGTCGCACCTTCTACCCAGGGTTATGGAGCTCCGCGCAGGGTGAGATTTCAGGGTTCACCCCTGGATGGAAGTGTGAGAATAAAACACTTCACATACTCAGGAAAGTGAATTTAGCTGCTTTACAGTATCAGAATAAGGCCTGCAAGGCCTTGGGCCTACTTCCAGCCTCCTGGCACCAGTTTTACTGATACTTGTGACATTTGCAGGTGTTAGGCTTCAAGGGGATGAAGTCGCACCTTCTACCCAGGGTTATGGAACTCAGCGCAGGGTGAGATTTCAGCGTTCACCCCTGGATGGAAGTGTGAACATAAAACACTTCACATACTCAGGAAAGTGTATTTAGCTGCTTTACAGTATCAGAATAAGGCCTGCAAGGCCTTGGGCCTACTTCCAGCCTCCTGGCACCAGTTTTACTGATACTTGTGACATTTGCAGGTGTTAGGCTTCAAGGGGATGAAGTCGCACCTTCTACCCAGGGTTATGGAACTCCGCGCAGGGTGAGATTTCAGGGTTCACCCCTGGATGGAAGTGTGAGAATAAAACACTTCACATACTCAGGAAAGTGTATTTAGCTGCTTTACAGTATCAGAATAAGGCCTGCAAGGCCTTGGGCCTACTTCCAGCCTCCTGGCACCAGTTTTACTGATACTTGTGACATTTGCAGGTATTCGGCTTCAAGGGGATGAAGTCGCACCTTCTACCCAGGGTCATGGAGCTCCGCGCAGGGTAAGATTTCAGGCTTCACCCCTGGCTGCAGGTGTGAAAATAAAACACTTCACATACTCAGGAAAGTGTATTTAGCTCCTTTACAGTATCAGAATAGGGCCTGCAAGGCCTTGGGCCTACTTCCAGCCTCCTGGCACCAGTTTTACTGATACTTGTGACATTTGCAGGTGTTAGGCTTCAAGGGGATGAAGTCGCACCTTCTACCCAGGGTTATGGAACTCCGCGCAGGGTGAGATTTCAGGGTTCACCCCTGGATGGAAGTGTGAGAATAAAACACTTCACATACTCAGGAAAGTGTATTTAGCTGCTTTACAGTATCAGAATAAGGCCTGCAAGGCCTTGGGCCTACTTCCAGCCTCCTGGCACCAGTTTTACTGATACTTGTGACATTTGCAGGTATTCGGCTTCAAGGGGATGAAGTGTGGCCTGCAAGGCCTTGGGCCTACTTCCAGCCTCCTGGCACCAGTTTTACTGATACTTGTGACATTTGCAGGTGTTAGGCATCAAGGGGATGAAGTCGCACCTTCTACCCATGGTCATGGAGCTCCGCGCAGGGTAAGATTTCAGGCTTCACCCCTGGATGGAAGTGTGAACATAAAACACTTCACATACTCAGGAAAGTGTATTTAGCTGCTTTACAGTATCAGAATAAGGCTTGCAAGGCCTTGGGCCTACTTCCAGCCTCCTGGCACCAGTTTTACTGATACTTGTGACATTTGCAGGTGTTAGGCTTCAAGGGGATGAAGTCGCACCTTCTACCCAGGGTTATTGAACTCCGCGCAGGGTGAGATTTCAGGGTTCACCCCTGGATGGAAGTGTGAGAATAAAACACTTCACATACTCAGGAAAGTGTATTTAGCTGCTTTACAGTATCAGAATAAGGCCTGCAAGGCCTTGGGCCTACTTCCAGCCTCCTGGCACCAGTTTTACTGATACTTGTGACATTTGCAGGTATTCGGCTTCAAGGGGATGAAGTCGCACCTTCTACCCAGGGTCATGGAGCTCCGCGCAGGGTAAGATTTCAGGCTTCACCCCTGGCTGCAGGTGTGAAAATAAAACACTTCACATACTCAGGAAAGTGTATTTAGCTCCTTTACAGTATCAGAATAAGGCTTGCAAGGCCTTGGGCCTACTTCCAGCCTCCTGGCACCAGTTTTACTGATACTTGTGACATTTGCAGGTGTTAGGCTTCAAGGGGATGAAGTCGCACCTTCTACCCAGGGTTATGGAACTCCGCGCAGGGTGAGATTTCAGGGTTCACCCCTGGATGGAAGTGTGAGAATAAAACACTACACATACTCAGGAAAGTGTATTTAGCTGCTTTACAGTATCAGAATAAGGCCTGCAAGGCCTTGGGCCTACTTCCAGCCTCCTGGCACCAGTTTTACTGATACTTGTGACATTTGCAGGTATTCGGCTTCAAGGGGATGAAGTTGCACCTTCTACCCAGGGTCATGGAGCTCCGCGCAGGGTAAGATTTCAGGCTTCACCCCTGGCTGCAGGTGTGAAAATAAAACACTTCACATACTCAGGAAAGTGTATTTAGCTCCTTTACAGTATCAGAATAGGGCCTGCAAGGCCTTGGGCCTACTTCCAGCCTCCTGGAACCAGTTTTACTGATACTTGTGACATTTGCAGGTGTTAGGCTTCAAGGGGATGAAGCCGCACCTTCTACCCAGGTTTATGGAGCTCCGCGCAGGGTAAGATTTCAGGGTTCACCCCTGGCTGGAGGTGTGAAAATAAAACACTTCTCATACTCAGGAAAGTGTATTTAACTCCTTTACAGTATCAGAACAAGGCCTGCAAGGCCTTGGGCCTACTTCCAGCCTCCTGGCACCAGTTTTACTGATACTTGTGACATTTGCAGGTGTTAGGCTTCAAGGGGATGAAGTTGCACCTTCTACCCAGGGTTATGGAACTCCGCGCAGGGTGAGATTTCAGGGTTCACCCCTGGATGGAAGTGTGAGAATAAAACACTTCACATACTCAGGAAAGTGTATTTAGCTGCTTTACAGTATCAGAATAAGGCCTGCAAGGCCTTGGGCCTACTTCCAGCCTCCTGGCACCAGTTTTACTGATACTTGTGACATTTGCAGGTATTCGGCTTCAAGGGGATGAAGTCGCACCTTCTACCCAGGGTCATGGAGCTCCGCGCAGGGTAAGATTTCAGGCTTCACCCCTGGCTGCAGGTGTGAAAATAAAACACTTCACATACTCAGGAAAGTGTATTTAGCTCCTTTACAGTATCAGAATAGGGCCTGCAAGGCCGTGGGCCTACTTCCAGCCTCCTGGAACCAGTTTTACTGATACTTGTGACATTTGCAGGTGTTAGGCTTCAAGGGGATGAAGCCGCACCTTCTACCCAGGTTTATGGAGCTCCGCTCAGGGTAAGATTTCAGAGTTCACCCCTGGCTGGAGGTGTGAAAATAAAACACTTCTCATACTCAGGAAAGTGTATTTAACTCCTTTACAGTATCAGAACAAGGCCTTCAAGGCCTTGGGCCTACTTCCAGCCTCCTGGCACCAGTTTTACTGATACTTGTGACATTTGCAGGTGTTAGGCTTCAAGGGGATGAAGTCGCACCTTCTACCCAGGGTTATGGAACTCCGCGCAGGGTGAGATTTCAGGGTTCACCCCTGGATGGAAGTGTGAGAATAAAACACTTCACATACTCAGGAAAGTGTATTTAGCTCCTTTACAGTATCAGAATAAGGCCTGCAAGGCCTTGGGACTACTGCCAGCCTCCTGGCACCAGTTTTACTGATACTTGTGACATTTGCAGGTGTTAGGCATCAAGGGGATGAAGTCGCACCTTCTACCCATGGTCATGGAGCTCCGCGCAGGGTAAGATTTCAGGCTTCACCCCTGGATGGAAGTGTGAACATAAAACACTTCACATACTCAGGAAAGTGTATTTAGCTGCTTTACAGTATCAGAATAAGGCTTGCAAGGCCTTGGGCCTACTTCCAGCCTCCTGGCACCAGTTTTACTGATACTTGTGACATTTGCAGGTGTTAGGCTTCAAGGGGATGAAGTCGCACCTTCTACACAGGGTTATGGAACTCCGCGCAGGGTGAGATTTCAGGGTTCACCCCTGGATGGAAGTGTGAGAATAAAACACTTCACATACTCAGGAAAGTGTATTTAGCTGCTTTACAGTATCAGAATAAGGCCTGCAAGGCCTTGGGCCTACTTCCAGCCTCCTGGCACCAGTTTTACTGATACTTGTGACATTTGCAGGTATTCGGCTTCAAGGGGATGAAGTCGCACCTTCTACCCAGGGTCATGGAGCTCCGCGCAGGGTAAGATTTCAGGCTTCACCCCTGGCTGCAGGTGTGAAAATAAAACACTTCACATACTCAGGAAAGTGTATTTAGCTCCTTTACAGTATCAGAATAGGGCCTGCAAGGCCTTGGGCCTACTTCCAGCCTCCTGGAACCAGTTTTACTGATACGTGTGACATTTGCAGGTGTTAGGCTTCAAGGGGATGAAGCCGCACCTTCTACCCAGGTTTATGGAGCTCCGCGTAGGGTAAGATTTCAGGGTTCACCCCTGGCTGGAGGTGTGAAAATAAAACACTTCTCATACTCAGGAAAGTGTATTTAACTCCTTTACAGTATCAGAACAAGGCCTGCAAGGCCTTGGGCCTACTTCCAGCCTCCTGGCACCAGTTTTACTGATACTTGTGACATTTGCAGGTGTTAGGCTTCAAGGGGATGAAGTTGCACCTTCTACCCAGGGTTATGGAACTCCGCGCAGGGTGAGATTTCAGGGTTCACCCCTGGATGGAAGTGTGAGAATAAAACACTTCACATACTCAGGAAAGTGTATTTAGCTGCTTTACAGTATCAGAATAAGGCCTGCAAGGCCTTGGGCCTACTTCCAGCCTCCTGGCACCAGTTTTACTGATACTTGTGACATTTGCAGGTATTCGGCTTCAAGGGGATGAAGTCGCACCTTCTACCCAGGGTCATGGAGCTCCGCGCAGGGTAAGATTTCAGGCTTCACCCCTGGCTGCAGGTGTGAAAATAAAACACTTCACATACTCAGGAAAGTGTATTTAGCTCCTTTACAGTATCAGAATAGGGCCTGCAAGGCCTTGGGCCTACTTCCAGCCTCCTGGCACCAGTTTTACTGATACTTGTGACATTTGCAGGTGTTAGGCTTCAAGGGGATGAAGTCGCACCTTCTACCCAGGGTTATGGAACTCCGCGCAGGGTGAGATTTCAGGGTTCACCCCTGGATGGAAGTGTGAGAATAAAACACTTCACATACTCAGGAAAGTGTATTTAGCTGCTTTACAGTATCAGAATAAGGCCTGCAAGGCCTTGGGCCTACTTCCAGCCTCCTGGCACCAGTTTTACTGATACTTGTGACATTTGCAGGTATTCGGCTTCAAGGGGATGAAGTGTGGCCTGCAAGGCCTTGGGCCTACTTCCAGCCTCCTGGCACCAGTTTTACTGATACTTGTGACATTTGCAGGTGTTAGGCATCAAGGGGATGAAGTCGCACCTTCTACCCATGGTCATGGAGCTCCGCGCAGGGTAAGATTTCAGGCTTCACCCCTGGATGGAAGTGTGAACATAAAACACTTCACATACTCAGGAAAGTGTATTTAGCTGCTTTACAGTATCAGAATAAGGCTTGCAAGGCCTTGGGCCTACTTCCAGCCTCCTGGCACCAGTTTTACTGATACTTGTGACATTTGCAGGTGTTAGGCTTCAAGGGGATGAAGTCGCACCTTCTACCCAGGGTTATTGAACTCCGCGCAGGGTGAGATTTCAGGGTTCACCCCTGGATGGAAGTGTGAGAATAAAACACTTCACATACTCAGGAAAGTGTATTTAGCTGCTTTACAGTATCAGAATAAGGCCTGCAAGGCCTTGGGCCTACTTCCAGCCTCCTGGCACCAGTTTTACTGATACTTGTGACATTTGCAGGTATTCGGCTTCAAGGGGATGAAGTCGCACCTTCTACCCAGGGTCATGGAGCTCCGCGCAGGGTAAGATTTCAGGCTTCACCCCTGGCTGCAGGTGTGAAAATAAAACACTTCACATACTCAGGAAAGTGTATTTAGCTCCTTTACAGTATCAGAATAGGGCCTGCAAGGCCTTGGGCCTACTTCCAGCCTCCTGGCACCAGTTTTACTGATACTTGTGACATTTGCAGGTGTTAGGCTTCAAGGGGATGAAGTCGCACCTTCTACCCAGGGTTATGGAACTCCGCGCAGGGTGAGATTTCAGGGTTCACCCCTGGATGGAAGTGTGAGAATAAAACACTTCACATACTCAGGAAAGTGTATTTAGCTGCTTTACAGTATCAGAATAAGGCCTGCAAGGCCTTGGGCCTACTTCCAGCCTCCTGGCACCAGTTTTACTGATACTTGTGACATTTGCAGGTATTCGGCTTCAAGGGGATGAAGTCGCACCTTCTACCCAGGGTCATGGAGCTCCGCGCAGGGTAAGATTTCAGGCTTCACCCCTGGCTGCAGGTGTGAAAATAAAACACTTCACATACTCAGGAAAGTGTATTTAGCTCCTTTACAGTATCAGAATAGGGCCTGCAAGGCCGTGGGCCTACTTCCAGCCTCCTGGAACCAGTTTTACTGATACTTGTGACATTTGCAGGTGTTAGGCTTCAAGGGGATGAAGCCGCACCTTCTACCCAGGTTTATGGAGCTCCGAGCAGGGTAAGATTTCAGGGTTCACCCCTGGCTGGAGGTGTGAAAATAAAACACTTCTCATACTCAGGAAAGTGTATTTAACTCCTTTACAGTATCAGAACAAGGCCTTCAAGGCCTTGGGCCTACTTCCAGCCTCCTGGCACCAGTTTTACTGATACTTGTGACATTTGCAGGTGTTAGGCTTCAAGGGGATGAAGTCGCACCTTCTACCCAGGGTTATGGAACTCCGCGCAGGGTGAGATTTCAGGGTTCACCCCTGGATGGAAGTGTGAGAATAAAACACTTCACATACTCAGGAAAGTGTATTTAGCTCCTTTACAGTATCAGAATAAGGCCTGCAAGTCCTTGGGACTACTTCCAGCCTCCTGGCACCAGTTTTACTGATACTTGTGACATTTGCAGGTGTTAGGCATCAAGGGGATGAAGTCGCACCTTCTACCCATGGTCATGGAGCTCCGCGCAGGGTAAGATTTCAGGCTTCACCCCTGGATGGAAGTGTGAACATAAAACACTTCACATACTCAGGAAAGTGTATTTAGCTGCTTTACAGTATCAGAATAAGGCTTGCAAGGCCTTGGGCCTACTTCCAGCCTCCTGGCACCAGTTTTACTGATACTTGTGACATTTGCAGGTGTTAGGCTTCAAGGGGATGAAGTCGCACCTTCTACCCAGGGTTATGGAACTCCGCGCAGGGTGAGATTTCAGGGTTCACCCCTGGATGGAAGTGTGAGAATAAAACACTTCACATACTCAGGAAAGTGTATTTAGCTGCTTTACAGTATCAGAATAAGGCCTGCAAGGCCTTGGGCCTACTTCCAGCCTCCTGGCACCAGTTTTACTGATACTTGTGACATTTGCAGGTATTCGGCTTCAAGGGGATGAAGTTGCACCTTCTACCCAGGGTCATGGAGCTCCGCGCAGGGTAAGATTTCAGGCTTCACCCCTGGCTGCAGGTGTGAAAATAAAACACTTCACATACTCAGGAAAGTGTATTTAGCTCCTTTACAGTATCAGAATAGGGCCTGCAAGGCCTTGGGCCTACTTCCAGCCTCCTGGAACCAGTTTTACTGATACTTGTGACATTTGCAGGTGTTAGGCTTCAAGGGGATGAAGCCGCACCTTCTACCCAGGTTTATGGAGCTCCGCGCAGGGTAAGATTTCAGGGTTCACCCCTGGCTGGAGGTGTGAAAATAAAACACTTCTCATACTCAGGAAAGTGTATTTAACTCCTTTACAGTATCAGAACAAGGCCTGCAAGGCCTTGGGCCTACTTCCAGCCTCCTGGCACCAGTTTTACTGATACTTGTGACATTTGCAGGTGTTAGGCTTCAAGGGGATGAAGTTGCACCTTCTACCCAGGGTTATGGAACTCCGCGCAGGGTGAGATTTCAGGGTTCACCCCTGGATGGAAGTGTGAGAATAAAACACTTCACATACTCAGGAAAGTGTATTTAGCTGCTTTACAGTATCAGAATAAGGCCTGCAAGGCCTTGGGCCTACTTCCAGCCTCCTGGCACCAGTTTTACTGATACTTGTGACATTTGCAGGTATTCGGCTTCAAGGGGATGAAGTCGCACCTTCTACCCAGGGTCATGGAGCTCCGCGCAGGGTAAGATTTCAGGCTTCACCCCTGGCTGCAGGTGTGAAAATAAAACACTTCACATACTCAGGAAAGTGTATTTAGCTCCTTTACAGTATCAGAATAGGGCCTGCAAGGCCGTGGGCCTACTTCCAGCCTCCTGGAACCAGTTTTACTGATACTTGTGACATTTGCAGGTGTTAGGCTTCAAGGGGATGAAGCCGCACCTTCTACCCAGGTTTATGGAGCTCCGCGCAGGGTAAGATTTCAGGGTTCACCCCTGGCTGGAGGTGTGAAAATAAAACACTTCTCATACTCAGGAAAGTGTATTTAACTCCTTTACAGTATCAGAACAAGGCCTTCAAGGCCTTGGGCCTACTTCCAGCCTCCTGGCACCAGTTTTACTGATACTTGTGACATTTGCAGGTGTTAGGCTTCAAGGGGATGAAGTTGCACCTTCTACCCAGGGTTATGGAACTCCGCGCAGGGTGAGATTTCAGGGTTCACCCCTGGATGGAAGTGTGAGAATAAAACACTTCACATACTCAGGAAAGTGTATTTAGCTCCTTTACAGTATCAGAATAAGGCCTGCAAGGCCTTGGGCCTACTTCCAGCCTCCTGGCACCAGTTTTACTGATACTTGTGACATTTGCAGGTATTCGGCTTCAAGGGGATGAAGTCGCACCTTCTACCCAGGGTCATGGAGCTCCGCGCAGGGTAAGATTTCAGGCTTCACCCCTGGCTGCAGGTGTGAAAATAAAACACTTCACATACTCAGGAAAGTGTATTTAGCTCCTTTACAGTATCAGAATAGGGCCTGCAAGGCCTTGGGCCTACTTCCAGCCTCCTGGAACCAGTTTTACTGATACTTGTGACATTTGCAGGTGT
Organism: Triturus cristatus; assembly: GCF_964204655.1. Taxonomy (NCBI): domain Eukaryota; kingdom Metazoa; phylum Chordata; class Amphibia; order Caudata; family Salamandridae; genus Triturus; species Triturus cristatus. The sequence goes on from NC_140587.1 coordinate 36,570,081, forward strand.
TAGGCTTCAAGGGGATGAAGCCGCACCTTCTACCCAGGTTTATGGAGCTCCGCGCAGGGTAAGATTTCAGGGTTCACCCCTGGCTGGAGGTGTGAAAATAAAACACTTCTCATACTCAGGAAAGTGTATTTAACTCCTTTACAGTATCAGAACAAGGCCTGCAAGGCCTTGGGCCTACTTCCAGCCTCCTGGCACCAGTTTTACTGATACTTGTGACATTTGCAGGTGTTAGGCTTCAAGGGGATGAAGTTGCACCTTCTACCCAGGGTTATGGAACTCCGCGCAGGGTGAGATTTCAGGGTTCACCCCTGGATGGAAGTGTGAGAATAAAACACTTCACATACTCAGGAAAGTGTATTTAGCTGCTTTACAGTATCAGAATAAGGCCTGCAAGGCCTTGGGCCTACTTCCAGCCTCCTGGCACCAGTTTTACTGATACTTGTGACATTTGCAGGTATTCGGCTTCAAGGGGATGAAGTCGCACCTTCTACCCAGGGTCATGGAGCTCCGCGCAGGGTAAGATTTCAGGCTTCACCCCTGGCTGCAGGTGTGAAAATAAAACACTTCACATACTCAGGAAAGTGTATTTAGCTCCTTTACAGTATCAGAATAGGGCCTGCAAGGCCTTGGGCCTACTTCCAGCCTCCTGGAACCAGTTTTACTGATACTTGTGACATTTGCAGGTGTTAGGCTTCAAGGGGATGAAGCCGCACCTTCTACCCAGGTTTATGGAGCTCCACGCAGGGTAAGATTTCAGGGTTCACCCCTGGCTGGAGGTGTGAAAATAAAACACTTCTCATACTCAGGAAAGTGTATTTAACTCCTTTACAGTATCAGAACAAGGCCTGCAAGGCCTTGGGCCTACTTCCAGCCTCCTGGCACCAGTTTTACTGATACTTGTGACATTTGCAGGTGTTAGGCTTCAAGGGGATGAAGTCGCACCTTCTACCCAGGGTTATGGAACTCCGCGCAGGGTGAGATTTCAGGGTTCACCCCTGGATGGAAGTGTGAGAATAAAACACTTCACATACTCAGGAAAGTGTATTTAGCTCCTTTACAGTATCAGAATAAGGCCTGCAAGGCCTTGGGACTACTTCCAGCCTCCTGGCACCAGTTTTACTGATACTTGTGACATTTGCAGGTGTTAGGCTTCAAGGGGATGAAGTTGCACCTTCTACCCAGGGTTATGGAACTCCGCGCAGGGTGAGATTTCAGGGTTCACCCCTGGATGGAAGTGTGAGAATAAAACACTTCACATACTCAGGAAAGTGTGTTTAGCTGCTTTACAGTATCAGAATAAGGCCTGCAAGGCCTTGGGCCTACTTCCAGCCTCCTGGCACCAGTTTTACTGATACTTGTGACATTTGCAGGTATTCGGCTTCAAGGGGATGAAGTCGCACCTTCTACCCAGGGTCATGGAGCTCCGCGCAGGGTAAGATTTCAGGCTTCACCCCTGGCTGCAGGTGTGAAAATAAAACACTTCACATACTCAGGAAAGTGTATTTAGCTATTTTACAGTATCAGAATAAGGCCTGCAAGGCCTTGGGCCTACTTCCAGCCTCCTGGCACCAGTTTTACTGATACTTGTGACATTTGCAGGTGTTAGGCTTCAAGGGGATGAAGTCGCACCTTCTACCCAGGGTTTTGGAGCTCCGCGCAGGGTGAGATTTCAGGGTTCACCCCTGGATGGAAGTGTGAACATAAAACACTTCACATACTCAGGAAAGTGTATTTAGCTGCTTTACAGTATCAGAATAAGGCCTGCAAGGCCTTGGGCCTACTTCCAGCCTCCTGGCACCAGTTTTACTGATACTTGTGACATTTGCAGGTGTTAGGCATCAAGGGGATGAAGTCGCACCTTCTACCCATGGTCATGGAGCTCCGCGCAGGGTAAGATTTCAGGCTTCACCCCTGGATGGAAGTGTGAACATAAAACACTTCATATACTCAGGAAAGTGTATTTAGCTGCTTTACAGTATCAGAATAAGGCTTGCAAGGCCTTGGGCCTACTTCCAGCCTCCTGGCACCAGTTTTACTGATACTTGTGACATTTGCAGGTGTTAGGCTTCAAGGGGATGAAGTCGCACCTTCTACCCAGGGTTATTGAACTCCGCGCAGGGTGAGATTTCAGGGTTCACCCCTGGATGGAAGTGTGAGAATAAAACACTTCACATACTCAGGAAAGTGTATTTAGCTGCTTTACAGTATCAGAATAAGGCCTGCAAGGCCTTGGGCCTACTTCCAGCCTCCTGGCACCAGTTTTACTGATACTTGTGACATTTGCAGGTATTCGGCTTCAAGGGGATGAAGTCGCACCTTCTACCCAGGGTCATGGAGCTCCGCGCAGGGTAAGATTTCAGGCTTCACCCCTGGCTGCAGGTGTGAAAATAAAACACTTCACATACTCAGGAAAGTGTATTTAGCTCCTTTACAGTATCAGAATAGGGCCTGCAAGGCCTTGGGCCTACTTCCAGCCTCCTGGAACCAGTTTTACTGATACTTGTGACATTTGCAGGTGTTAGGCTTCAAGGAGATGAAGTCGCACCTTCTACCCAGGGTTTTGGAGCTCCGCGCAGGGTGAGATTTCAGGGTTCACCCCTGGATGGAAGTGTGAACATAAAACACTTCACATACTCAGGAAAGTGTATTTAGCTGCTTTACAGTATCAGAATAAGGCCTGCAAGGCCTTGGGCCTACTTCCAGCCTCCTGGCACCAGTTTTACTGATACTTGTGACATTTGCAGGTGTTAGGCATCAAGGGGATGAAGTCGCACCTTCTACCCATGGTCATGGAGCTCCGCGCAGGGTAAGATTTCAGGCTTCACCCCTGGATGGAAGTGTGGACATAAAACACTTCACATACTCAGGAAAGTGTATTTAGCTGCTTTACAGTATCAGAATAAGGCTTGCAAGGCCTTGGGCCTACTTCCAGCCTCCTGGCACCAGTTGTACTGATACTTGTGACATTTGCAGGTGTTAGGCTTCAAGGGGATGAAGTCGCACCTTCTACCCAGGGTTATGGAACTCCGCGCAGGGTGAGATTTCAGGGTTCACCCCTGGATGGAAGTGTGAGAATAAAACACTTCACATACTCAGGAAAGTGTATTTAGCTGCTTTACAGTATCAGAATAAGGCCTGCAAGGCCTTGGGCCTACTTCCAGCCTCCTGGCACCAGTTTTACTGATACTTGTGACATTTGCATGTATTCGGCTTCAAGGGGATGAAGTCGCACCTTCTACCCAGGGTCATGGAGCTCCGCGCAGGGTAAGATTTTAGGCTTCACCCCTGGCTGCAGGTGTGAAAATAAAACACTTCACATACTCAGGAAAGTGTATTTAGCTCCTTTACAGTATCAGAATAGGGCCTGCAAGGCCGTGGGCCTACTTCCAGCCTCCTGGAACCAGTTTTACTGATACTTGTGACATTTGCAGGTGTTAGGCTTCAAGGGGATGAAGCCGCACCTTCTACCCAGGTTTATGGAGCTCCGCGCAGGGTAAGATTTCAGGGTTCACCCCTGGCTGGAGGTGTGAAAATAAAACACTTCTCATACTCAGGAAAGTGTATTTAACTCCTTTACAGTATCAGAACAAGGCCTTCAAGGCCTTGGGCCTACTTCCAGCCTCCTGGCACCAGTTTTACTGATACTTGTGACATTTGCAGGTGTTAGGCTTCAAGGGGATGAAGTTGCACCTTCTACCCAGGGTTATGGAACTCCGCGCAGGGTGAGATTTCAGGGTTCACCCCTGGATGGAAGTGTGAGAATAAAACACTTCACATACTCAGGAAAGTGTATTTAGCTCCTTTACAGTATCAGAATAAGGCCTGCAAGGCCTTGGGACTACTTCCAGCCTCCTGGCACCAGTTTTACTGATACTTGTGACATTTGCAGGTGTTAGGCATCAAGGGGATGAAGTCGCACCTTCTACCCATGGTCATGGAGCTCCGCGCAGGGTAAGATTTCAGGCTTCACCCCTGGATGGAAGTGTGAACATAAAACACTTCACATACTCAGGAAAGTGTATTTAGCTGCTTTACAGTATCAGAATAAGGCTTGCAAGGCCTTGGGCCTACTTCCAGCCTCCTGGCACCAGTTTTACTGATACTTGTGACATTTGCAGGTGTTAGGCTTCAAGGGGATGAAGTCGCACCTTCTACCCAGGGTTATGGAACTCCGCGCAGGGTGAGATTTCAGGGTTCACCCCTGGATGGAAGTGTGAGAATAAAACACTTCACATACTCAGGAAAGTGTATTTAGCTGCTTTACAGTATCAGAATAAGGCCTGCAAGGCCTTGGGCCTACTTCCAGCCTCCTGGCACCAGTTTAACTGATACTTGTGACATTTGCAGGTATTCGGCTTCAAGGGGATGAAGTCGCACCTTCTACCCAGGGTCATGGAGCTCCGCGCAGGGTAAGATTTCAGGCTTCACCCCTGGCTGCAGGTGTGAAAATAAAACACTTCACATACTCAGGAAAGTGTATTTAGCTCCTTTACAGTATCAGAATAGGGCCTGCAAGGCCTTGGGCCTACTTCCAGCCTCCTGGAACCAGTTTTACTGATACTTGTGACATTTGCAGGTGTTAGGCTTCAAGGGGATGAAGCCGCACCTTCTACCCAGGTTTATGGAGCTCCGCGCAGGGTAAGATTTCAGGGTTCACCCCTGGCTGGAGGTGTGAAAATAAAACACTTCTCATACTCAGGAAAGTGTATTTAACTCCTTTACAGTATCAGAACAAGGCCTGCAAGGCCTTGGGCCTACTTCCAGCCTCCTGGCACCAGTTTTACTGATACTTGTGACATTTGCAGGTGTTAGGCTTCAAGGGGATGAAGTTGCACCTTCTACCCAGGGTTATGGAACTCCGCGCAGGGTGAGATTTCAGGGTTCACCCCTGGATGGAAGTGTGAGAATAAAACACTTCACATACTCAGGAAAGTGTATTTAGCTGCTTTACAGTATCAGAATAAGGCCTGCAAGGCCTTGGGCCTACTTCCAGCCTCCTGGCACCAGTTTTACTGATACTTGTGACATTTGCAGGAATTCGGCTTCAAGGGGATGAAGTCGCACCTTCTACCCAGGGTCATGGAGCTCCGCGCAGGGTAAGATTTCAGGCTTCACCCCTGGCTGCAGGTGTGAAAACAAAACACTTCACATACACAGTAAAGTGTATTTAACCCCTTTACAGTATCAGAACAAGGCCTGCAAGGCCTTGGGCCTACTTCCAGCTTCCTGGCACCAGTTTTACTGATACTTGTGACATTTGCAGGTGTTAGGATTCAAGGGGATGAAGTCGCACCTTTTACCCAGGGTTATGGAGCTCAGCGCAGGGTGAGATTTCAGGGTTCACCCCTGGCTGGAGGTGTGAAAATAAAACACTTCTCATACTCAGGAAAGTGTATTTAACTCCTTTACAGTATCAGAATAAGGCCTGCAAGGCCCTGAGCCTACTTCCAGCCTCCTGGCACCAGCTTTACTGATACTTGTGACATTTGTAGGTGTTAGGCTTCAAGGGGATGAAGTCGCACCTTCTACCCAGGGACATGGAGCTCCGCGCAGGGTGAGATTTCAGGGTTCAGCCCTGGCTGCAGGTGTGAAAATAAAACACTTCACATACTCAAGAAAGTGTATTTAACTCCTTTACAGTATCAGAACAAGGCCTGCAAGGCCTTGGGCCTACTTCCAGCCTCCTGGCACCAGTTTTACTGATACTTGTGACATTTGCAGGTGTTAGGCTTCAAGGGGATGAAGTCGCACCTTCTACCCAGGGTTATGGAACTCCGCGCAGGGTGAGATTTCAGGGTTCACCCCTGGATGGAAGTGTGAACATAAAACACTTCACATACTCAGGAAAGTGTATTTAGCTGCTTTATAGTATCAGAATAATGCCTGCAAGGCCTTGGGCCTATTTCCAGCCTCCTGGCACCAGTTTTACTGATACTTGTGACATTTGCAGGTGTTAGGCTTCAAGGGGATGAAGTCGCACCTTCTACCCAGGGTTATGGAACTCCGCGCAGGGTGAGATTTCAGGGTTCACCCCTGGATTGAAGTGTGAACATAAAACACTTCACATACTCAGGAAAGTGTATTTAGTTGCTTTACAGTATCAGAATAATGCCTGCAAGGCCTTGGGCCTACTTCCAGCCTCCTGGCACCAGTTTTACTGATACTTGTGACATTTGCAGGTGTTAGGCTTCAAGGGGATGAAGTCGCACCTTCTACCCAGGGTTATGGAACTCCGCGCAGGGTGAGATTTCAGGGTTCACCCCTGGATGGAAGTGTGAGAATAAAACACTTCACATACTCAGGAAAGTGTATTTAGCTGCTTTACAGTATCAGAATAAGGCCTGCAAGGCCTTGGGCCTACTTCCAGCCTCCTGGCACCAGTTTTACTGATACTTGTGACATTTGCAGGTATTCGGCTTCAAGGGGATGAAGTGTGGCCTGCAAGGCCTTGGGCCTACTTCCAGCCTCCTGGCACCAGTTTTACTGATACTTGTGACATTTGCAGGTGTTAGGCATCAAGGGGATGAAGTCGCACCTTCTACCCATGGTCATGGAGCTCCGCGCAGGGTAAGATTTCAGGCTTCACCCCTGGATGGAAGTGTGAACATAAAACACTTCACATACTCAGGAAAGTGTATTTAGCTGCTTTACAGTATCAGAATAAGGCTTGCAAGGCCTTGGGCCTACTTCCAGCCTCCTGGCACCAGTTTTACTGATACTTGTGACATTTGCAGGTGTTAGGCTTCAAGGGGATGAAGTCGCACCTTCTACGCAGGGTTATGGAACTCCGCGCAGGGTGAGATTTCAGGGTTCACCCCTGGATGGAAGTGTGAACATAAAACACTTCACATACTCAGGAAAGTGTATTTAGCTGCTTTATAGTATCAGAATAATGCCTGCAAGGCCTTGGGCCTATTTCCAGCCTCCTGGCACCAGTTTTACTGATACTTGTGACATTTGCAGGTGTTAGGCTTCAAGGGGATGAAGTCGCACCTTCTACCCAGGGTTATGGAACTCCGCGCAGGGTGAGATTTCAGGGTTCACCCCTGGATTGAAGTGTGAACATAAAACACTTCACATACTCAGGAAAGTGTATTTAGTTGCTTTACAGTATCAGAATAATGCCTGCAAGGCCTTGGGCCTACTTCCAGCCTCCTGGCACCAGTTTTACTGATACTTGTGACATTTGCAGGTGTTAGGCTTCAAGGGGATGAAGTCGCACCTTCTACCCAGGGTTATGGAACTCCGCGCAGGGTGAGATTTCAGGGTTCACCCCTGGATGGAAGTGTGAGAATAAAACACTTCACATACTCAGGAAAGTGTATTTAGCTGCTTTACAGTATCAGAATAAGGCCTGCAAGGCCTTGGGCCTACTTCCAGCCTCCTGGCACCAGTTTTACTGATACTTGTGACATTTGCAGGTATTCGGCTTCAAGGGGATGAAGTGTGGCCTGCAAGGCCTTGGGCCTACTTCCAGCCTCCTGGCACCAGTTTTACTGATACTTGTGACATTTGCAGGTGTTAGGCATCAAGGGGATGAAGTCGCACCTTCTACCCATGGTCATGGAGCTCCGCGCAGGGTAAGATTTCAGGCTTCACCCCTGGATGGAAGTGTGAACATAAAACACTTCACATACTCAGGAAAGTGTATTTAGCTGCTTTACAGTATCAGAATAAGGCTTGCAAGGCCTTGGGCCTACTTCCAGCCTCCTGGCACCAGTTTTACTGATACTTGTGACATTTGCAGGTGTTAGGCTTCAAGGGGATGAAGTCGCACCTTCTACCCAGGGTTATTGAACTCCGCGCAGGGTGAGATTTCAGGGTTCACCCCTGGATGGAAGTGTGAGAATAAAACACTTCACATACTCAGGAAAGTGTATTTAGCTGCTTTACAGTATCAGAATAAGGCCTGCAAGGCCTTGGGCCTACTTCCAGCCTCCTGGCACCAGTTTTACTGATACTTGTGACATTTGCAGGTATTCGGCTTCAAGGGGATGAAGTCGCACCTTCTACCCAGGGTCATGGAGCTCCGCGCAGGGTAAGATTTCAGGCTTCACCCCTGGCTGCAGGTGTGAAAATAAAACACTTCACATACTCAGGAAAGTGTATTTAGCTCCTTTACAGTATCAGAATAGGGCCTGCAAGGCCTTGGGCCTACTTCCAGCCTCCTGGCACCAGTTTTACTGATACTTGTGACATTTGCAGGTGTTAGGCTTCAAGGGGATGAAGTCGCACCTTCTACCCAGGGTTATGGAACTCCGCGCAGGGTGAGATTTCAGGGTTCACCCCTGGATGGAAGTGTGAGAATAAAACACTTCACATACTCAGGAAAGTGTATTTGGCTGCTTTACAGTATCAGAATAAGGCCTGCAAGGCCTTGGGCCTACTTCCAGCCTCCTGGCACCAGTTTTACTGATACTTGTGACATTTGCAGGTATTCGGCTTCAAGGGGATGAAGTCGCACCTTCTACCCAGGGTCATGGAGCTCCGCGCAGGGTAAGATTTCAGGCTTCACCCCTGGCTGCAGGTGTGAAAATAAAACACTTCACATACTCAGGAAAGTGTATTTAGCTCCTTTACAGTATCAGAATAGGGCCTGCAAGGCCGTGGGCCTACTTCCAGCCTCCTGGAACCAGTTTTACTGATACTTGTGACATTTGCAGGTGTTAGGCTTCAAGGGGATGAAGCCGCACCTTCTACCCAGGTTTATGGAGCTCCGAGCAGGGTAAGATTTCAGGGTTCACCCCTGGCTGGAGGTGTGAAAATAAAACACTTCTCATACTCAGGAAAGTGTATTTAACTCCTTTACAGTATCAGAACAAGGCCTTCAAGGCCTTGGGCCTACTTCCAGCCTCCTGGCACCAGTTTTACTGATACTTGTGACATTTGCAGGTGTTAGGCTTCAAGGGGATGAAGTCGCACCTTCTACCCAGGGTTATGGAACTCCGCGCAGGGTGAGATTTCAGGGTTCACCCCTGGATGGAAGTGTGAGAATAAAACACTTCACATACTCAGGAAAGTGTATTTAGCTCCTTTACAGTATCAGAATAAGGCCTGCAAGGCCTTGGGACTACTTCCAGCCTCCTGGCACCAGTTTTACTGATACTTGTGACATTTGCAGGTGTTAGGCATCAAGGGGATGAAGTCGCACCTTCTACCCATGGTCATGGAGCTCCGCGCAGGGTAAGATTTCAGGCTTCACCCCTGGATGGAAGTGTGAACATAAAACACTTCACATACTCAGGAAAGTGTATTTAGCTGCTTTACAGTATCAGAATAAGGCTTGCAAGGCCTTGGGCCTACTTCCAGCCTCCTGGCACCAGTTTTACTGATACTTGTGACATTTGCAGGTGTTAGGCTTCAAGGGGATGAAGTCGCACCTTCTACCCAGGGTTATGGAACTCCGCGCAGGGTGAGATTTCAGGGTTCACCCCTGGATGGAAGTGTGAGAATAAAACACTTCACATACTCAGGAAAGTGTATTTAGCTGCTTTACAGTATCAGAATAAGGCCTGCAAGGCCTTGGGCCTACTTCCAGCCTCCTGGCACCAGTTTTACTGATACTTGTGACATTTGCAGGTATTCGGCTTCAAGGGGATGAAGTCGCACCTTCTACCCAGGGTCATGGAGCTCCGCGCAGGGTAAGATTTCAGGCTTCACCTCTGGCTGCAGGTGTGAAAATAAAACACTTCACATACTCAGGAAAGTGTATTTAGCTCCTTTACAGTATCAGAATAGGGCCTGCAAGGCCGTGGGCCTACTTCCAGCCTCCTGGAACCAGTTTTACTGATACTTGTGACATTTGCAGGTGTTAGGCTTCAAGGGGATGAAGCCGCACCTTCTACCCAGGTTTATGGAGCTCCGCGCAGGGTAAGATTTCAGAGTTCCCCCCTGGCTGGAGGTGTGAAAATAAAACACTTCTCATACTCAGGAAAGTGTATTTAACTCCTTTACAGTATCAGAACAAGGCCTTCAAGGCCTTGGGCCTACTTCCAGCCTCCTGGCACCAGTTTTACTGATACTTGTGACATTTGCAGGTGTTAGGCTTCAAGGGGATGAAGTCGCACCTTCTACCCAGGGTTATGGAACTCCGCGCAGGGTGAGATTTCAGGGTTCACCCCTGGATGGAAGTGTGAGAATAAAACACTTCACATACTCAGGAAAGTGTATTTAGCTCCTTTACAGTATCAGAATAAGGCCTGCAAGGCCTTGGGACTACTGCCAGCCTCCTGGCACCAGTTTTACTGATACTTGTGACATTTGCAGGTGTTAGGCATCAAGGGGATGAAGTCGCACCTTCTACCCATGGTCATGGAGCTCCGCGCAGGGTAAGATTTCAGGCTTCACCCCTGGATGGAAGTGTGAACATAAAACACTTCACATACTCAGGAAAGTGTATTTAGCTGCTTTACAGTATCAGAATAAGGCTTGCAAGGCCTTGGGCCTACTTCCAGCCTCCTGGCACCAGTTTTACTGATACTTGTGACATTTGCAGGTGTTAGGCTTCAAGGGGATGAAGTCGCACCTTCTACCCAGGGTTATGGAACTCCGCGCAGGGTGAGATTTCAGGGTTCACCCCTGGATGGAAGTGTGAGAATAAAACACTTCACATACTCAGGAAAGTGTATTTAGCTGCTTTACAGTATCAGAATAAGGCCTGCAAGGCCTTGGGCCTACTTCCAGCCTCCTGGCACCAGTTTTACTGATACTTGTGACATTTGCAGGTATTCGGCTTCAAGGGGATGAAGTCGCACCTTCTACCCAGGGTCATGGAGCTCCGCGCAGGGTAAGATTTCAGGCTTCACCCCTGGCTGCAGGTGTGAAAATAAAACACTTCACATACTCAGGAAAGTGTATTTAGCTCCTTTACAGTATCAGAATAGGGCCTGCAAGGCCTTGGGCCTACTTCCAGCCTCCTGGAACCAGTTTTACTGATACTTGTGACATTTGCAGGTGTTAGGCTTCAAGGGGATGAAGCCGCACCTTCTACCCAGGTTTATGGAGCTCCGCGCAGGGTAAGATTTCAGGGTTCACCCCTGGCTGGAGGTGTGAAAATAAAACACTTCTCATACTCAGGAAAGTGTATTTAACTCCTTTACAGTATCAGAACAAGGCCTGCAAGGCCTTGGGCCTACTTCCAGCCTCCTGGCACCAGTTTTACTGATACTTGTGACATTTGCAGGTGTTAGGCTTCAAGGGGATGAAGTTGCACCTTCTACCCAGGGTTATGGAACTCCGCGCAGGGTGAGATTTCAGGGTTCACCCCTGGATGGAAGTGTGAGAATAAAACACTTCACATACTCAGGAAAGTGTATTTAGCTGCTTTACAGTATCAGAATAAGGCCTGCAAGGCCTTGGGCCTACTTCCAGCCTCCTGGCACCAGTTTTACTGATACTTGTGACATTTGCAGGTATTCGGCTTCAAGGGGATGAAGTCGCACCTTCTACCCAGGGTCATGGAGCTCCGCGCAGGGTAAGATTTCAGGCTTCACCCCTGGCTGCAGGTGTGAAAATAAAACACTTCACATACTCAGGAAAGTGTATTTAGCTCCTTCACAGTATCAGAATAGGGCCTGCAAGGCCTTGGGCCTACTTCCAGCCTCCTGGAACCAGTTTTACTGATACTTGTGACATTTGCAGGTGTTAGGCTTCAAGGGGATGAAGTCGCACCTTCTACCCAGGGTTTTGGAGCTCCGCGCAGGGTGAGATTTCAGGGTTCACCCCTGGATGGAAGTGTGAACATAAAACACTTCACATACTCAGGAAAGTGTATTTAGCTGCTTTACAGTATCAGAATAAGGCCTGCAAGGCCTTGGGCCTACTTCCAGCCTCCTGGCACCAGTTTTACTGATACTTGTGACATTTGCAGGTGTTAGGCATCAAGGGGATGAAGTCGCACCTTCTACCCATGGTCATGGAGCTCCGCGCAGGGTAAGATTTCAGGCTTCACCCCTGGATGGAAGTGTGGACATAAAACACTTCACATACTCAGGAAAGTGTATTTAGCTGCTTTACAGTATCAGAATAAGGCTTGCAAGGCCTTGGGCCTACTTCCAGCCTCCTGGCACCAGTTTTACTGATACTTGTGACATTTGCAGGTGTTAGGCTTCAAGGGGATGAAGTCGCACCTTCTACCCAGGGTTATGGAACTCCGCGCAGGGTGAGATTTCAGGGTTCACCCCTGGATGGAAGTGTGAGAATAAAACACTTCACATACTCAGGAAAGTGTATTTAGCTGCTTTACAGTATCAGAATAAGGCCTGCAAGGCCTTGGGCCTACTTCCAGCCTCCTGGCACCAGTTTTACTGATACTTGTGACATTTGCATGTATTCGGCTTCAAGGGGATGAAGTCGCACCTTCTACCCAGGGTCATGGAGCTCCGCGCAGGGTAAGATTTTAGGCTTCACCCCTGGCTGCAGGTGTGAAAATAAAACACTTCACATACTCAGGAAAGTGTATTTAGCTCCTTTACAGTATCAGAATAGGGCCTGCAAGGCCGTGGGCCTACTTCCAGCCTCCTGGAACCAGTTTTACTGATACTTGTGACATTTGCAGGTGTTAGGCTTCAAGGGGATGAAGCCGCACCTTCTACCCAGGTTTATGGAGCTCCGCGCAGGGTAAGATTTCAGGGTTCACCCCTGGCTGGAGGTGTGAAAATAAAACACTTCTCATACTCAGGAAAGTGTATTTAACTCCTTTACAGTATCAGAACAAGGCCTTCAAGGCCTTGGGCCTACTTCCAGCCTCCTGGCACCAGTTTTACTGATACTTGTGACATTTGCAGGTGTTAGGCTTCAAGGGGATGAAGTTGCACCTTCTACCCAGGGTTATGGAACTCCGCGCAGGGTGTTATTTCAGGGTTCACCCCTGGATGGAAGTGTGAGAATAAAACACTTCACATACTCAGGAAAGTGTATTTAGCTCCTTTACAGTATCAGAATAAGGCCTGCAAGGCCTTGGGACTACTTCCAGCCTCCTGGCACCAGTTTTACTGATACTTGTGACATATGCAGGTGTTAGGCATCAAGGGGATGAAGTCGCACCTTCTACCCATGGTCATGGAGCTCCGCGCAGGGTAAGATTTCAGGCTTCACCCCTGGATGGAAGTGTGAACATAAAACACTTCACATACTCAGGAAAGTGTATTTAGCTGCTTTACAGTATCAGAATAAGGCTTGCAAGGCCTTGGGCCTACTTCCAGCCTCCTGGCACCAGTTTTACTGATACTTGTGACATTTGCAGGTGTTAGGCTTCAAGGGGATGAAGTCGCACCTTCTACCCAGGGTTATGGAACTCCGCGCAGGGTGAGATTTCAGGGTTCACCCCTGGATGGAAGTGTGAGAATAAAACACTTCACATACTCAGGAAAGTGTATTTAGCTGCTTTACAGTATCAGAATAAGGCCTGCAAGGCCTTGGGCCTACTTCCAGCCTCCTGGCACCAGTTTAACTGATACTTGTGACATTTGCAGGTATTCGGCTTCAAGGGGATGAAGTCGCACCTTCTACCCAGGGTCATGGAGCTCCGCGCAGGGTAAGATTTCAGGCTTCACCCCTGGCTGCAGGTGTGAAAATAAAACACTTCACATACTCAGGAAAGTGTATTTAGCTCCTTTACAGTATCAGAATAGGGCCTGCAAGGCCTTGGGCCTACTTCCAGCCTCCTGGAACCAGTTTTACTGATACTTGTGACATTTGCAGGTGTTAGGCTTCAAGGGGATGAAGCCGCACCTTCTACCCAGGTTTATGGAGCTCCGCGCAGGGTAAGATTTCAGGGTTCACCCCTGGCTGGAGGTGTGAAAATAAAACACTTCTCATACTCAGGAAAGTGTATTTAACTCCTTTACAGTATCAGAACAAGGCCTGCAAGGCCTTGGGCCTACTTCCAGCCTCCTGGCACCAGTTTTACTGATACTTGTGACATTTGCAGGTGTTAGGCTTCAAGGGGATGAAGTTGCACCTTCTACCCAGGGTTATGGAACTCCGCGCAGGGTGAGATTTCAGGGTTCACCCCTGGATGGAAGTGTGAGAATAAAACACTTCACATACTCAGGAAAGTGTATTTAGCTGCTTTACAGTATCAGAATAAGGCCTGCAAGGCCTTGGGCCTACTTCCAGCCTCCTGGCACCAGTTTTACTGATACTTGTGACATTTGCAGGTATTCGGCTTCAAGGGGATGAAGTCGCACCTTCTACCCAGGGTCATGGAGCTCCGCGCAGGGTAAGATTTCAGGCTTCACCCCTGGCTGCAGGTGTGAAAATAAAACACTTCACATACTCAGGAAAGTGTATTTAGCTCCTTTACAGTATCAGAATAGGGCCTGCAAGGCCGTGGGCCTACTTCCAGCCTCCTGGAACCAGTTTTACTGATACTTGTGACATTTGCAGGTGTTAGGCTTCAAGGGGATGAAGCCGCACCTTCTACCCAGGTTTATGGAGCTCCGCGCAGGGTAAGATTTCAGGGTTCACCCCTGGCTGGAGGTGTGAAAATAAAACACTTCTCATACTCAGGAAAGTGTATTTAACTCCTTTACAGTATCAGAACAAGGCCTTCAAGGCCTTGGGCCTACTTCCAGCCTCCTGGCACCAGTTTTACTGATACTTGTGACATTTGCAGGTGTTAGGCATCAAGGGGATGAAGTCGCACCTTCTACCCATGGTCATGGAGCTCCGCGCAGGGTAAGATTTCAGGCTTCACCCCTGGATGGAAGTGTGAACATAAAACACTTCACATACTCAGGAAAGTGTATTTAGCTGCTTTACAGTATCAGAATAAGGCTTGCAAGGCCTTGGGCCTACTTCCAGCCTCCTGGCACCAGTTTTACTGATACTTGTGACATTTGCAGGTGTTAGGCTTCAAGGGGATGAAGTCGCACCTTCTACCCAGGGTTATGGAACTCCGCGCAGGGTGAGATTTCAGGGTTCACCCCTGGATGGAAGTGTGAGAATAAAACACTTCACATACTCAGGAAAGTGTATTTAGCTGCTTTACAGTATCAGAATAAGGCCTGCAAGGCCTTGGGCCTACTTCCAGCCTCCTGGCACCAGTTTTACTGATACTTGTGACATTTGCAGGTATTCGGCTTCAAGGGGATGAAGTCGCACCTTCTACCCAGGTTTATGGAGCTCCGCGCAGGGTAAGATTTCAGGGTTCACCCCTGGCTGGAGGTGTGAAAATAAAACACTTCTCATACTCAGGAAAGTGTATTTAACTCCTTTACAGTATCAGAACAAGGCCTGCAAGGCCTTGGGCCTACTTCCAGCCTCCTGGCACCAGTTTTACTGATACTTGTGACATTTGCAGGTGTTAGGCTTCAAGGGGATGAAGTTGCACCTTCTACCCAGGGTTATGGAGCTCCGCGCAGGGTGAGATTTCAGGGTTCACCCCTGGATGGAAGTGTGAACATAAAACACTTCACATACTCAGGAAAGTGTATTTAGCTGCTTTACAGTATCAGAATAAGGCTTGCAAGGCCTTGGGCCTACTTCCAGCCTCCTGGCACCAGTTTTACTGATACTTGTGACATTTGCAGGTGTTAGGCTTCAAGGGGATGAAGTCGCACCTTCTACCCAGGGTTATGGAACTCCGCGCAGGGTGAGATTTCAGGGTTCACCCCTGGATGGAAGTGTGAGAATAAAACACTTCACATACTCAGGAAAGTGTATTTAGCTGCTTTACAGTATCAGAATAAGGCCTGCAAGGCCTTGGGCCTACTTCCAGCCTCCTGGCACCAGTTTTACTGATACTTGTGACATTTGCAGGTATTCGGCTTCAAGGGGATGAAGTCGCACCTTCTACCCAGGGTCATGGAGCTCCGCGCAGGGTAAGATTTCAGGCTTCACCCCTGGCTGCAGGTGTGAAAATAAAACACTTCACATACTCAGGAAAGTGTATTTAGCTCCTTTACAGTATCAGAATAGGGCCTGCAAGGCCTTGGGCCTACTTCCAGCCTCCTGGAACCAGTTTTACTGATACTTGTGACATTTGCAGGTGTTAGGCTTCAAGGGGATGAAGCCGCACCTTCTACCCAGGTTTATGGAGCTCCGCGCAGGGTAAGATTTCAGGGTTCACCCCTGGATGGAAGTGTGAGAATAAAACACTTCACATACTCAGGAAAGTGTATTTAGCTCCTTTACAGTATCAGAATAAGGCCTGCAAGGCCTTGGGACTACTTCCAGCCTCCTGGCACCAGTTTTACTGATACTTGTGACATTTGCAGGTGTTAGGCTTCAAGGGGATGAAGTTGCACCTTCTACCCAGGGTTATGGAACTCCGCGCAGGGTGAGATTTCAGGGTTCACCCCTGGATGGAAGTGTGAGAATAAAACACTTCACATACTCAGGAAAGTGTATTTAGCTCCTTTACAGTATCAGAATAGGGCCTGCAAGGCCTTGGGCCTACTTCCAGCCTCCTGGAACCAGTTTTACTGATACTTGTGACATTTGCAGGTGTTAGGCTTCAAGGGGATGAAGCCGCACCTTCTACCCAGGTTTATGGAGCTCCGCGCAGGGTAAGATTTCAGGGTTCACCCCTGGCTGGAGGTGTGAAAATAAAACACTTCTCATACTCAGGAAAGTGTATTTAACTCCTTTACAGTATCAGAACAAGGCCTTCAAGGCCTTGGGCCTACTTCCAGCCTCCTGGCACCAGTTTTACTGATACTTGTGACATTTGCAGGTGTTAGGCTTCAAGGGGATGAAGTCGCACCTTCTACCCAGGGTTATGGAACTCCGCGCAGGGTGAGATTTCAGGGTTCACCCCTGGATGGAAGTGTGAGAATAAAACACTTCACATACTCAGGAAAGTGTATTTAGCTCCTTTACAGTATCAGAATAAGGCCTGCAAGGCCTTGGGACTACTTCCAGCCTCCTGGCACCAGTTTTACTGATACTTGTGACATTTGCAGGTGTTAGGCTTCAAGGGGATGAAGTTGCACCTTCTACCCAGGGTTATGGAACTCCGCGCAGGGTGAGATTTCAGGGTTCACCCCTGGATGGAAGTGTGAGAATAAAACACTTCACATACTCAGGAAAGTGTATTTAGCTGCTTTACAGTATCAGAATAAGGCCTGCAAGGCCTTGGGCCTACTTCCAGCCTCCTGGCACCAGTTTTACTGATACTTGTGACATTTGCAGGTATTCGGCTTCAAGGGGATGAAGTCGCACCTTCTACCCAGGGTCATGGAGCTCCGCGCAGGGTAAGATTTCAGGCTTCACCCCTGGCTGCAGGTGTGAAAATAAAACACTTCACATACTCAGGAAAGTGTATTTAGCTATTTTACAGTATCAGAATAAGGCCTGCAAGGCCTTGGGCCTACTTCCAGCCTCCTGGCACCAGTTTTACTGATACTTGTGACATTTGCAGGTGTTAGGCTTCAAGGGGATGAAGTCGCACCTTCTACCCAGGGTTTTGGAGCTCCGCGCAGGGTGAGATTTCAGGGTTCACCCCTGGATGGAAGTGTGAACATAAAACACTTCACATACTCAGGAAAGTGTATTTAGCTGCTTTACAGTATCAGAATAAGGCCTGAAAGGCCTTGGGCCTACTTCCAGCCTCCTGGCACCAGTTTTACTGATACTTGTGACATTTGCAGGTATTCGGCTTCAAGGGGATGAAGTCGCACCTTCTACCCAGGGTCATGGAGCTCCGCGCAGGGTAAGATTTCAGGCTTCACCCCTGGCTGCAGGTGTGAAAATAAAACACTTCACATACTCAGGAAAGTGTATTTAGCTCCTTTACAGTATCAGAATATGGCCTGCAAGGCCTTGGGCCTACTTCCAGCCTCCTGGAACCAGTTTTACTGATACTTGTGACATTTGCAGGTGTTAGGCTTCAAGGGGATGAAGCCGCACCTTCTACCCAGGTTTATGGAGCTCCGCGCAGGGTAAGATTTCAGGGTTCACCCCTGGCTGGAGGTGTGAAAATAAAACACTTCTCATACTCAGGAAAGTGTATTTAACTCCTTTACAGTATCAGAACAAGGCCTGCAAGGCCTTGGGCCTACTTCCAGCCTCCTGGCACCAGTTTTACTGATACTTGTGACATTTGCAGGTGTTAGGCTTCAAGGGGATGAAGTCGCACCTTCTACCCAGGGTTATGGAACTCCGCGCAGGGTGAGATTTCAGGGTTCACCCCTGGATGGAAGTGTGAGAATAAAACACTTCACATACTCAGGAAAGCGTATTTAGCTGCTTTACAGTATCAGAATAAGGCCTGCAAGGCCTTGGGCCTACTTCCAGCCTCCTGGCACCAGTTTTACTGATACTTGTGACATTTGCAGGTATTCGGCTTCAAGGGGATGAAGTCGCACCTTCTACCCAGGGTCATGGAGCTCCGCGCAGGGTAAGATTTCAGGCTTCACCCCTGGCTGCAGGTGTGAAAATAAAACACTTCACATACTCAGGAAAGTGTATTTAGCTATTTTACAGTATCAGAATAAGGCCTGCAAGGCCTTGGGCCTACTTCCAGCCTCCTGGCACCAGTTTTACTGATACTTGTGACATTTGCAGGTGTTAGGCTTCAAGGGGATGAAGTCGCACCTTCTACCCAGGGTTTTGGAGCTCCGCGCAGGGTGAGATTTCAGGGTTCACCCCTGGATGGAAGTGTGAACATAAAACACTTCACATACTCAGGAAAGTGTATTTAGCTGCTTTACAGTATCAGAATAAGGCCTGCAAGGCCTTGGGCCTACTTCCAGCCTCCTGGCACCAGTTTTACTGATACTTGTGACATTTGCAGGTGTTAGGCATCAAGGGGATGAAGTCGCACCTTCTACCCATGGTCATGGAGCTCCGCGCAGGGTAAGATTTCAGGCTTCACCCCTGGATGGAAGTGTGAACATAAAACACTTCACATACTCAGGAAAGTGTATTTAGCTGCTTTACAGTATCAGAATAAGGCTTGCAAGGCCTTGGGCCTACTTCCAGCCTCCTGGCACCAGTTTTACTGATACTTGTGACATTTGCAGGTGTTAGGCTTCAAGGGGATGAAGTCGCACCTTCTACCCAGGGTTATTGAACTCCGCGCAGGGTGAGATTTCAGGGTTCACCCCTGGATGGAAGTGTGAGAATAAAACACTTCACATACTCAGGAAAGTGTATTTAGCTGCTTTACAGTATCAGAATAAGGCCTGCAAGGCCTTGGGCCTACTTCCAGCCTCCTGGCACCAGTTTTACTGATACTTGTGACATTTGCAGGTATTCGGCTTCAAGGGGATGAAGTCGCACCTTCTACCCAGGGTCATGGAGCTCCGCGCAGGGTAAGATTTCAGGCTTCACCCCTGGCTGCAGGTGTGAAAATAAAACACTTCACATACTCAGGAAAGTGTATTTAGCTCCTTTACAGTATCAGAATAGGGCCTGCAAGGCCTTGGGCCTACTTCCAGCCTCCTGGAACCAGTTTTACTGATACTTGTGACATTTGCAGGTGTTAGGCTTCAAGGGGATGAAGCCGCACCTTCTACCCAGGTTTATGGAGCTCCGCGCAGGGTAAGATTTCAGGGTTCACCCCTGGCTGGAGGTGTGAAAATAAAACACTTCTCATACTCAGGAAAGTGTATTTAACTCCTTTACAGTATCAGAACAAGGCCTTCAAGGCCTTGGGCCTACTTCCAGCCTCCTGGCACCAGTTTTACTGATACTTGTGACATTTGCAGGTGTTAGGCTTCAAGGGGATGAAGTCGCACCTTCTACCCAGGGTTATGGAACTCCGCGCAGGGTGAGATTTCAGGGTTCACCCCTGGATGGAAGTGTGAGAATAAAACACTTCACATACTCAGGAAAGTGTATTTAGCTCCTTTACAGTATCAGAATAAGGCCTGCAAGGCCTTGGGACTACTTCCAGCCTCCTGGCACCAGTTTTACTGATACTTGTGACATTTGCAGGTGTTAGGCTTCAAGGGGATGAAGTTGCACCTTCTACCCAGGGTTATGGAACTCCGCGCAGGGTGAGATTTCAGGGTTCACCCCTGGATGGAAGTGTGAGAATAAAACACTTCACATACTCAGGAAAGTGTATTTAGCTGCTTTACAGTATCAGAATAAGGCCTGCAAGGCCTTGGGCCTACTTCCAGCCTCCTGGCACCAGTTTTACTGATACTTGTGACATTTGCAGGTATTCGGCTTCAAGGGGAGGAAGTCGCACCTTCTACCCAGGGTCATGGAGCTCCGCGCAGGGTAAGATTTCAGGCTTCACCCCTGGCTGCAGGTGTGAAAATAAAACACTTCACATACTCAGGAAAGTGTATTTAGCTATTTTACAGTATCAGAATAAGGCCTGCAAGGCCTTGGGCCTACTTCCAGCCTCCTGGCACCAGTTTTACTGATACTTGTGACATTTGCAGGTGTTAGGCTTCAAGGGGATGAAGTCGCACCTTCTACCCAGGGTTTTGGAGCTCCGCGCAGGGTGAGATTTCAGGGTTCACCCCTGGATGGAAGTGTGAACATAAAACACTTCACATACTCAGGAAAGTGTATTTAGCTGCTTTACAGTATCAGAATAAGGCCTGCAAGGCCTTGGGCCTACTTCCAGCCTCCTGGCACCAGTTTTACTGATACTTGTGACATTTGCAGGTGTTAGGCATCAAGGGGATGAAGTCGCACCTTCTACCCATGGTCATGGAGCTCCGCGCAGGGTAAGATTTCAGGCTTCACCCCTGGATGGAAGTGTGGACATAAAACACTTCACATACTCAGGAAAGTGTATTTAGCTGCTTTACAGTATCAGAATAAGGCTTGCAAGGCCTTGGGCCTACTTCCAGCCTCCTGGCACCAGTTTTACTGATACTTGTGACATTTGCAGGTGTTAGGCTTCAAGGGGATGAAGTCGCACCTTCTACCCAGGGTTATGGAACTCCGCGCAGGGTGAGATTTCAGGGTTCACCCCTGGATGGAAGTGTGAGAATAAAACACTTCACATACTCAGGAAAGTGTATTTAGCTGCTTTACAGTATCAGAATAAGGCCTGCAAGGCCTTGGGCCTACTTCCAGCCTCCTGGCACCAGTTTTACTGATACTTGTGACATTTGCATGTATTCGGCTTCAAGGGGATGAAGTCGCACCTTCTACCCAGGGTCATGGAGCTCCGCGCAGGGTAAGATTTTAGGCTTCACCCCTGGCTGCAGGTGTGAAAATAAAACACTTCACATACTCAGGAAAGTGTATTTAGCTCCTTTACAGTATCAGAATAGGGCCTGTAAGGCCGTGGGCCTACTTCCAGCCTCCTGGAACCAGTTTTACTGATACTTGTGACATTTGCAGGTGTTAGGCTTCAAGGGGATGAAGCCGCACCTTCTACCCAGGTTTATGGAGCTCCGCGCAGGGTAAGATTTCAGGGTTCACCCCTGGCTGGAGGTGTGAAAATAAAACACTTCTCATACTCAGGAAAGTGTATTTAACTCCTTTACAGTATCAGAACAAGGCCTTCAAGGCCTTGGGCCTACTTCCAGCCTCCTGGCACCAGTTTTACTGATACTTGTGACATTTGCAGGTGTTAGGCTTCAAGGGGATGAAGTTGCACCTTCTACCCAGGGTTATGGAACTCCGCGCAGGGTGTTATTTCAGGGTTCACCCCTGGATGGAAGTGTGAGAATAAAACACTTCACATACTCAGGAAAGTGTATTTAGCTATTTTACAGTATCAGAATAAGGCCTGCAAGGCCTTGGGCCTACTTCCAGCCTCCTGGCACCAGTTTTACTGATACTTGTGACATTTGCAGGTGTTAGGCTTCAAGGGGATGAAGTCGCACCTTCTACCCAGGGTTTTGGAGCTCCGCGCAGGGTGAGATTTCAGGGTTCACCCCTGGATGGAAGTGTGAACATAAAACACTTCACATACTCAGGAAAGTGTATTTAGCTCCTTTACAGTATCAGAATATGGCCTGCAAGGCCTTGGGCCTACTTCCAGCCTCCTGGAACCAGTTTTACTGATACTTGTGACATTTGCAGGTGTTAGGCTTCAAGGGGATGAAGCCGCACCTTCTACCCAGGTTTATGGAGCTCCGCGCAGGGTAAGATTTCAGGGTTCACCCCTGGCTGGAGGTGTGAAAATAAAACACTTCTCATACTCAGGAAAGTGTATTTAACTCCTTTACAGTATCAGAACAAGGCCTGCAAGGCCTTGGGCCTACTTCCAGCCTCCTGGCACCAGTTTTACTGATACTTGTGACATTTGCAGGTGTTAGGCTTCAAGGGGATGAAGTCGCACCTTCTACCCAGGGTTATGGAACTCCGCGCAGGGTGAGATTTCAGGGTTCACCCCTGGATGGAAGTGTGAGAATAAAACACTTCACATACTCAGGAAAGCGTATTTAGCTGCTTTACAGTATCAGAATAAGGCCTGCAAGGCCTTGGGCCTACTTCCAGCCTCCTGGCACCAGTTTTACTGATACTTGTGACATTTGCAGGTATTCGGCTTCAAGGGGATGAAGTCGCACCTTCTACCCAGGGTCATGGAGCTCCGCGCAGGGTAAGATTTCAGGATTCACCCCTGGCTGCAGGTGTGAAAATAAAACACTTCACATACTCAGGAAAGTGTATTTAGCTATTTTACAGTATCAGAATAAGGCCTGCAAGGCCTTGGGCCTACTTCCAGCCTCCTGGCACCAGTTTTACTGATACTTGTGACATTTGCAGGTGTTAGGCTTCAAGGGGATGAAGTCGCACCTTCTACCCAGGGTTTTGGAGCTCCGCGCAGGGTGAGATTTCAGGGTTCACCCCTGGATGGAAGTGTGAACATAAAACACTTCACATACTCAGGAAAGTGTATTTAGCTGCTTTACAGTATCAGAATAAGGCCTGCAAGGCCTTGGGCCTACTTCCAGCCTCCTGGCACCAGTTTTACTGATACTTGTGACATTTGCAGGTGTTAGGCATCAAGGGGATGAAGTCGCACCTTCTACCCATGGTCATGGAGCTCCGCGCAGGGTAAGATTTCAGGCTTCACCCCTGGATGGAAGTGTGAACATAAAACACTTCACATACTCAGGAAAGTGTATTTAGCTGCTTTACAGTATCAGAATAAGGCTTGCAAGGCCTTGGGCCTACTTCCAGCCTCCTGGCACCAGTTTTACTGATACTTGTGACATTTGCAGGTGTTAGGCTTCAAGGGGATGAAGTCGCACCTTCTACCCAGGGTTATTGAACTCCGCGCAGGGTGAGATTTCAGGGTTCACCCCTGGATGGAAGTGTGAGAATAAAACACTTCACATACTCAGGAAAGTGTATTTAGCTGCTTTACAGTATCAGAATAAGGCCTGCAAGGCCTTGGGCCTACTTCCAGCCTCCTGGCACCAGTTTTACTGATACTTGTGACATTTGCAGGTATTCGGCTTCAAGGGGATGAAGTCGCACCTTCTACCCAGGGTCATGGAGCTCCGCGCAGGGTAAGATTTCAGGCTTCACCCCTGGCTGCAGGTGTGAAAATAAAACACTTCACATACTCAGGAAAGTGTATTTAGCTCCTTTACAGTATCAGAATAGGGCCTGCAAGGCCTTGGGCCTACTTCCAGCCTCCTGGAACCAGTTTTACTGATACTTGTGACATTTGCAGGTGTTAGGCTTCAAGGGGATGAAGCCGCACCTTCTACCCAGGTTTATGGAGCTCCGCGCAGGGTAAGATTTCAGGGTTCACCCCTGGCTGGAGGTGTGAAAATAAAACACTTCTCATACTCAGGAAAGTGTATTTAACTCCTTTACAGTATCAGAACAAGGCCTTCAAGGCCTTGGGCCTACTTCCAGCCTCCTGGCACCAGTTTTACTGATACTTGTGACATTTGCAGGTGTTAGGCTTCAAGGGGATGAAGTCGCACCTTCTACCCAGGGTTATGGAACTCCGCGCAGGGTGAGATTTCAGGGTTCACCCCTGGATGGAAGTGTGAGAATAAAACACTTCACATACTCAGGAAAGTGTATTTAGCTCCTTTACAGTATCAGAATAAGGCCTGCAAGGCCTTGGGACTACTTCCAGCCTCCTGGCACCAGTTTTACTGATACTTGTGACATTTGCAGGTGTTAGGCTTCAAGGGGATGAAGTTGCACCTTCTACCCAGGGTTATGGAACTCCGCGCAGGGTGAGATTTCAGGGTTCACCCCTGGATGGAAGTGTGAGAATAAAACACTTCACATACTCAGGAAAGTGTATTTAGCTGCTTTACAGTATCAGAATAAGGCCTGCAAGGCCTTGGGCCTACTTCCAGCCTCCTGGCACCAGTTTTACTGATACTTGTGACATTTGCAGGTATTCGGCTTCAAGGGGATGAAGTCGCACCTTCTACCCAGGGTCATGGAGCTCCGCGCAGGGTAAGATTTCAGGCTTCACCCCTGGCTGCAGGTGTGAAAATAAAACACTTCACATACTCAGGAAAGTGTATTTAGCTATTTTACAGTATCAGAATAAGGCCTGCAAGGCCTTGGGCCTACTTCCAGCCTCCTGGCACCAGTTTTACTGATACTTGTGACATTTGCAGGTGTTAGGCTTCAAGGGGATGAAGTCGCACCTTCTACCCAGGGTTTTGGAGCTCCGCGCAGGGTGAGATTTCAGGGTTCACCCCTGGATGGAAGTGTGAACATAAAACACTTCACATACTCAGGAAAGTGTATTTAGCTGCTTTACAGTATCAGAATAAGGCCTGCAAGGCCTTGGGCCTACTTCCAGCCTCCTGGCACCAGTTTTACTGATACTTGTGACATTTGCAGGTGTTAGGCATCAAGGGGATGAAGTCGCACCTTCTACCCATGGTCATGGAGCTCCGCGCAGGGTAAGATTTCAGGCTTCACCCCTGGATGGAAGTGTGGACATAAAACACTTCACATACTCAGGAAAGTGTATTTAGCTGCTTTACAGTATCAGAATAAGGCTTGCAAGGCCTTGGGCCTACTTCCAGCCTCCTGGCACCAGTTTTACTGATACTTGTGACATTTGCAGGTGTTAGGCTTCAAGGGGATGAAGTCGCACCTTCTACCCAGGGTTATGGAACTCCGCGCAGGGTGAGATTTCAGGGTTCACCCCTGGATGGAAGTGTGAGAATAAAACACTTCACATACTCAGGAAAGTGTATTTAGCTGCTTTACAGTATCAGAATAAGGCCTGCAAGGCCTTGGGCCTACTTCCAGCCTCCTGGCACCAGTTTTACTGATACTTGTGACATTTGCATGTATTCGGCTTCAAGGGGATGAAGTCGCACCTTCTACCCAGGGTCATGGAGCTCCGCGCAGGGTAAGATTTTAGGCTTCACCCCTGGCTGCAGGTGTGAAAATAAAACACTTCACATACTCAGGAAAGTGTATTTAGCTCCTTTACAGTATCAGAATAGGGCCTGTAAGGCCGTGGGCCTACTTCCAGCCTCCTGGAACCAGTTTTACTGATACTTGTGACATTTGCAGGTGTTAGGCTTCAAGGGGATGAAGCCGCACCTTCTACCCAGGTTTATGGAGCTCCGCGCAGGGTAAGATTTCAGGGTTCACCCCTGGCTGGAGGTGTGAAAATAAAACACTTCTCATACTCAGGAAAGTGTATTTAGCTATTTTACAGTATCAGAATAAGGCCTGCAAGGCCTTGGGCCTACTTCCAGCCTCCTGGCACCAGTTTTACTGATACTTGTGACATTTGCAGGTGTTAGGCTTCAAGGGGATGAAGTCGCACCTTCTACCCAGGGTTTTGGAGCTCCGCGCAGGGTGAGATTTCAGGGTTCACCCCTGGATGGAAGTGTGAACATAAAACACTTCACATACTCAGGAAAGTGTATTTAGCTGCTTTACAGTATCAGAATAAGGCCTGAAAGGCCTTGGGCCTACTTCCAGCCTCCTGGCACCAGTTTTACTGATACTTGTGACATTTGCAGGTATTCGGCTTCAAGGGGATGAAGTCGCACCTTCTACCCAGGGTCATGGAGCTCCGCGCAGGGTAAGATTTCAGGCTTCACCCCTGGCTGCAGGTGTGAAAATAAAACACTTCACATACTCAGGAAAGTGTATTTAGCTCCTTTACAGTATCAGAATAGGGCCTGCAAGGCCTTGGGCCTACTTCCAGCCTCCTGGAACCAGTTTTACTGATACTTGTGACATTTGCAGGTGTTAGGCTTCAAGGGGATGAAGCCGCACCTTCTACCCAGGTTTATGGAGCTCCGCGCAGGGTAAGATTTCAGGGTTCACCCCTGGCTGGAGGTGTGAAAATAAAACACTTCTCATACTCAGGAAAGTGTATTTAACTCCTTTACAGTATCAGAACAAGGCCTGCAAGGCCTTGGGCCTACTTCCAGCCTCCTGGCACCAGTTTTACTGATACTTGTGACATTTGCAGGTGTTAGGCTTCAAGGGGATGAAGTCGCACCTTCTACCCAGGGTTATGGAACTCCGCGCAGGGTGAGATTTCAGGGTTCACCCCTGGATGGAAGTGTGAGAATAAAACACTTCACATACTCAGGAAAGCGTATTTAGCTGCTTTACAGTATCAGAATAAGGCCTGCAAGGCCTTGGGCCTACTTCCAGCCTCCTGGCACCAGTTTTACTGATACTTGTGACATTTGCAGGTATTCGGCTTCAAGGGGATGAAGTCGCACCTTCTACCCAGGGTCATGGAGCTCCGCGCAGGGTAAGATTTCAGGCTTCACCCCTGGCTGCAGGTGTGAAAATAAAACACTTCACATACTCAGGAAAGTGTATTTAGCTATTTTACAGTATCAGAATAAGGCCTGCAAGGCCTTGGGCCTACTTCCAGCCTCCTGGCACCAGTTTTACTGATACTTGTGACATTTGCAGGTGTTAGGCTTCAAGGGGATGAAGTCGCACCTTCTACCCAGGGTTTTGGAGCTCCGCGCAGGGTGAGATTTCAGGGTTCACCCCTGGATGGAAGTGTGAACATAAAACACTTCACATACTCAGGAAAGTGTATTTAGCTGCTTTACAGTATCAGAATAAGGCCTGCAAGGCCTTGGGCCTACTTCCAGCCTCCTGGCACCAGTTTTACTGATACTTGTGACATTTGCAGGTGTTAGGCATCAAGGGGATGAAGTCGCACCTTCTACCCATGGTCATGGAGCTCCGCGCAGGGTAAGATTTCAGGCTTCACCCCTGGATGGAAGTGTGAACATAAAACACTTCACATACTCAGGAAAGTGTATTTAGCTGCTTTACAGTATCAGAATAAGGCTTGCAAGGCCTTGGGCCTACTTCCAGCCTCCTGGCACCAGTTTTACTGATACTTGTGACATTTGCAGGTGTTAGGCTTCAAGGGGATGAAGTCGCACCTTCTACCCAGGGTTATTGAACTCCGCGCAGGGTGAGATTTCAGGGTTCACCCCTGGATGGAAGTGTGAGAATAAAACACTTCACATACTCAGGAAAGTGTATTTAGCTGCTTTACAGTATCAGAATAAGGCCTGCAAGGCCTTGGGCCTACTTCCAGCCTCCTGGCACCAGTTTTACTGATACTTGTGACATTTGCAGGTGTTAGGCTTCAAGGGGATGAAGTCGCACCTTCTACCCAGGGTTTTGGAGCTCCGCGCAGGGTGAGATTTCAGGGTTCACCCCTGGATGGAAGTGTGAACATAAAACACTTCACATACTCAGGAAAGTGTATTTAGCTGCTTTACAGTATCAGAATAAGGCCTGCAAGGCCTTGGGCCTACTTCCAGCCTCCTGGCACCAGTTTTACTGATACTTGTGACATTTGCAGGTATTCGGCTTCAAGGGGATGAAGTCGCACCTTCTACCCAGGGTCATGGAGCTCCGCGCAGGGTAAGATTTCAGGCTTCACCCCTGGCTGCAGGTGTGAAAATAAAACACTTCACATACTCAGGAAAGTGTATTTAGCTCCTTTACAGTATCAGAATAGGGCCTGCAAGGCCTTGGGCTTACTTCCAGCCTCCTGGAACCAGTTTTACTGATACTTGTGACATTTGCAGGTGTTAGGCTTCAAGGGGATGAAGCCGCACCTTCTACCCAGGTTTATGGAGCTCCGCGCAGGGTAAGATTTCAGGGTTCACCCCTGGCTGGAGGTGTGAAAATAAAACACTTCTCATACTCAGGAAAGTGTATTTAACTCCTTTACAGTATCAGAACAAGGCCTTCAAGGCCTTGGGCCTACTTCCAGCCTCCTGGCACCAGTTTTACTGATACTTGTGACATTTGCAGGTGTTAGGCTTCAAGGGGATGAAGTCGCACCTTCTACCCAGGGTTATGGAACTCCGCGCAGGGTGAGATTTCAGGGTTCACCCCTGGATGGAAGTGTGAGAATAAAACACTTCACATACTCAGGAAAGTGTATTTAGCTCCTTTACAGTATCAGAATAAGGCCTGCAAGGCCTTGGGACTACTTCCAGCCTCCTGGCACCAGTTTTACTGATACTTGTGACATTTGCAGGTGTTAGGCTTCAAGGGGATGAAGTTGCACCTTCTACCCAGGGTTATGGAACTCCGCGCAGGGTGAGATTTCAGGGTTCACCCCTGGATGGAAGTGTGAGAATAAAACACTTCACATACTCAGGAAAGTGTATTTAGCTGCTTTACAGTATCAGAATAAGGCCTGCAAGGCCTTGGGCCTACTTCCAGCCTCCTGGCACCAGTTTTACTGATACTTGTGACATTTGCAGGTATTCGGCTTCAAGGGGATGAAGTCGCACCTTCTACCCAGGGTCATGGAGCTCCGCGCAGGGTAAGATTTCAGGCTTCACCCCTGGCTGCAGGTGTGAAAATAAAACACTTCACATACTCAGGAAAGTGTATTTAGCTCCTTTACAGTATCAGAATAGGGCCTGCAAGGCCTTGGGCTTACTTCCAGCCTCCTGGAACCAGTTTTACTGATACTTGTGACATTTGCAGGTGTTAGGCTTCAAGGGGATGAAGCCGCACCTTCTACCCAGGTTTATGGAGCTCCGCGCAGGGTAAGATTTCAGGGTTCACCCCTGGCTGGAGGTGTGAAAATAAAACACTTCTCATACTCAGGAAAGTGTATTTAACTCCTTTACAGTATCAGAACAAGGCCTTCAAGGCCTTGGGCCTACTTCCAGCCTCCTGGCACCAGTTTTACTGATACTTGTGACATTTGCAGGTGTTAGGCTTCAAGGGGATGAAGTCGCACCTTCTACCCAGGGTTTTGGAGCTCCGCGCAGGGTGAGATTTCAGGGTTCACCCCTGGATGGAAGTGTGAACATAAAACACTTCACATACTCAGGAAAGTGTATTTAGCTGCTTTACAGTATCAGAATAAGGCCTGCAAGGCCTTGGGCCTACTTCCAGCCTCCTGGCACCAGTTTTACTGATACTTGTGACATTTGCAGGTGTTAGGCATCAAGGGGATGAAGTCGCACCTTCTACCCATGGTCATGGAGCTCCGCGCAGGGTAAGATTTCAGGCTTCACCCCTGGATGGAAGTGTGGACATAAAACACTTCACATACTCAGGAAAGTGTATTTAGCTGCTTTACAGTATCAGAATAAGGCTTGCAAGGCCTTGGGCCTACTTCCAGCCTCCTGGCACCAGTTTTACTGATACTTGTGACATTTGCAGGTGTTAGGCTTCAAGGGGATGAAGTCGCACCTTCTACCCAGGGTTATGGAACTCCGCGCAGGGTGAGATTTCAGGGTTCACCCCTGGATGGAAGTGTGAGAATAAAACACTTCACATACTCAGGAAAGTGTATTTAGCTGCTTTACAGTATCAGAATAAGGCCTGCAAGGCCTTGGGCCTACTTCCAGCCTCCTGGCACCAGTTTTACTGATACTTGTGACATTTGCATGTATTCGGCTTCAAGGGGATGAAGTCGCACCTTCTACCCAGGGTCATGGAGCTCCGCGCAGGGTAAGATTTTAGGCTTCACCCCTGGCTGCAGGTGTGAAAATAAAACACTTCACATACTCAGGAAAGTGTATTTAGCTCCTTTACAGTATCAGAATAGGGCCTGCAAGGCCGTGGGCCTACTTCCAGCCTCCTGGAACCAGTTTTACTGATACTTGTGACATTTGCAGGTGTTAGGCTTCAAGGGGATGAAGCCGCACCTTCTACCCAGGTTTATGGAGCTCCGCGCAGGGTAAGATTTCAGGGTTCACCCCTGGCTGGAGGTGTGAAAATAAAACACTTCTCATACTCAGGAAAGTGTATTTAACTCCTTTACAGTATCAGAACAAGGCCTTCAAGGCCTTGGGCCTACTTCCAGCCTCCTGGCACCAGTTTTACTGATACTTGTGACATTTGCAGGTGTTAGGCTTCAAGGGGATGAAGTCGCACCTTCTACCCAGGGTTATGGAACTCCGCGCAGGGTGAGATTTCAGGGTTCACCCCTGGATGGAAGTGTGAGAATAAAACACTTCACATACTCAGGAAAGTGTATTTAGCTCCTTTACAGTATCAGAATAAGGCCTGCAAGGCCTTGGGACTACTTCCAGCCTCCTGGCACCAGTTTTACTGATACTTGTGACATTTGCAGGTGTTAGGCATCAAGGGGATGAAGTCGCACCTTCTACCCATGGTCATGGAGCTCTGCGCAGGGTAAGATTTCAGGCTTCACCCCTGGATGGAAGTGTGAACATAAAACACTTCACATACTCAGGAAAGTGTATTTAGCTGCTTTACAGTATCAGAATAAGGCTTGCAAGGCCTTGGGCCTACTTCCAGCCTCCTGGCACCAGTTTTACTGATACTTGTGACATTTGCAGGTGTTAGGCTTCAAGGGGATGAAGTCGCACCTTCTACCCAGGGTTATTGAACTCCGCGCAGGGTGAGATTTCAGGGTTCACCCCTGGATGGAAGTGTGAGAATAAAACACTTCACATACTCAGGAAAGTGTATTTAGCTGCTTTACAGTATCAGAATAAGGCCTGCAAGGCCTTGGGCCTACTTCCAGCCTCCTGGCACCAGTTTTACTGATACTTGTGACATTTGCAGGTGTTAGGCTTCAAGGGGATGAAGTCGCACCTTCTACCCAGGGTTATGGAACTCCGCGCAGGGTGAGATTTCAGGGTTCACCCCTGGATGGAAGTGTGAGAATAAAACACTTCACATACTCAGGAAAGTGTATTTAGCTGCTTTACAGTATCAGAATAAGGCCTGCAAGGCCTTGGGCCTACTTCCAGCCTCCTGGCACCAGTTTTACTGATACTTGTGACATTTGCAGGTATTCGGCTTCAAGGGGATGAAGTCGCACCTTCTACCCAGGGTCATGGAGCTCCGCGCAGGGTAAGATTTCAGGCTTCACCCCTGGCTGCAGGTGTGAAAATAAAACACTTCACATACTCAGGAAAGTGTATTTAGCTCCTTTACAGTATCAGAATAGGGCCTGCAAGGCCTTGGGCCTACTTCCAGCCTCCTGGAACCAGTTTTACTGATACTTGTGACATTTGCAGGTGTTAGGCTTCAAGGGGATGAAGCCGCACCTTCTACCCAGGTTTATGGAGCTCCGCGCAGGGTAAGATTTCAGGGTTCACCCCTGGCTGGAGGTGTGAAAATAAAACACTTCTCATACTCAGGAAAGTGTATTTAACTCCTTTACAGTATCAGAACAAGGCCTGCAAGGCCTTGGGCCTACTTCCAGCCTCCTGGCACCAGTTTTACTGATACTTGTGACATTTGCAGGTGTTAGGCTTCAAGGGGATGAAGTTGCACCTTCTACCCAGGGTTATGGAACTCCGCGCAGGGTGAGATTTCAGGGTTCACCCCTGGATGGAAGTGTGAGAATAAAACACTTCACATACTCAGGAAAGTGTATTTAGCTGCTTTACAGTATCAGAATAAGGCCTGCAAGGCCTTGGGCCTACTTCCAGCCTCCTGGCACCAGTTTTACTGATACTTGTGACATTTGCAGGTATTCGGCTTCAAGGGGATGAAGTCGCACCTTCTACCCAGGGTCATGGAGCTCCGCGCAGGGTAAGATTTCAGGCTTCACCCCTGGCTGCAGGTGTGAAAATAAAACACTTCACATACTCAGGAAAGTGTATTTAGCTCCTTCACAGTATCAGAATAGGGCCTGCAAGGCCTTGGGCCTACTTCCAGCCTCCTGGAACCAGTTTTACTGATACTTGTGACATTTGCAGGTGTTAGGCTTCAAGGGGATGAAGTCGCACCTTCTACCCAGGGTTTTGGAGCTCCGCGCAGGGTGAGATTTCAGGGTTCACCCCTGGATGGAAGTGTGAACATAAAACACTTCACATACTCAGGAAAGTGTATTTAGCTGCTTTACAGTATCAGAATAAGGCCTGCAAGGCCTTGGGCCTACTTCCAGCCTCCTGGCACCAGTTTTACTGATACTTGTGACATTTGCAGGTGTTAGGCATCAAGGGGATGAAGTCGCACCTTCTACCCATGGTCATGGAGCTCCGCGCAGGGTAAGATTTCAGGCTTCACCCCTGGATGGAAGTGTGGACATAAAACACTTCACATACTCAGGAAAGTGTATTTAGCTGCTTTACAGTATCAGAATAAGGCTTGCAAGGCCTTGGGCCTACTTCCAGCCTCCTGGCACCAGTTTTACTGATACTTGTGACATTTGCAGGTGTTAGGCTTCAAGGGGATGAAGTCGCACCTTCTACCCAGGGTTATGGAACTCCGCGCAGGGTGAGATTTCAGGGTTCACCCCTGGATGGAAGTGTGAGAATAAAACACTTCACATACTCAGGAAAGTGTATTTAGCTGCTTTACAGTATCAGAATAAGGCCTGCAAGGCCTTGGGCCTACTTCCAGCCTCCTGGCACCAGTTTTACTGATACTTGTGACATTTGCATGTATTCGGCTTCAAGGGGATGAAGTCGCACCTTCTACCCAGGGTCATGGAGCTCCGCGCAGGGTAAGATTTTAGGCTTCACCCCTGGCTGCAGGTGTGAAAATAAAACACTTCACATACTCAGGAAAGTGTATTTAGCTCCTTTACAGTATCAGAATAGGGCCTGCAAGGCCGTGGGCCTACTTCCAGCCTCCTGGAACCAGTTTTACTGATACTTGTGACATTTGCAGGTGTTAGGCTTCAAGGGGATGAAGCCGCACCTTCTACCCAGGTTTATGGAGCTCCGCGCAGGGTAAGATTTCAGGGTTCACCCCTGGCTGGAGGTGTGAAAATAAAACACTTCTCATACTCAGGAAAGTGTATTTAACTCCTTTACAGTATCAGAACAAGGCCTTCAAGGCCTTGGGCCTACTTCCAGCCTCCTGGCACCAGTTTTACTGATACTTGTGACATTTGCAGGTGTTAGGCTTCAAGGGGATGAAGTTGCACCTTCTACCCAGGGTTATGGAACTCCGCGCAGGGTGTTATTTCAGGGTTCACCCCTGGATGGAAGTGTGAGAATAAAACACTTCACATACTCAGGAAAGTGTATTTAGCTCCTTTACAGTATCAGAATAAGGCCTGCAAGGCCTTGGGACTACTTCCAGCCTCCTGGCACCAGTTTTACTGATACTTGTGACATATGCAGGTGTTAGGCATCAAGGGGATGAAGTCGCACCTTCTACCCATGGTCATGGAGCTCCGCGCAGGGTAAGATTTCAGGCTTCACCCCTGGATGGAAGTGTGAACATAAAACACTTCACATACTCAGGAAAGTGTATTTAGCTGCTTTACAGTATCAGAATAAGGCTTGCAAGGCCTTGGGCCTACTTCCAGCCTCCTGGCACCAGTTTTACTGATACTTGTGACATTTGCAGGTGTTAGGCTTCAAGGGGATGAAGTCGCACCTTCTACCCAGGGTTATGGAACTCCGCGCAGGGTGAGATTTCAGGGTTCACCCCTGGATGGAAGTGTGAGAATAAAACACTTCACATACTCAGGAAAGTGTATTTAGCTGCTTTACAGTATCAGAATAAGGCCTGCAAGGCCTTGGGCCTACTTCCAGCCTCCTGGCACCAGTTTAACTGATACTTGTGACATTTGCAGGTATTCGGCTTCAAGGGGATGAAGTCGCACCTTCTACCCAGGGTCATGGAGCTCCGCGCAGGGTAAGATTTCAGGCTTCACCCCTGGCTGCAGGTGTGAAAATAAAACACTTCACATACTCAGGAAAGTGTATTTAGCTCCTTTACAGTATCAGAATAGGGCCTGCAAGGCCTTGGGCCTACTTCCAGCCTCCTGGAACCAGTTTTACTGATACTTGTGACATTTGCAGGTGTTAGGCTTCAAGGGGATGAAGCCGCACCTTCTACCCAGGTTTATGGAGCTCCGCGCAGGGTAAGATTTCAGGGTTCACCCCTGGCTGGAGGTGTGAAAATAAAACACTTCTCATACTCAGGAAAGTGTATTTAACTCCTTTACAGTATCAGAACAAGGCCTGCAAGGCCTTGGGCCTACTTCCAGCCTCCTGGCACCAGTTTTACTGATACTTGTGACATTTGCAGGTGTTAGGCTTCAAGGGGATGAAGTTGCACCTTCTACCCAGGGTTATGGAACTCCGCGCAGGGTGAGATTTCAGGGTTCACCCCTGGATGGAAGTGTGAGAATAAAACACTTCACATACTCAGGAAAGTGTATTTAGCTGCTTTACAGTATCAGAATAAGGCCTGCAAGGCCTTGGGCCTACTTCCAGCCTCCTGGCACCAGTTTTACTGATACTTGTGACATTTGCAGGTATTCGGCTTCAAGGGGATGAAGTCGCACCTTCTACCCAGGGTCATGGAGCTCCGCGCAGGGTAAGATTTCAGGCTTCACCCCTGGCTGCAGGTGTGAAAATAAAACACTTCACATACTCAGGAAAGTGTATTTAGCTCCTTTACAGTATCAGAATAGGGCCTGCAAGGCCGTGGGCCTACTTCCAGCCTCCTGGAACCAGTTTTACTGATACTTGTGACATTTGCAGGTGTTAGGCTTCAAGGGGATGAAGCCGCACCTTCTACCCAGGTTTATGGAGCTCCGCGCAGGGTAAGATTTCAGGGTTCACCCCTGGCTGGAGGTGTGAAAATAAAACACTTCTCATACTCAGGAAAGTGTATTTAACTCCTTTACAGTATCAGAACAAGGCCTTCAAGGCCTTGGGCCTACTTCCAGCCTCCTGGCACCAGTTTTACTGATACTTGTGACATTTGCAGGTGTTAGGCATCAAGGGGATGAAGTCGCACCTTCTACCCATGGTCATGGAGCTCCGCGCAGGGTAAGATTTCAGGCTTCACCCCTGGATGGAAGTGTGAACATAAAACACTTCACATACTCAGGAAAGTGTATTTAGCTGCTTTACAGTATCAGAATAAGGCTTGCAAGGCCTTGGGCCTACTTCCAGCCTCCTGGCACCAGTTTTACTGATACTTGTGACATTTGCAGGTGTTAGGCTTCAAGGGGATGAAGTCGCACCTTCTACCCAGGGTTATGGAACTCCGCGCAGGGTGAGATTTCAGGGTTCACCCCTGGATGGAAGTGTGAGAATAAAACACTTCACATACTCAGGAAAGTGTATTTAGCTGCTTTACAGTATCAGAATAAGGCCTGCAAGGCCTTGGGCCTACTTCCAGCCTCCTGGCACCAGTTTTACTGATACTTGTGACATTTGCAGGTATTCGGCTTCAAGGGGATGAAGTCGCACCTTCTACCCAGGTTTATGGAGCTCCGCGCAGGGTAAGATTTCAGGGTTCACCCCTGGCTGGAGGTGTGAAAATAAAACACTTCTCATACTCAGGAAAGTGTATTTAACTCCTTTACAGTATCAGAACAAGGCCTGCAAGGCCTTGGGCCTACTTCCAGCCTCCTGGCACCAGTTTTACTGATACTTGTGACATTTGCAGGTGTTAGGCTTCAAGGGGATGAAGTTGCACCTTCTACCCAGGGTTATGGAGCTCCGCGCAGGGTGAGATTTCAGGGTTCACCCCTGGATGGAAGTGTGAACATAAAACACTTCACATACTCAGGAAAGTGTATTTAGCTGCTTTACAGTATCAGAATAAGGCTTGCAAGGCCTTGGGCCTACTTCCAGCCTCCTGGCACCAGTTTTACTGATACTTGTGACATTTGCAGGTGTTAGGCTTCAAGGGGATGAAGTCGCACCTTCTACCCAGGGTTATGGAACTCCGCGCAGGGTGAGATTTCAGGGTTCACCCCTGGATGGAAGTGTGAGAATAAAACACTTCACATACTCAGGAAAGTGTATTTAGCTGCTTTACAGTATCAGAATAAGGCCTGCAAGGCCTTGGGCCTACTTCCAGCCTCCTGGCACCAGTTTTACTGATACTTGTGACATTTGCAGGTATTCGGCTTCAAGGGGATGAAGTCGCACCTTCTACCCAGGGTCATGGAGCTCCGCGCAGGGTAAGATTTCAGGCTTCACCCCTGGCTGCAGGTGTGAAAATAAAACACTTCACATACTCAGGAAAGTGTATTTAGCTCCTTTACAGTATCAGAATAGGGCCTGCAAGGCCTTGGGCCTACTTCCAGCCTCCTGGAACCAGTTTTACTGATACTTGTGACATTTGCAGGTGTTAGGCTTCAAGGGGATGAAGCCGCACCTTCTACCCAGGTTTATGGAGCTCCGCGCAGGGTAAGATTTCAGGGTTCACCCCTGGATGGAAGTGTGAGAATAAAACACTTCACATACTCAGGAAAGTGTATTTAGCTCCTTTACAGTATCAGAATAAGGCCTGCAAGGCCTTGGGACTACTTCCAGCCTCCTGGCACCAGTTTTACTGATACTTGTGACATTTGCAGGTGTTAGGCTTCAAGGGGATGAAGTTGCACCTTCTACCCAGGGTTATGGAACTCCGCGCAGGGTGAGATTTCAGGGTTCACCCCTGGATGGAAGTGTGAGAATAAAACACTTCACATACTCAGGAAAGTGTATTTAGCTCCTTTACAGTATCAGAATAGGGCCTGCAAGGCCTTGGGCCTACTTCCAGCCTCCTGGAACCAGTTTTACTGATACTTGTGACATTTGCAGGTGTTAGGCTTCAAGGGGATGAAGCCGCACCTTCTACCCAGGTTTATGGAGCTCCGCGCAGGGTAAGATTTCAGGGTTCACCCCTGGCTGGAGGTGTGAAAATAAAACACTTCTCATACTCAGGAAAGTGTATTTAACTCCTTTACAGTATCAGAACAAGGCCTTCAAGGCCTTGGGCCTACTTCCAGCCTCCTGGCACCAGTTTTACTGATACTTGTGACATTTGCAGGTGTTAGGCTTCAAGGGGATGAAGTCGCACCTTCTACCCAGGGTTATGGAACTCCGCGCAGGGTGAGATTTCAGGGTTCACCCCTGGATGGAAGTGTGAGAATAAAACACTTCACATACTCAGGAAAGTGTATTTAGCTCCTTTACAGTATCAGAATAAGGCCTGCAAGGCCTTGGGACTACTTCCAGCCTCCTGGCACCAGTTTTACTGATACTTGTGACATTTGCAGGTGTTAGGCTTCAAGGGGATGAAGTTGCACCTTCTACCCAGGGTTATGGAACTCCGCGCAGGGTGAGATTTCAGGGTTCACCCCTGGATGGAAGTGTGAGAATAAAACACTTCACATACTCAGGAAAGTGTATTTAGCTGCTTTACAGTATCAGAATAAGGCCTGCAAGGCCTTGGGCCTACTTCCAGCCTCCTGGCACCAGTTTTACTGATACTTGTGACATTTGCAGGTATTCGGCTTCAAGGGGATGAAGTCGCACCTTCTACCCAGGGTCATGGAGCTCCGCGCAGGGTAAGATTTCAGGCTTCACCCCTGGCTGCAGGTGTGAAAATAAAACACTTCACATACTCAGGAAAGTGTATTTAGCTATTTTACAGTATCAGAATAAGGCCTGCAAGGCCTTGGGCCTACTTCCAGCCTCCTGGCACCAGTTTTACTGATACTTGTGACATTTGCAGGTGTTAGGCTTCAAGGGGATGAAGTCGCACCTTCTACCCAGGGTTTTGGAGCTCCGCGCAGGGTGAGATTTCAGGGTTCACCCCTGGATGGAAGTGTGAACATAAAACACTTCACATACTCAGGAAAGTGTATTTAGCTGCTTTACAGTATCAGAATAAGGCCTGAAAGGCCTTGGGCCTACTTCCAGCCTCCTGGCACCAGTTTTACTGATACTTGTGACATTTGCAGGTATTCGGCTTCAAGGGGATGAAGTCGCACCTTCTACCCAGGGTCATGGAGCTCCGCGCAGGGTAAGATTTCAGGCTTCACCCCTGGCTGCAGGTGTGAAAATAAAACACTTCACATACTCAGGAAAGTGTATTTAGCTCCTTTACAGTATCAGAATATGGCCTGCAAGGCCTTGGGCCTACTTCCAGCCTCCTGGAACCAGTTTTACTGATACTTGTGACATTTGCAGGTGTTAGGCTTCAAGGGGATGAAGCCGCACCTTCTACCCAGGTTTATGGAGCTCCGCGCAGGGTAAGATTTCAGGGTTCACCCCTGGCTGGAGGTGTGAAAATAAAACACTTCTCATACTCAGGAAAGTGTATTTAACTCCTTTACAGTATCAGAACAAGGCCTGCAAGGCCTTGGGCCTACTTCCAGCCTCCTGGCACCAGTTTTACTGATACTTGTGACATTTGCAGGTGTTAGGCTTCAAGGGGATGAAGTCGCACCTTCTACCCAGGGTTATGGAACTCCGCGCAGGGTGAGATTTCAGGGTTCACCCCTGGATGGAAGTGTGAGAATAAAACACTTCACATACTCAGGAAAGCGTATTTAGCTGCTTTACAGTATCAGAATAAGGCCTGCAAGGCCTTGGGCCTACTTCCAGCCTCCTGGCACCAGTTTTACTGATACTTGTGACATTTGCAGGTATTCGGCTTCAAGGGGATGAAGTCGCACCTTCTACCCAGGGTCATGGAGCTCCGCGCAGGGTAAGATTTCAGGCTTCACCCCTGGCTGCAGGTGTGAAAATAAAACACTTCACATACTCAGGAAAGTGTATTTAGCTATTTTACAGTATCAGAATAAGGCCTGCAAGGCCTTGGGCCTACTTCCAGCCTCCTGGCACCAGTTTTACTGATACTTGTGACATTTGCAGGTGTTAGGCTTCAAGGGGATGAAGTCGCACCTTCTACCCAGGGTTTTGGAGCTCCGCGCAGGGTGAGATTTCAGGGTTCACCCCTGGATGGAAGTGTGAACATAAAACACTTCACATACTCAGGAAAGTGTATTTAGCTGCTTTACAGTATCAGAATAAGGCCTGCAAGGCCTTGGGCCTACTTCCAGCCTCCTGGCACCAGTTTTACTGATACTTGTGACATTTGCAGGTGTTAGGCATCAAGGGGATGAAGTCGCACCTTCTACCCATGGTCATGGAGCTCCGCGCAGGGTAAGATTTCAGGCTTCACCCCTGGATGGAAGTGTGAACATAAAACACTTCACATACTCAGGAAAGTGTATTTAGCTGCTTTACAGTATCAGAATAAGGCTTGCAAGGCCTTGGGCCTACTTCCAGCCTCCTGGCACCAGTTTTACTGATACTTGTGACATTTGCAGGTGTTAGGCTTCAAGGGGATGAAGTCGCACCTTCTACCCAGGGTTATTGAACTCCGCGCAGGGTGAGATTTCAGGGTTCACCCCTGGATGGAAGTGTGAGAATAAAACACTTCACATACTCAGGAAAGTGTATTTAGCTGCTTTACAGTATCAGAATAAGGCCTGCAAGGCCTTGGGCCTACTTCCAGCCTCCTGGCACCAGTTTTACTGATACTTGTGACATTTGCAGGTATTCGGCTTCAAGGGGATGAAGTCGCACCTTCTACCCAGGGTCATGGAGCTCCGCGCAGGGTAAGATTTCAGGCTTCACCCCTGGCTGCAGGTGTGAAAATAAAACACTTCACATACTCAGGAAAGTGTATTTAGCTCCTTTACAGTATCAGAATAGGGCCTGCAAGGCCTTGGGCCTACTTCCAGCCTCCTGGAACCAGTTTTACTGATACTTGTGACATTTGCAGGTGTTAGGCTTCAAGGGGATGAAGCCGCACCTTCTACCCAGGTTTATGGAGCTCCGCGCAGGGTAAGATTTCAGGGTTCACCCCTGGCTGGAGGTGTGAAAATAAAACACTTCTCATACTCAGGAAAGTGTATTTAACTCCTTTACAGTATCAGAACAAGGCCTTCAAGGCCTTGGGCCTACTTCCAGCCTCCTGGCACCAGTTTTACTGATACTTGTGACATTTGCAGGTGTTAGGCTTCAAGGGGATGAAGTCGCACCTTCTACCCAGGGTTATGGAACTCCGCGCAGGGTGAGATTTCAGGGTTCACCCCTGGATGGAAGTGTGAGAATAAAACACTTCACATACTCAGGAAAGTGTATTTAGCTCCTTTACAGTATCAGAATAAGGCCTGCAAGGCCTTGGGACTACTTCCAGCCTCCTGGCACCAGTTTTACTGATACTTGTGACATTTGCAGGTGTTAGGCTTCAAGGGGATGAAGTTGCACCTTCTACCCAGGGTTATGGAACTCCGCGCAGGGTGAGATTTCAGGGTTCACCCCTGGATGGAAGTGTGAGAATAAAACACTTCACATACTCAGGAAAGTGTATTTAGCTGCTTTACAGTATCAGAATAAGGCCTGCAAGGCCTTGGGCCTACTTCCAGCCTCCTGGCACCAGTTTTACTGATACTTGTGACATTTGCAGGTATTCGGCTTCAAGGGGATGAAGTCGCACCTTCTACCCAGGGTCATGGAGCTCCGCGCAGGGTAAGATTTCAGGCTTCACCCCTGGCTGCAGGTGTGAAAATAAAACACTTCACATACTCAGGAAAGTGTATTTAGCTATTTTACAGTATCAGAATAAGGCCTGCAAGGCCTTGGGCCTACTTCCAGCCTCCTGGCACCAGTTTTACTGATACTTGTGACATTTGCAGGTGTTAGGCTTCAAGGGGATGAAGTCGCACCTTCTACCCAGGGTTTTGGAGCTCCGCGCAGGGTGAGATTTCAGGGTTCACCCCTGGATGGAAGTGTGAACATAAAACACTTCACATACTCAGGAAAGTGTATTTAGCTGCTTTACAGTATCAGAATAAGGCCTGCAAGGCCTTGGGCCTACTTCCAGCCTCCTGGCACCAGTTTTACTGATACTTGTGACATTTGCAGGTGTTAGGCATCAAGGGGATGAAGTCGCACCTTCTACCCATGGTCATGGAGCTCCGCGCAGGGTAAGATTTCAGGCTTCACCCCTGGATGGAAGTGT
This sequence comes from Triturus cristatus, assembly GCF_964204655.1. Lineage (NCBI taxonomy): Eukaryota > Metazoa > Chordata > Amphibia > Caudata > Salamandridae > Triturus > Triturus cristatus. The sequence continues at coordinate 36,611,130 of NC_140587.1, forward strand.
GGACATAAAACACTTCACATACTCAGGAAAGTGTATTTAGCTGCTTTACAGTATCAGAATAAGGCTTGCAAGGCCTTGGGCCTACTTCCAGCCTCCTGGCACCAGTTTTACTGATACTTGTGACATTTGCAGGTGTTAGGCTTCAAGGGGATGAAGTCGCACCTTCTACCCAGGGTTATGGAACTCCGCGCAGGGTGAGATTTCAGGGTTCACCCCTGGATGGAAGTGTGAGAATAAAACACTTCACATACTCAGGAAAGTGTATTTAGCTGCTTTACAGTATCAGAATAAGGCCTGCAAGGCCTTGGGCCTACTTCCAGCCTCCTGGCACCAGTTTTACTGATACTTGTGACATTTGCATGTATTCGGCTTCAAGGGGATGAAGTCGCACCTTCTACCCAGGGTCATGGAGCTCCGCGCAGGGTAAGATTTTAGGCTTCACCCCTGGCTGCAGGTGTGAAAATAAAACACTTCACATACTCAGGAAAGTGTATTTAGCTCCTTTACAGTATCAGAATAGGGCCTGTAAGGCCGTGGGCCTACTTCCAGCCTCCTGGAACCAGTTTTACTGATACTTGTGACATTTGCAGGTGTTAGGCTTCAAGGGGATGAAGCCGCACCTTCTACCCAGGTTTATGGAGCTCCGCGCAGGGTAAGATTTCAGGGTTCACCCCTGGCTGGAGGTGTGAAAATAAAACACTTCTCATACTCAGGAAAGTGTATTTAACTCCTTTACAGTATCAGAACAAGGCCTTCAAGGCCTTGGGCCTACTTCCAGCCTCCTGGCACCAGTTTTACTGATACTTGTGACATTTGCAGGTGTTAGGCTTCAAGGGGATGAAGTTGCACCTTCTACCCAGGGTTATGGAACTCCGCGCAGGGTGTTATTTCAGGGTTCACCCCTGGATGGAAGTGTGAGAATAAAACACTTCACATACTCAGGAAAGTGTATTTAGCTATTTTACAGTATCAGAATAAGGCCTGCAAGGCCTTGGGCCTACTTCCAGCCTCCTGGCACCAGTTTTACTGATACTTGTGACATTTGCAGGTGTTAGGCTTCAAGGGGATGAAGTCGCACCTTCTACCCAGGGTTTTGGAGCTCCGCGCAGGGTGAGATTTCAGGGTTCACCCCTGGATGGAAGTGTGAACATAAAACACTTCACATACTCAGGAAAGTGTATTTAGCTCCTTTACAGTATCAGAATATGGCCTGCAAGGCCTTGGGCCTACTTCCAGCCTCCTGGAACCAGTTTTACTGATACTTGTGACATTTGCAGGTGTTAGGCTTCAAGGGGATGAAGCCGCACCTTCTACCCAGGTTTATGGAGCTCCGCGCAGGGTAAGATTTCAGGGTTCACCCCTGGCTGGAGGTGTGAAAATAAAACACTTCTCATACTCAGGAAAGTGTATTTAACTCCTTTACAGTATCAGAACAAGGCCTGCAAGGCCTTGGGCCTACTTCCAGCCTCCTGGCACCAGTTTTACTGATACTTGTGACATTTGCAGGTGTTAGGCTTCAAGGGGATGAAGTCGCACCTTCTACCCAGGGTTATGGAACTCCGCGCAGGGTGAGATTTCAGGGTTCACCCCTGGATGGAAGTGTGAGAATAAAACACTTCACATACTCAGGAAAGCGTATTTAGCTGCTTTACAGTATCAGAATAAGGCCTGCAAGGCCTTGGGCCTACTTCCAGCCTCCTGGCACCAGTTTTACTGATACTTGTGACATTTGCAGGTATTCGGCTTCAAGGGGATGAAGTCGCACCTTCTACCCAGGGTCATGGAGCTCCGCGCAGGGTAAGATTTCAGGATTCACCCCTGGCTGCAGGTGTGAAAATAAAACACTTCACATACTCAGGAAAGTGTATTTAGCTATTTTACAGTATCAGAATAAGGCCTGCAAGGCCTTGGGCCTACTTCCAGCCTCCTGGCACCAGTTTTACTGATACTTGTGACATTTGCAGGTGTTAGGCTTCAAGGGGATGAAGTCGCACCTTCTACCCAGGGTTTTGGAGCTCCGCGCAGGGTGAGATTTCAGGGTTCACCCCTGGATGGAAGTGTGAACATAAAACACTTCACATACTCAGGAAAGTGTATTTAGCTGCTTTACAGTATCAGAATAAGGCCTGCAAGGCCTTGGGCCTACTTCCAGCCTCCTGGCACCAGTTTTACTGATACTTGTGACATTTGCAGGTGTTAGGCATCAAGGGGATGAAGTCGCACCTTCTACCCATGGTCATGGAGCTCCGCGCAGGGTAAGATTTCAGGCTTCACCCCTGGATGGAAGTGTGAACATAAAACACTTCACATACTCAGGAAAGTGTATTTAGCTGCTTTACAGTATCAGAATAAGGCTTGCAAGGCCTTGGGCCTACTTCCAGCCTCCTGGCACCAGTTTTACTGATACTTGTGACATTTGCAGGTGTTAGGCTTCAAGGGGATGAAGTCGCACCTTCTACCCAGGGTTATTGAACTCCGCGCAGGGTGAGATTTCAGGGTTCACCCCTGGATGGAAGTGTGAGAATAAAACACTTCACATACTCAGGAAAGTGTATTTAGCTGCTTTACAGTATCAGAATAAGGCCTGCAAGGCCTTGGGCCTACTTCCAGCCTCCTGGCACCAGTTTTACTGATACTTGTGACATTTGCAGGTATTCGGCTTCAAGGGGATGAAGTCGCACCTTCTACCCAGGGTCATGGAGCTCCGCGCAGGGTAAGATTTCAGGCTTCACCCCTGGCTGCAGGTGTGAAAATAAAACACTTCACATACTCAGGAAAGTGTATTTAGCTCCTTTACAGTATCAGAATAGGGCCTGCAAGGCCTTGGGCCTACTTCCAGCCTCCTGGAACCAGTTTTACTGATACTTGTGACATTTGCAGGTGTTAGGCTTCAAGGGGATGAAGCCGCACCTTCTACCCAGGTTTATGGAGCTCCGCGCAGGGTAAGATTTCAGGGTTCACCCCTGGCTGGAGGTGTGAAAATAAAACACTTCTCATACTCAGGAAAGTGTATTTAACTCCTTTACAGTATCAGAACAAGGCCTTCAAGGCCTTGGGCCTACTTCCAGCCTCCTGGCACCAGTTTTACTGATACTTGTGACATTTGCAGGTGTTAGGCTTCAAGGGGATGAAGTCGCACCTTCTACCCAGGGTTATGGAACTCCGCGCAGGGTGAGATTTCAGGGTTCACCCCTGGATGGAAGTGTGAGAATAAAACACTTCACATACTCAGGAAAGTGTATTTAGCTCCTTTACAGTATCAGAATAAGGCCTGCAAGGCCTTGGGACTACTTCCAGCCTCCTGGCACCAGTTTTACTGATACTTGTGACATTTGCAGGTGTTAGGCTTCAAGGGGATGAAGTTGCACCTTCTACCCAGGGTTATGGAACTCCGCGCAGGGTGAGATTTCAGGGTTCACCCCTGGATGGAAGTGTGAGAATAAAACACTTCACATACTCAGGAAAGTGTATTTAGCTGCTTTACAGTATCAGAATAAGGCCTGCAAGGCCTTGGGCCTACTTCCAGCCTCCTGGCACCAGTTTTACTGATACTTGTGACATTTGCAGGTATTCGGCTTCAAGGGGATGAAGTCGCACCTTCTACCCAGGGTCATGGAGCTCCGCGCAGGGTAAGATTTCAGGCTTCACCCCTGGCTGCAGGTGTGAAAATAAAACACTTCACATACTCAGGAAAGTGTATTTAGCTATTTTACAGTATCAGAATAAGGCCTGCAAGGCCTTGGGCCTACTTCCAGCCTCCTGGCACCAGTTTTACTGATACTTGTGACATTTGCAGGTGTTAGGCTTCAAGGGGATGAAGTCGCACCTTCTACCCAGGGTTTTGGAGCTCCGCGCAGGGTGAGATTTCAGGGTTCACCCCTGGATGGAAGTGTGAACATAAAACACTTCACATACTCAGGAAAGTGTATTTAGCTGCTTTACAGTATCAGAATAAGGCCTGCAAGGCCTTGGGCCTACTTCCAGCCTCCTGGCACCAGTTTTACTGATACTTGTGACATTTGCAGGTGTTAGGCATCAAGGGGATGAAGTCGCACCTTCTACCCATGGTCATGGAGCTCCGCGCAGGGTAAGATTTCAGGCTTCACCCCTGGATGGAAGTGTGGACATAAAACACTTCACATACTCAGGAAAGTGTATTTAGCTGCTTTACAGTATCAGAATAAGGCTTGCAAGGCCTTGGGCCTACTTCCAGCCTCCTGGCACCAGTTTTACTGATACTTGTGACATTTGCAGGTGTTAGGCTTCAAGGGGATGAAGTCGCACCTTCTACCCAGGGTTATGGAACTCCGCGCAGGGTGAGATTTCAGGGTTCACCCCTGGATGGAAGTGTGAGAATAAAACACTTCACATACTCAGGAAAGTGTATTTAGCTGCTTTACAGTATCAGAATAAGGCCTGCAAGGCCTTGGGCCTACTTCCAGCCTCCTGGCACCAGTTTTACTGATACTTGTGACATTTGCATGTATTCGGCTTCAAGGGGATGAAGTCGCACCTTCTACCCAGGGTCATGGAGCTCCGCGCAGGGTAAGATTTTAGGCTTCACCCCTGGCTGCAGGTGTGAAAATAAAACACTTCACATACTCAGGAAAGTGTATTTAGCTCCTTTACAGTATCAGAATAGGGCCTGTAAGGCCGTGGGCCTACTTCCAGCCTCCTGGAACCAGTTTTACTGATACTTGTGACATTTGCAGGTGTTAGGCTTCAAGGGGATGAAGCCGCACCTTCTACCCAGGTTTATGGAGCTCCGCGCAGGGTATGATTTCAGGGTTCACCCCTGGCTGGAGGTGTGAAAATAAAACACTTCTCATACTCAGGAAAGTGTATTTAGCTATTTTACAGTATCAGAATAAGGCCTGCAAGGCCTTGGGCCTACTTCCAGCCTCCTGGCACCAGTTTTACTGATACTTGTGACATTTGCAGGTGTTAGGCTTCAAGGGGATGAAGTCGCACCTTCTACCCAGGGTTTTGGAGCTCCGCGCAGGGTGAGATTTCAGGGTTCACCCCTGGATGGAAGTGTGAACATAAAACACTTCACATACTCAGGAAAGTGTATTTAGCTGCTTTACAGTATCAGAATAAGGCCTGAAAGGCCTTGGGCCTACTTCCAGCCTCCTGGCACCAGTTTTACTGATACTTGTGACATTTGCAGGTATTCGGCTTCAAGGGGATGAAGTCGCACCTTCTACCCAGGGTCATGGAGCTCCGCGCAGGGTAAGATTTCAGGCTTCACCCCTGGCTGCAGGTGTGAAAATAAAACACTTCACATACTCAGGAAAGTGTATTTAGCTCCTTTACAGTATCAGAATAGGGCCTGCAAGGCCTTGGGCCTACTTCCAGCCTCCTGGAACCAGTTTTACTGATACTTGTGACATTTGCAGGTGTTAGGCTTCAAGGGGATGAAGCCGCACCTTCTACCCAGGTTTATGGAGCTCCGCGCAGGGTAAGATTTCAGGGTTCACCCCTGGCTGGAGGTGTGAAAATAAAACACTTCTCATACTCAGGAAAGTGTATTTAACTCCTTTACAGTATCAGAACAAGGCCTGCAAGGCCTTGGGCCTACTTCCAGCCTCCTGGCACCAGTTTTACTGATACTTGTGACATTTGCAGGTGTTAGGCTTCAAGGGGATGAAGTCGCACCTTCTACCCAGGGTTATGGAACTCCGCGCAGGGTGAGATTTCAGGGTTCACCCCTGGATGGAAGTGTGAGAATAAAACACTTCACATACTCAGGAAAGCGTATTTAGCTGCTTTACAGTATCAGAATAAGGCCTGCAAGGCCTTGGGCCTACTTCCAGCCTCCTGGCACCAGTTTTACTGATACTTGTGACATTTGCAGGTATTCGGCTTCAAGGGGATGAAGTCGCACCTTCTACCCAGGGTCATGGAGCTCCGCGCAGGGTAAGATTTCAGGCTTCACCCCTGGCTGCAGGTGTGAAAATAAAACACTTCACATACTCAGGAAAGTGTATTTAGCTATTTTACAGTATCAGAATAAGGCCTGCAAGGCCTTGGGCCTACTTCCAGCCTCCTGGCACCAGTTTTACTGATACTTGTGACATTTGCAGGTGTTAGGCTTCAAGGGGATGAAGTCGCACCTTCTACCCAGGGTTTTGGAGCTCCGCGCAGGGTGAGATTTCAGGGTTCACCCCTGGATGGAAGTGTGAACATAAAACACTTCACATACTCAGGAAAGTGTATTTAGCTGCTTTACAGTATCAGAATAAGGCCTGCAAGGCCTTGGGCCTACTTCCAGCCTCCTGGCACCAGTTTTACTGATACTTGTGACATTTGCAGGTGTTAGGCATCAAGGGGATGAAGTCGCACCTTCTACCCATGGTCATGGAGCTCCGCGCAGGGTAAGATTTCAGGCTTCACCCCTGGATGGAAGTGTGAACATAAAACACTTCACATACTCAGGAAAGTGTATTTAGCTGCTTTACAGTATCAGAATAAGGCTTGCAAGGCCTTGGGCCTACTTCCAGCCTCCTGGCACCAGTTTTACTGATACTTGTGACATTTGCAGGTGTTAGGCTTCAAGGGGATGAAGTCGCACCTTCTACCCAGGGTTATTGAACTCCGCGCAGGGTGAGATTTCAGGGTTCACCCCTGGATGGAAGTGTGAGAATAAAACACTTCACATACTCAGGAAAGTGTATTTAGCTGCTTTACAGTATCAGAATAAGGCCTGCAAGGCCTTGGGCCTACTTCCAGCCTCCTGGCACCAGTTTTACTGATACTTGTGACATTTGCAGGTGTTAGGCTTCAAGGGGATGAAGTCGCACCTTCTACCCAGGGTTTTGGAGCTCCGCGCAGGGTGAGATTTCAGGGTTCACCCCTGGATGGAAGTGTGAACATAAAACACTTCACATACTCAGGAAAGTGTATTTAGCTGCTTTACAGTATCAGAATAAGGCCTGCAAGGCCTTGGGCCTACTTCCAGCCTCCTGGCACCAGTTTTACTGATACTTGTGACATTTGCAGGTGTTAGGCATCAAGGGGATGAAGTCGCACCTTCTACCCATGGTCATGGAGCTCCGCGCAGGGTAAGATTTCAGGCTTCACCCCTGGATGGAAGTGTGAACATAAAACACTTCACATACTCAGGAAAGTGTATTTAGCTGCTTTACAGTATCAGAATAAGGCTTGCAAGGCCTTGGGCCTACTTCCAGCCTCCTGGCACCAGTTTTACTGATACTTGTGACATTTGCAGGTGTTAGGCTTCAAGGGGATGAAGTCGCACCTTCTACCCAGGGTTATTGAACTCCGCGCAGGGTGAGATTTCAGGGTTCACCCCTGGATGGAAGTGTGAGAATAAAACACTTCACATACTCAGGAAAGTGTATTTAGCTCCTTTACAGTATCAGAATAGGGCCTGCAAGGCCTTGGGCCTACTTCCAGCCTCCTGGCACCAGTTTTACTGATACTTGTGACATTTGCAGGTATTCGGCTTCAAGGGGATGAAGTCGCACCTTCTACCCAGGGTCATGGAGCTCCGCGCAGGGTAAGATTTCAGGCTTCACCCCTGGCTGCAGGTGTGAAAATAAAACACTTCACATACTCAGGAAAGTGTATTTAGCTCCTTTACAGTATCAGAATAGGGCCTGCAAGGCCTTGGGCCTACTTCCAGCCTCCTGGAACCAGTTTTACTGATACTTGTGACATTTGCAGGTGTTAGGCTTCAAGGGGATGAAGCCGCACCTTCTACCCAGGTTTATGGAGCTCCGCGCAGGGTAAGATTTCAGGGTTCACCCCTGGCTGGAGGTGTGAAAATAAAACACTTCTCATACTCAGGAAAGTGTATTTAACTCCTTTACAGTATCAGAACAAGGCCTTCAAGGCCTTGGGCCTACTTCCAGCCTCCTGGCACCAGTTTTACTGATACTTGTGACATTTGCAGGTGTTAGGCTTCAAGGGGATGAAGTCGCACCTTCTACCCAGGGTTATGGAACTCCGCGCAGGGTGAGATTTCAGGGTTCACCCCTGGATGGAAGTGTGAGAATAAAACACTTCACATACTCAGGAAAGTGTATTTAGCTCCTTTACAGTATCAGAATAAGGCCTGCAAGGCCTTGGGACTACTTCCAGCCTCCTGGCACCAGTTTTACTGATACTTGTGACATTTGCAGGTGTTAGGCTTCAAGGGGATGAAGTTGCACCTTCTACCCAGGGTTATGGAACTCCGCGCAGGGTGAGATTTCAGGGTTCACCCCTGGATGGAAGTGTGAGAATAAAACACTTCACATACTCAGGAAAGTGTATTTAGCTGCTTTACAGTATCAGAATAAGGCCTGCAAGGCCTTGGGCCTACTTCCAGCCTCCTGGCACCAGTTTTACTGATACTTGTGACATTTGCAGGTATTCGGCTTCAAGGGGATGAAGTCGCACCTTCTACCCAGGGTCATGGAGCTCCGCGCAGGGTAAGATTTCAGGCTTCACCCCTGGCTGCAGGTGTGAAAATAAAACACTTCACATACTCAGGAAAGTGTATTTAGCTATTTTACAGTATCAGAATAAGGCCTGCAAGGCCTTGGGCCTACTTCCAGCCTCCTGGCACCAGTTTTACTGATACTTGTGACATTTGCAGGTGTTAGGCTTCAAGGGGATGAAGTCGCACCTTCTACCCAGGGTTTTGGAGCTCCGCGCAGGGTGAGATTTCAGGGTTCACCCCTGGATGGAAGTGTGAACATAAAACACTTCACATACTCAGGAAAGTGTATTTAGCTGCTTTACAGTATCAGAATAAGGCCTGCAAGGCCTTGGGCCTACTTCCAGCCTCCTGGCACCAGTTTTACTGATACTTGTGACATTTGCAGGTGTTAGGCATCAAGGGGATGAAGTCGCACCTTCTACCCATGGTCATGGAGCTCCGCGCAGGGTAAGATTTCAGGCTTCACCCCTGGATGGAAGTGTGGACATAAAACACTTCACATACTCAGGAAAGTGTATTTAGCTGCTTTACAGTATCAGAATAAGGCTTGCAAGGCCTTGGGCCTACTTCCAGCCTCCTGGCACCAGTTTTACTGATACTTGTGACATTTGCAGGTGTTAGGCTTCAAGGGGATGAAGTCGCACCTTCTACCCAGGGTTATGGAACTCCGCGCAGGGTGAGATTTCAGGGTTCACCCCTGGATGGAAGTGTGAGAATAAAACACTTCACATACTCAGGAAAGTGTATTTAGCTGCTTTACAGTATCAGAATAAGGCCTGCAAGGCCTTGGGCCTACTTCCAGCCTCCTGGCACCAGTTTTACTGATACTTGTGACATTTGCATGTATTCGGCTTCAAGGGGATGAAGTCGCACCTTCTACCCAGGGTCATGGAGCTCCGCGCAGGGTAAGATTTTAGGCTTCACCCCTGGCTGCAGGTGTGAAAATAAAACACTTCACATACTCAGGAAAGTGTATTTAGCTCCTTTACAGTATCAGAATAGGGCCTGCAAGGCCGTGGGCCTACTTCCAGCCTCCTGGAACCAGTTTTACTGATACTTGTGACATTTGCAGGTGTTAGGCTTCAAGGGGATGAAGCCGCACCTTCTACCCAGGTTTATGGAGCTCCGCGCAGGGTAAGATTTCAGGGTTCACCCCTGGCTGGAGGTGTGAAAATAAAACACTTCTCATACTCAGGAAAGTGTATTTAACTCCTTTACAGTATCAGAACAAGGCCTTCAAGGCCTTGGGCCTACTTCCAGCCTCCTGGCACCAGTTTTACTGATACTTGTGACATTTGCAGGTGTTAGGCTTCAAGGGGATGAAGTCGCACCTTCTACCCAGGGTTATGGAACTCCGCGCAGGGTGAGATTTCAGGGTTCACCCCTGGATGGAAGTGTGAGAATAAAACACTTCACATACTCAGGAAAGTGTATTTAGCTCCTTTACAGTATCAGAATAAGGCCTGCAAGGCCTTGGGACTACTTCCAGCCTCCTGGCACCAGTTTTACTGATACTTGTGACATTTGCAGGTGTTAGGCATCAAGGGGATGAAGTCGCACCTTCTACCCATGGTCATGGAGCTCTGCGCAGGGTAAGATTTCAGGCTTCACCCCTGGATGGAAGTGTGAACATAAAACACTTCACATACTCAGGAAAGTGTATTTAGCTGCTTTACAGTATCAGAATAAGGCTTGCAAGGCCTTGGGCCTACTTCCAGCCTCCTGGCACCAGTTTTACTGATACTTGTGACATTTGCAGGTGTTAGGCTTCAAGGGGATGAAGTCGCACCTTCTACCCAGGGTTATTGAACTCCGCGCAGGGTGAGATTTCAGGGTTCACCCCTGGATGGAAGTGTGAGAATAAAACACTTCACATACTCAGGAAAGTGTATTTAGCTGCTTTACAGTATCAGAATAAGGCCTGCAAGGCCTTGGGCCTACTTCCAGCCTCCTGGCACCAGTTTTACTGATACTTGTGACATTTGCAGGTATTCGGCTTCAAGGGGATGAAGTCGCACCTTCTACCCAGGGTCATGGAGCTCCGCGCAGGGTAAGATTTCAGGCTTCACCCCTGGCTGCAGGTGTGAAAATAAAACACTTCACATACTCAGGAAAGTGTATTTAGCTCCTTTACAGTATCAGAATAGGGCCTGCAAGGCCTTGGGCCTACTTCCAGCCTCCTGGAACCAGTTTTACTGATACTTGTGACATTTGCAGGTGTTAGGCTTCAAGGGGATGAAGCCGCACCTTCTACCCAGGTTTATGGAGCTCCGCGCAGGGTAAGATTTCAGGGTTCACCCCTGGCTGGAGGTGTGAAAATAAAACACTTCTCATACTCAGGAAAGTGTATTTAACTCCTTTACAGTATCAGAACAAGGCCTTCAAGGCCTTGGGCCTACTTCCAGCCTCCTGGCACCAGTTTTACTGATACTTGTGACATTTGCAGGTGTTAGGCTTCAAGGGGATGAAGTCGCACCTTCTACCCAGGGTTATGGAACTCCGCGCAGGGTGAGATTTCAGGGTTCACCCCTGGATGGAAGTGTGAGAATAAAACACTTCACATACTCAGGAAAGTGTATTTAGCTGCTTTACAGTATCAGAATAAGGCCTGCAAGGGCTTGGGCCTACTTCCAGCCTCCTGGCACCAGTTTTACTGATACTTGTGACATTTGCAGGTATTCGGCTTCAAGGGGATGAAGTCGCACCTTCTACCCAGGGTCATGGAGCTCCGCGCAGGGTAAGATTTCAGGCTTCACCCCTGGCTGCAGGTGTGAAAATAAAACACTTCACATACTCAGGAAAGTGTATTTAGCTCCTTTACAGTATCAGAATAGGGCCTGCAAGGCCTTGGGCCTACTTCCAGCCTCCTGGCACCAGTTTTACTGATACTTGTGACATTTGCAGGTGTTAGGCTTCAAGGGGATGAAGTTGCACCTTCTACCCAGGGTTATGGAACTCCGCGCAGGGTGAGATTTCAGGGTTCACCCCTGGATGGAAGTGTGAGAATAAAACACTTCACATACTCAGGAAAGTGTATTTAGCTGCTTTACAGTATCAGAATAAGGCCTGCAAGGCCTTGGGCCTACTTCCAGCCTCCTGGAACCAGTTTTACTGATACTTGTGACATTTGCAGGTGTTAGGCTTCAAGGGGATGAAGCCGCACCTTCTACCCAGGGTCATGGAGCTCCGCGCAGGGTAAGATTTCAGGGTTCACCCCTGGCTGCAGGTGTGAAAATAAAACACTTCTCATACTCAGGAAAGTGTATTTAACTCCTTTACAGTATCAGAACAAGGCCTGCAAGGCCTTGGGCCTACTTCCAGCCTCCTGGCACCAGTTTTACTGATACTTGTGACATTTGCAGGTGTTAGGCTTCAAGGGGATGAAGTCGCACCTTCTACCCAGGGTTATGGAACTCCGCGCAGGGTGAGATTTCAGGGTTCACCCCTGGATGGAAGTGTGAGAATAAAACACTTCACATACTCAGGAAAGTGTATTTAGCTGCTTTACAGTATCAGAATAAGGCCTGCAAGGCCTTGGGCCTACTTCCAGCCTCCTGGCACCAGTTTTACTGATACTTGTGACATTTGCAGGTATTCGGCTTCAAGGGGATGAAGTCGCACCTTCTACCCAGGGCCATGGAGCTCCGCGCAGGGTAAGATTTTAGGCTTCACCCCTGGCTGCAGGTGTGAAAATAAAACACTTCACATACTCAGGAAAGTGTATTTAGCTCCTTTACAGTATCAGAATAGGGCCTGCAAGGCCGTGGGCCTACTTCCAGCCTCCTGGAACCAGTTTTACTGATACTTGTGACATTTGCAGGTGTTAGGCTTCAAGGGGATGAAGCCGCACCTTCTACCCAGGTTTATGGAGCTCCGCGCAGGGTAAGATTTCAGGGTTCACCCCTGGCTGGAGGTGTGAAAATAAAACACTTCTCATACTCAGGAAAGTGTATTTAACTCCTTTACAGTATCAGAACAAGGCCTTCAAGGCCTTGGGCCTACTTCCAGCCTCCTGGCACCAGTTTTACTGATACTTGTGACATTTGCAGGTGTTAGGCTTCAAGGGGATGAAGTCGCACCTTCTACCCAGGGTTATGGAACTCCGCGCAGGGTGAGATTTCAGGGTTCACCCCTGGATGGAAGTGTGAGAATAAAACACTTCACATACTCAGTAAAGTGTATTTAGCTCCTTTACAGTATCAGAATAAGGCCTGCAAGGCCTTGGGACTACTTCCAGCCTCCTGGCACCAGTTTTACTGATACTTGTGACATTTGCAGGTGTTAGGCATCAAGGGGATGAAGTCGCACCTTCTACCCATGGTCATGGAGCTCCGCGCAGGGTAAGATTTCAGGCTTCACCCCTGGATGGAAGTGTGAACATAAAACACTTCACATACTCAGGAAAGTGTATTTAGCTGCTTTACAGTATCAGAATAAGGCTTGCAAGGCCTTGGGCCTACTTCCAGCCTCCTGGCACCAGTTTTACTGATACTTGTGACATTTGCAGGTGTTAGGCTTCAAGGGGATGAAGTCGCACCTTCTACCCAGGGTTATGGAACTCCGCGCAGGGTGAGATTTCAGGGTTCACCCCTGGATGGAAGTGTGAGAATAAAACACTTCACATACTCAGGAAAGTGTATTTAGCTCCTTTACAGTATCAGAATAGGGCCTGCAAGGCCTTGGGCCTACTTCCAGCCTCCTGGAACCAGTTTTACTGATACTTGTGACATTTGCAGGTGTTAGGCTTCAAGGGGATGAAGCCGCAATTTCTACCCAGGTTTATGGAGCTCCGCGCAGGGTAAGATTTCAGGGTTCACCCCTGGCTGGAGGTGTGAAAATAAAACACTTCTCATACTCAGGAAAGTGTATTTAACTCCTTTACAGTATCAGAACAAGGCCTTCAAGGCCTTGGGCCTACTTCCAGCCTCCTGGCACTAGTTTTACTGATACTTGTGACATTTGCAGGTGTTAGGCTTCAAGGGGATGAAGTCGCACCTTCTACCCAGGGTTATGGAACTCCGCGCAGGGTGAGATTTCAGGGTTCACCCCTGGATGGAAGTGTGAGAATAAAACACTTCACATACTCAGGAAAGTGTATTTAGCTCCTTTACAGTATCAGAATAAGGCCTGCAAGGCCTTGGGACTACTTCCAGCCTCCTGGCACCAGTTTTACTGATACTTGTGACATTTGCAGGTGTTAGGCTTCAAGGGGATGAAGTTGCACCTTCTACCCAGGGTTATGGAACTCCGCGCAGGGTGAGATTTCAGGGTTCACCCCTGGATGGAAGTGTGAGAATAAAACACTTCACATACTCAGGAAAGTGTATTTAGCTGCTTTACAGTATCAGAATAAGGCCTGCAAGGCCTTGGGCCTACTTCCAGCCTCCTGGCACCAGTTTTACTGATACTTGTGACATTTGCAGGTATTCGGCTTCAAGGGGATGAAGTCGCACCTTCTACCCAGGGTCATGGAGCTCCGCGCAGGGTAAGATTTCAGGCTTCACCCCTGGCTGCAGGTGTGAAAATAAAACACTTCACATACTCAGGAAAGTGTATTTAGCTATTTTACAGTATCAGAATAAGGCCTGCAAGGCCTTGGGCCTACTTCCAGCCTCCTGGCACCAGTTTTACTGATACTTGTGACATTTGCAGGTGTTAGGCTTCAAGGGGATGAAGTCGCACCTTCTACCCAGGGTTTTGGAGCTCCGCGCAGGGTGAGATTTCAGGGTTCACCCCTGGATGGAAGTGTGAGAATAAAACACTTCACATACTCAGGAAAGTGTATTTAGTTGCTTTACAGTATCAGAATAAGGCCTGCAAGGGCTTGGGCCTACTTCCAGCCTCCTGGCACCAGTTTTACTGATACTTGTGACATTTGCAGGTATTCGGCTTCAAGGGGATGAAGTCGCACCTTCTACCCAGGGTCATGGAGCTCCGCGCAGGGTAAGATTTCAGGCTTCACCCCTGGCTGCAGGTGTGAAAATAAAACACTTCACATACTCAGGAAAGTGTATTTAGCTCCTTTACAGTATCAGAATAGGGCCTGCAAGGCCTTGGGCCTACTTCCAGCCTCCTGGCACCAGTTTTACTGATACTTGTGACATTTGCAGGTGTTAGGCTTCAAGGGGATGAAGTTGCACCTTCTACCCAGGGTTATGGAACTCCGCGCAGGGTGAGATTTCAGGGTTCACCCCTGGATGGAAGTGTGAGAATAAAACACTTCACATACTCAGGAAAGTGTATTTAGCTGCTTTACAGTATCAGAATAAGGCCTGCAAGGCCTTGGGCCTACTTCCAGCCTCCTGGAACCAGTTTTACTGATACTTGTGACATTTGCAGGTGTTAGGCTTCAAGGGGATGAAGCCGCACCTTCTACCCAGGGTCATGGAGCTCCGCGCAGGGTAAGATTTCAGGGTTCACCCCTGGCTGCAGGTGTGAAAATAAAACACTTCTCATACTCAGGAAAGTGTATTTAACTCCTTTACAGTATCAGAACAAGGCCTGCAAGGCCTTGGGCCTACTTCCAGCCTCCTGGCACCAGTTTTACTGATACTTGTGACATTTGCAGGTGTTAGGCTTCAAGGGGATGAAGTCGCACCTTCTACCCAGGGTTATGGAACTCCGCGCAGGGTGAGATTTCAGGGTTCACCCCTGGATGGAAGTGTGAGAATAAAACACTTCACATACTCAGGAAAGTGTATTTAGCTGCTTTACAGTATCAGAATAAGGCCTGCAAGGCCTTGGGCCTACTTCCAGCCTCCTGGCACCAGTTTTACTGATACTTGTGACATTTGCAGGTATTCGGCTTCAAGGGGATGAAGTCGCACCTTCTACCCAGGGCCATGGAGCTCCGCGCAGGGTAAGATTTTAGGCTTCACCCCTGGCTGCAGGTGTGAAAATAAAACACTTCACATACTCAGGAAAGTGTATTTAGCTCCTTTACAGTATCAGAATAGGGCCTGCAAGGCCGTGGGCCTACTTCCAGCCTCCTGGAACCAGTTTTACTGATACTTGTGACATTTGCAGGTGTTAGGCTTCAAGGGGATGAAGCCGCACCTTCTACCCAGGTTTATGGAGCTCCGCGCAGGGTAAGATTTCAGGGTTCACCCCTGGCTGGAGGTGTGAAAATAAAACACTTCTCATACTCAGGAAAGTGTATTTAACTCCTTTACAGTATCAGAACAAGGCCTTCAAGGCCTTGGGCCTACTTCCAGCCTCCTGGCACCAGTTTTACTGATACTTGTGACATTTGCAGGTGTTAGGCTTCAAGGGGATGAAGTCGCACCTTCTACCCAGGGTTATGGAACTCCGCGCAGGGTGAGATTTCAGGGTTCACCCCTGGATGGAAGTGTGAGAATAAAACACTTCACATACTCAGTAAAGTGTATTTAGCTCCTTTACAGTATCAGAATAAGGCCTGCAAGGCCTTGGGACTACTTCCAGCCTCCTGGCACCAGTTTTACTGATACTTGTGACATTTGCAGGTGTTAGGCATCAAGGGGATGAAGTCGCACCTTCTACCCATGGTCATGGAGCTCCGCGCAGGGTAAGATTTCAGGCTTCACCCCTGGATGGAAGTGTGAACATAAAACACTTCACATACTCAGGAAAGTGTATTTAGCTGCTTTACAGTATCAGAATAAGGCTTGCAAGGCCTTGGGCCTACTTCCAGCCTCCTGGCACCAGTTTTACTGATACTTGTGACATTTGCAGGTGTTAGGCTTCAAGGGGATGAAGTCGCACCTTCTACCCAGGGTTATGGAACTCCGCGCAGGGTGAGATTTCAGGGTTCACCCCTGGATGGAAGTGTGAGAATAAAACACTTCACATACTCAGGAAAGTGTATTTAGCTCCTTTACAGTATCAGAATAGGGCCTGCAAGGCCTTGGGCCTACTTCCAGCCTCCTGGAACCAGTTTTACTGATACTTGTGACATTTGCAGGTGTTAGGCTTCAAGGGGATGAAGCCGCACCTTCTACCCAGGTTTATGGAGCTCCGCGCAGGGTAAGATTTCAGGGTTCACCCCTGGCTGGAGGTGTGAAAATAAAACACTTCTCATACTCAGGAAAGTGTATTTAACTCCTTTACAGTATCAGAACAAGGCCTTCAAGGCCTTGGGCCTACTTCCAGCCTCCTGGCACCAGTTTTACTGATACTTGTGACATTTGCAGGTGTTAGGCTTCAAGGGGATGAAGTCGCACCTTCTACCCAGGGTTATGGAACTCCGCGCAGGGTGAGATTTCAGGGTTCACCCCTGGATGGAAGTGTGAGAATAAAACACTTCACATACTCAGGAAAGTGTATTTAGCTGCTTTACAGTATCAGAATAAGGCCTGCAAGGCCTTGGGCCTACTTCCAGCCTCCTGGCACCAGTTTTACTGATACTTGTGACATTTGCAGGTATTCGGCTTCAAGGGGATGAAGTCGCACCTTCTACCCAGGGTCATGGAGCTCCGCGCAGGGTAAGATTTCAGGCTTCACCCCTGGCTGCAGGTGTGAAAATAAAACACTTCACATACTCAGGAAAGTGTATTTAGCTATTTTACAGTATCAGAATAAGGCCTGCAAGGCCTTGGGCCTACTTCCAGCCTCCTGGCACCAGTTTTACTGATACTTGTGACATTTGCAGGTGTTAGGCTTCAAGGGGATGAAGTCGCACCTTCTACCCAGGGTTTTGGAGCTCCGCGCAGGGTGAGATTTCAGGGTTCACCCCTGGATGGAAGTGTGAACATAAAACACTTCACATACTCAGGAAAGTGTATTTAGCTGCTTTACAGTATCAGAATAAGGCCTGCAAGGCCTTGGGCCTACTTCCAGCCTCCTGGCACCAGTTTTACTGATACTTGTGACATTTGCAGGTATTCGGCTTCAAGGGGATGAAGTCGCACCTTCTACCCAGGGTCATGGAGCTCCGCGCAGGGTAAGATTTCAGGCTTCACCCCTGGCTGCAGGTGTGAAAATAAAACACTTCACATACTCAGGAAAGTGTATTTAGCTCCTTTACAGTATCAGAATAGGGCCTGCAAGGCCTTGGGCCTACTTCCAGCCTCCTGGAACCAGTTTTACTGATACTTGTGACATTTGCAGGTGTTAGGCTTCAAGGGGATGAAGCCGCACCTTCTACCCAGGTTTATGGAGCTCCGCGCAGGGTAAGATTTCAGGGTTCACCCCTGGCTGGAGGTGTGAAAATAAAACACTTCTCATACTCAGGAAAGTGTATTTAACTCCTTTACAGTATCAGAACAAGGCCTGCAAGGCCTTGGGCCTACTTCCAGCCTCCTGGCACCAGTTTTACTGATACTTGTGACATTTGCAGGTGTTAGGCTTCAAGGGGATGAAGTCGCACCTTCTACCCAGGGTTATGGAACTCCGCGCAGGGTGAGATTTCAGGGTTCACCCCTGGATGGAAGTGTGAGAATAAAACACTTCACATACTCAGGAAAGCGTATTTAGCTGCTTTACAGTATCAGAATAAGGCCTGCAAGGCCTTGGGCCTACTTCCAGCCTCCTGGCACCAGTTTTACTGATACTTGTGACATTTGCAGGTATTCGGCTTCAAGGGGATGAAGTCGCACCTTCTACCCAGGGTCATGGAGCTCCGCGCAGGGTAAGATTTCAGGCTTCACCCCTGGCTGCAGGTGTGAAAATAAAACACTTAACATACTCAGGAAAGTGTATTTAGCTATTTTACAGTATCAGAATAAGGCCTGCAAGGCCTTGGGCCTACTTCCAGCCTCCTGGCACCAGTTTTACTGATACTTGTGACATTTGCAGGTGTTAGGCTTCAAGGGGATGAAGTCGCACCTTCTACCCAGGGTTTTGGAGCTCCGCGCAGGGTGAGATTTCAGGGTTCACCCCTGGATGGAAGTGTGAACATAAAACACTTCACATACTCAGGAAAGTGTATTTAGCTGCTTTACAGTATCAGAATAAGGCCTGCAAGGCCTTGGGCCTACTTCCAGCCTCCTGGCACCAGTTTTACTGATACTTGTGACATTTGCAGGTGTTAGGCATCAAGGGGATGAAGTCGCACCTTCTACCCATGGTCATGGAGCTCCGCGCAGGGTAAGATTTCAGGCTTCACCCCTGGATGGAAGTGTGAACATAAAACACTTCACATACTCAGGAAAGTGTATTTAGCTGCTTTACAGTATCAGAATAAGGCTTGCAAGGCCTTGGGCCTACTTCCAGCCTCCTGGCACCAGTTTTACTGATACTTGTGACATTTGCAGGTGTTAGGCTTCAAGGGGATGAAGTCGCACCTTCTACCCAGGGTTATTGAACTCCGCGCAGGGTGAGATTTCAGGGTTCACCCCTGGATGGAAGTGTGAGAATAAAACACTTCACATACTCAGGAAAGTGTATTTAGCTGCTTTACAGTATCAGAATAAGGCCTGCAAGGCCTTGGGCCTACTTCCAGCCTCCTGGCACCAGTTTTACTGATACTTGTGACATTTGCAGGTATTCGGCTTCAAGGGGATGAAGTCGCACCTTCTACCCAGGGTCATGGAGCTCCGCGCAGGGTAAGATTTCAGGCTTCACCCCTGGCTGCAGGTGTGAAAATAAAACACTTCACATACTCAGGAAAGTGTATTTAGCTCCTTTACAGTATCAGAATAGGGCCTGCAAGGCCTTGGGCCTACTTCCAGCCTCCTGGAACCAGTTTTACTGATACTTGTGACATTTGCAGGTGTTAGGCTTCAAGGGGATGAAGCCGCACCTTCTACCCAGGTTTATGGAGCTCCGCGCAGGGTAAGATTTCAGGGTTCACCCCTGGCTGGAGGTGTGAAAATAAAACACTTCTCATACTCAGGAAAGTGTATTTAACTCCTTTACAGTATCAGAACAAGGCCTTCAAGGCCTTGGGCCTACTTCCAGCCTCCTGGCACCAGTTTTACTGATACTTGTGACATTTGCAGGTGTTAGGCTTCAAGGGGATGAAGTCGCACCTTCTACCCAGGGTTATGGAACTCCGCGCAGGGTGAGATTTCAGGGTTCACCCCTGGATGGAAGTGTGAGAATAAAACACTTCACATACTCAGGAAAGTGTATTTAGCTCCTTTACAGTATCAGAATAAGGCCTGCAAGGCCTTGGGACTACTTCCAGCCTCCTGGCACCAGTTTTACTGATACTTGTGACATTTGCAGGTGTTAGGCTTCAAGGGGATGAAGTTGCACCTTCTACCCAGGGTTATGGAACTCCGCGCAGGGTGAGATTTCAGGGTTCACCCCTGGATGGAAGTGTGAGAATAAAACACTTCACATACTCAGGAAAGTGTATTTAGCTCCTTTACAGTATCAGAATAGGGCCTGCAAGGCCTTGGGCCTACTTCCAGCCTCCTGGAACCAGTTTTACTGATACTTGTGACATTTGCAGGTGTTAGGCTTCAAGGGGATGAAGCCGCACCTTCTACCCAGGTTTATGGAGCTCCGCGCAGGGTAAGATTTCAGGGTTCACCCCTGGCTGCAGGTGTGAAAATAAAACACTTCACATACTCAGGAAAGTGTATTTAGCTCCTTTACAGTATCAGAATAAGGCCTGCAAGGCCTTGGGACTACTTCCAGCCTCCTGGCACCAGTTTTACTGATACTTGTGACATTTGCAGGTGTTAGGCTTCAAGGGGATGAAGTTGCACCTTCTACCCAGGGTTATGGAACTCCGCGCAGGGTGAGATTTCAGGGTTCACCCCTGGATGGAAGTGTGAGAATAAAACACTTCACATACTCAGGAAAGTGTATTTAGCTCCTTTACAGTATCAGAATAGGGCCTGCAAGGCCTTGGGCCTACTTCCAGCCTCCTGGAACCAGTTTTACTGATACTTGTGACATTTGCAGGTGTTAGGCTTCAAGGGGATGAAGCCGCACCTTCTACCCAGGTTTATGGAGCTCCGCGCAGGGTAAGATTTCAGGGTTCACCCCTGGCTGGAGGTGTGAAAATAAAACACTTCTCATACTCAGGAAAGTGTATTTAACTCCTTTACAGTATCAGAACAAGGCCTGCAAGGCCTTGGGCCTACTTCCAGCCTCCTGGCACCAGTTTTACTGATACTTGTGACATTTGCAGGTGTTAGGCTTCAAGGGGATGAAGTCGCACCTTCTACCCAGGGTTATGGAACTCCGCGCAGGGTGAGATTTCAGGGTTCACCCCTGGATGGAAGTGTGAGAATAAAACACTTCACATACTCAGGAAAGCGTATTTAGCTGCTTTACAGTATCAGAATAAGGCCTGCAAGGCCTTGGGCCTACTTCCAGCCTCCTGGCACCAGTTTTACTGATACTTGTGACATTTGCAGGTATTCGTCTTCAAGGGGATGAAGTCGCACCTTCTACCCAGGGTCATGGAGCTCCGCGCAGGGTAAGATTTCAGGCTTCACCCCTGGCTGCAGGTGTGAAAATAAAACACTTCACATACTCAGGAAAGTGTATTTAGCTATTTTACAGTATCAGAATAAGGCCTGCAAGGCCTTGGGCCTACTTCCAGCCTCCTGGCACCAGTTTTACTGATACTTGTGACATTTGCAGGTGTTAGGCTTCAAGGGGATGAAGTCGCACCTTCTACCCAGGGTTTTGGAGCTCCGCGCAGGGTGAGATTTCAGGGTTCACCCCTGGATGGAAGTGTGAACATAAAACACTTCACATACTCAGGAAAGTGTATTTAGCTGCTTTACAGTATCAGAATAAGGCCTGCAAGGCCTTGGGCCTACTTCCAGCCTCCTGGCACCAGTTTTACTGATACTTGTGACATTTGCAGGTGTTAGGCATCAAGGGGATGAAGTCGCACCTTCTACCCATGGTCATGGAGCTCCGCGCAGGGTAAGATTTCAGGCTTCACCCCTGGATGGAAGTGTGAACATAAAACACTTCACATACTCAGGAAAGTGTATTTAGCTGCTTTACAGTATCAGAATAAGGCTTGCAAGGCCTTGGGCCTACTTCCAGCCTCCTGGCACCAGTTTTACTGATACTTGTGACATTTGCAGGTGTTAGGCTTCAAGGGGATGAAGTCGCACCTTCTACCCAGGGTTATTGAACTCCGCGCAGGGTGAGATTTCAGGGTTCACCCCTGGATGGAAGTGTGAGAATAAAACACTTCACATACTCAGGAAAGTGTATTTAGCTGCTTTACAGTATCAGAATAAGGCCTGCAAGGCCTTGGGCCTACTTCCAGCCTCCTGGCACCAGTTTTACTGATACTTGTGACATTTGCAGGTATTCGGCTTCAAGGGGATGAAGTCGCACCTTCTACCCAGGGTCATGGAGCTCCGCGCAGGGTAAGATTTCAGGCTTCACCCCTGGCTGCAGGTGTGAAAATAAAACACTTCACATACTCAGGAAAGTGTATTTAGCTCCTTTACAGTATCAGAATAGGGCCTGCAAGGCCTTGGGCCTACTTCCAGCCTCCTGGAACCAGTTTTACTGATACTTGTGACATTTGCAGGTGTTAGGCTTCAAGGGGATGAAGCCGCACCTTCTACCCAGGTTTATGGAGCTCCGCGCAGGGTAAGATTTCAGGGTTCACCCCTGGCTGGAGGTGTGAAAATAAAACACTTCTCATACGCAGGAAAGTGTATTTAACTCCTTTACAGTATCAGAACAAGGCCTTCAAGGCCTTGGGCCTACTTCCAGCCTCCTGGCACCAGTTTTACTGATACTTGTGACATTTGCAGGTGTTAGGCTTCAAGGGGATGAAGTCGCACCTTCTACCCAGTGTTATGGAACTCCGCGCAGGGTGAGATTTCAGGGTTCACCCCTGGATGGAAGTGTGAGAATAAAACACTTCACATACTCAGGAAAGTGTATTTAGCTCCTTTACAGTATCAGAATAAGGCCTGCAAGGCCTTGGGACTACTTCCAGCCTCCTGGCACCAGTTTTACTGATACTTGTGACATTTGCAGGTGTTAGGCTTCAAGGGGATGAAGTTGCACCTTCTACCCAGGGTTATGGAACTCCGCGCAGGGTGAGATTTCAGGGTTCACCCCTGGATGGAAGTGTGAGAATAAAACACTTCACATACTCAGGAAAGTGTATTTAGCTGCTTTACAGTATCAGAATAAGGCCTGCAAGGCCTTGGGCCTACTTCCAGCCTCCTGGCACCAGTTTTACTGATACTTGTGACATTTGCAGGTATTCGGCTTCAAGGGGATGAAGTCGCACCTTCTACCCAGGGCCATGGAGCTCCGCGCAGGGTAAGATTTTAGGCATCACCCCTGGCTGCAGGTGTGAAAATAAAACACTTCACATACTCAGGAAAGTGTATTTAGCTCCTTTACAGTATCAGAATAGGGCCTGCAAGGCCGTGGGCCTACTTCCAGCCTCCTGGAACCAGTTTTACTGATACTTGTGACATTTGCAGGTGTTAGGCTTCAAGGGGATGAAGCCGCACCTTCTACCCAGGTTTATGGAGCTCCGCGCAGGGTAAGATTTCAGGGTTCACCCCTGGCTGGAGGTGTGAAAATAAAACACTTCTCATACTCAGGAAAGTGTATTTAACTCCTTTACAGTATCAGAACAAGGCCTTCAAGGCCTTGGGCCTACTTCCAGCCTCCTGGCACCAGTTTTACTGATACTTGTGACATTTGCAGGTGTTAGGCTTCAAGGGGATGAAGTCGCACCTTCTACCCAGGGTTATGGAACTCCGCGCAGGGTGAGATTTCAGGGTTCACCCCTGGATGGAAGTGTGAGAATAAAACACTTCACATACTCAGTAAAGTGTATTTAGCTCCTTTACAGTATCAGAATAAGGCCTGCAAGGCCTTGGGACTACTTCCAGCCTCCTGGCACCAGTTTTACTGATACTTGTGACATTTGCAGGTGTTAGGCATCAAGGGGATGAAGTCGCACCTTCTACCCATGGTCATGGAGCTCCGCGCAGGGTAAGATTTCAGGCTTCACCCCTGGATGGAAGTGTGAACATAAAACACTTCACATACTCAGGAAAGTGTATTTAGCTGCTTTACAGTATCAGAATAAGGCTTGCAAGGCCTTGGGCCTACTTCCAGCCTCCTGGCACCAGTTTTACTGATACTTGTGACATTTGCAGGTGTTAGGCTTCAAGGGGATGAAGTCGCACCTTCTACCCAGGGTTATGGAACTCCGCGCAGGGTGAGATTTCAGGGTTCACCCCTGGATGGAAGTGTGAGAATAAAACACTTCACATACTTAGGAAAGTGTATTTAGCTCCTTTACAGTATCAGAATAGGGCCTGCAAGGCCTTGGGCCTACTTCCAGCCTCCTGGAACCAGTTTTACTGATACTTGTGACATTTGCAGGTGTTAGGCTTCAAGGGGATGAAGCCGCACCTTCTACCCAGGTTTATGGAGCTCCGCGCAGGGTAAGATTTCAGGGTTCACCCCTGGCTGGAGGTGTGAAAATAAAACACTTCTCATACTCAGGAAAGTGTATTTAACTCCTTTACAGTATCAGAACAAGGCCTTCAAGGCCTTGGGCCTACTTCCAGCCTCCTGGCACCAGTTTTACTGATACTTGTGACATTTGCAGGTGTTAGGCTTCAAGGGGATGAAGTCGCACCTTCTACCCAGGGTTATGGAACTCCGCGCAGGGTGAGATTTCAGGGTTCACCCCTGGATGGAAGTGTGAGAATAAAACACTTCACATACTCAGGAAAGTGTATTTAGCTCCTTTACAGTATCAGAATAAGGCCTGCAAGGCCTTGGGACTACTTCCAGCCTCCTGGCACCAGTTTTACTGATACTTGTGACATTTGCAGGTGTTAGGCTTCAAGGGGATGAAGTTGCACCTTCTACCCAGGGTTATGGAACTCCGCGCAGGGTGAGATTTCAGGGTTCACCCCTGGATGGAAGTGTGAGAATAAAACACTTCACATACTCAGGAAAGTGTATTTAGCTGCTTTACAGTATCAGAATAAGGCCTGCAAGGCCTTGGGCCTACTTCCAGCCTCCTGGCACCAGTTTTACTGATACTTGTGACATTTGCAGGTATTCGGCTTCAAGGGGATGAAGTCGCACCTTCTACCCAGGGTCATGGAGCTCCGCGCAGGGTAAGATTTCAGGCTTCACCCCTGGCTGCAGGTGTGAAAATAAAACACTTCACATACTCAGGAAAGTGTATTTAGCTATTTTACAGTATCAGAATAAGGCCTGCAAGGCCTTGGGCCTACTTCCAGCCTCCTGGCACCAGTTTTACTGATACTTGTGACATTTGCAGGTGTTAGGCTTCAAGGGGATGAAGTCGCACCTTCTACCCAGGGTTTTGGAGCTCCGCGCAGGGTGAGATTTCAGGGTTCACCCCTGGATGGAAGTGTGAACATAAAACACTTCACATACTCAGGAAAGTGTATTTAGCTGCTTTACAGTATCAGAATAAGGCCTGCAAGGCCTTGGGCCTACTTCCAGCCTCCTGGCACCAGTTTTACTGATACTTGTGACATTTGCAGGTATTCGGCTTCAAGGGGATGAAGTCGCACCTTCTACCCAGGGTCATGGAGCTCCGCGCAGGGTAAGATTTCAGGCTTCACCCCTGGCTGCAGGTGTGAAAATAAAACACTTCACATACTCAGGAAAGTGTATTTAGCTCCTTTACAGTATCAGAATAGGGCCTGCAAGGCCTTGGGCCTACTTCCAGCCTCCTGGAACCAGTTTTACTGATACTTGTGACATTTGCAGGTGTTAGGCTTCAAGGGGATGAAGCCGCACCTTCTACCCAGGTTTATGGAGCTCCGCGCAGGGTAAGATTTCAGGGTTCACCCCTGGCTGGAGGTGTGAAAATAAAACACTTCTCATACTCAGGAAAGTGTATTTAACTCCTTTACAGTATCAGAACAAGGCCTGCAAGGCCTTGGGCCTACTTCCAGCCTCCTGGCACCAGTTTTACTGATACTTGTGACATTTGCAGGTGTTAGGCTTCAAGGGGATGAAGTCGCACCTTCTACCCAGGGTTATGGAACTCCGCGCAGGGTGAGATTTCAGGGTTCACCCCTGGATGGAAGTGTGAGAATAAAACACTTCACATACTCAGGAAAGCATATTTAGCTGCTTTACAGTATCAGAATAAGGCCTGCAAGGCCTTGGGCCTACTTCCAGCCTCCTGGCACCAGTTTTACTGATACTTGTGACATTTGCAGGTATTCGGCTTCAAGGGGATGAAGTCGCACCTTCTACCCAGGGTCATGGAGCTCCGCGCAGGGTAAGATTTCAGGCTTCACCCCTGGCTGCAGGTGTGAAAATAAAACACTTAACATACTCAGGAAAGTGTATTTAGCTATTTTACAGTATCAGAATAAGGCCTGCAAGGCCTTGGGCCTACTTCCAGCCTCCTGGCACCAGTTTTACTGATACTTGTGACATTTGCAGGTGTTAGGCTTCAAGGGGATGAAGTCGCACCTTCTACCCAGGGTTTTGGAGCTCCGCGCAGGGTGAGATTTCAGGGTTCACCCCTGGATGGAAGTGTGAACATAAAACACTTCACATACTCAGGAAAGTGTATTTAGCTGCTTTACAGTATCAGAATAAGGCCTGCAAGGCCTTGGGCCTACTTCCAGCCTCCTGGCACCAGTTTTACTGATACTTGTGACATTTGCAGGTGTTAGGCATCAAGGGGATGAAGTCGCACCTTCTACCCATGGTCATGGAGCTCCGCGCAGGGTAAGATTTCAGGCTTCACCCCTGGATGGAAGTGTGAACATAAAACACTTCACATACTCAGGAAAGTGTATTTAGCTGCTTTACAGTATCAGAATAAGGCTTGCAAGGCCTTGGGCCTACTTCCAGCCTCCTGGCACCAGTTTTACTGATACTTGTGACATTTGCAGGTGTTAGGCTTCAAGGGGATGAAGTCGCACCTTCTACCCAGGGTTATTGAACTCCGCGCAGGGTGAGATTTCAGGGTTCACCCCTGGATGGAAGTGTGAGAATAAAACACTTCACATACTCAGGAAAGTGTATTTAGCTGCTTTACAGTATCAGAATAAGGCCTGCAAGGCCTTGGGCCTACTTCCAGCCTCCTGGCACCAGTTTTACTGATACTTGTGACATTTGCAGGTATTCGGCTTCAAGGGGATGAAGTCGCACCTTCTACCCAGGGTCATGGAGCTCCGCGCAGGGTAAGATTTCAGGCTTCACCCCTGGCTGCAGGTGTGAAAATAAAACACTTCACATACTCAGGAAAGTGTATTTAGCTCCTTTACAGTATCAGAATAGGGCCTGCAAGGCCTTGGGCCTACTTCCAGCCTCCTGGAACCAGTTTTACTGATACTTGTGACATTTGCAGGTGTTAGGCTTCAAGGGGATGAAGCCGCACCTTCTACCCAGGTTTATGGAGCTCCGCGCAGGGTAAGATTTCAGGGTTCACCCCTGGCTGGAGGTGTGAAAATAAAACACTTCTCATACTCAGGAAAGTGTATTTAACTCCTTTACAGTATCAGAACAAGGCCTTCAAGGCCTTGGGCCTACTTCCAGCCTCCTGGCACCAGTTTTACTGATACTTGTGACATTTGCAGGTGTTAGGCTTCAAGGGGATGAAGTCGCACCTTCTACCCAGGGTTATGGAACTCCGCGCAGGGTGAGATTTCAGGGTTCACCCCTGGATGGAAGTGTGAGAATAAAACACTTCACATACTCAGGAAAGTGTATTTAGCTCCTTTACAGTATCAGAATAAGGCCTGCAAGGCCTTGGGACTACTTCCAGCCTCCTGGCACCAGTTTTACTGATACTTGTGACATTTGCAGGTGTTAGGCTTCAAGGGGATGAAGTTGCACCTTCTACCCAGGGTTATGGAACTCCGCGCAGGGTGAGATTTCAGGGTTCACCCCTGGATGGAAGTGTGAGAATAAAACACTTCACATACTCAGGAAAGTGTATTTAGCTCCTTTACAGTATCAGAATAGGGCCTGCAAGGCCTTGGGCCTACTTCCAGCCTCCTGGAACCAGTTTTACTGATACTTGTGACATTTGCAGGTGTTAGGCTTCAAGGGGATGAAGCCGCACCTTCTACCCAGGTTTATGGAGCTCCGCGCAGGGTAAGATTTCAGGGTTCACCCCTGGCTGGAGGTGTGAAAATAAAACACTTCTCATACTCAGGAAAGTGTATTTAACTCCTTTACAGTATCAGAACAAGGCCTGCAAGGCCTTGGGCCTACTTCCAGCCTCCTGGCACCAGTTTTACTGATACTTGTGACATTTGCAGGTGTTAGGCTTCAAGGGGATGAAGTCGCACCTTCTACCCAGGGTTATGGAACTCCGCGCAGGGTGAGATTTCAGGGTTCACCCCTGGATGGAAGTGTGAGAATAAAACACTTCACATACTCAGGAAAGCGTATTTAGCTGCTTTACAGTATCAGAATAAGGCCTGCAAGGCCTTGGGCCTACTTCCAGCCTCCTGGCACCAGTTTTACTGATACTTGTGACATTTGCAGGTATTCGGCTTCAAGGGGATGAAGTCGCACCTTCTACCCAGGGTCATGGAGCTCCGCGCAGGGTAAGATTTCAGGCTTCACCCCTGGCTGCAGGTGTGAAAATAAAACACTTCACATACTCAGGAAAGTGTATTTAGCTATTTTACAGTATCAGAATAAGGCCTGCAAGGCCTTGGGCCTACTTCCAGCCTCCTGGCACCAGTTTTACTGATACTTGTGACATTTGCAGGTGTTAGGCTTCAAGGGGATGAAGTCGCACCTTCTACCCAGGGTTTTGGAGCTCCGCGCAGGGTGAGATTTCAGGGTTCACCCCTGGATGGAAGTGTGAACATAAAACACTTCACATACTCAGGAAAGTGTATTTAGCTGCTTTACAGTATCAGAATAAGGCCTGCAAGGCCTTGGGCCTACTTCCAGCCTCCTGGCACCAGTTTTACTGATACTTGTGACATTTGCAGGTGTTAGGCATCAAGGGGATGAAGTCGCACCTTCTACCCATGGTCATGGAGCTCCGCGCAGGGTAAGATTTCAGGCTTCACCCCTGGATGGAAGTGTGAACATAAAACACTTCACATACTCAGGAAAGTGTATTTAGCTGCTTTACAGTATCAGAATAAGGCTTGCAAGGCCTTGGGCCTACTTCCAGCCTCCTGGCACCAGTTTTACTGATACTTGTGACATTTGCAGGTGTTAGGCTTCAAGGGGATGAAGTCGCACCTTCTACCCAGGGTTATTGAACTCCGCGCAGGGTGAGATTTCAGGGTTCACCCCTGGATGGAAGTGTGAGAATAAAACACTTCACATACTCAGGAAAGTGTATTTAGCTGCTTTACAGTATCAGAATAAGGCCTGCAAGGCCTTGGGCCTACTTCCAGCCTCCTGGCACCAGTTTTACTGATACTTGTGACATTTGCAGGTATTCGGCTTCAAGGGGATGAAGTCGCACCTTCTACCCAGGGTCATGGAGCTCCGCGCAGGGTAAGATTTCAGGCTTCACCCCTGGCTGCAGGTGTGAAAATAAAACACTTCACATACTCAGGAAAGTGTATTTAGCTCCTTTACAGTATCAGAATAGGGCCTGCAAGGCCTTGGGCCTACTTCCAGCCTCCTGGAACCAGTTTTACTGATACTTGTGACATTTGCAGGTGTTAGGCTTCAAGGGGATGAAGCCGCACCTTCTACCCAGGTTTATGGAGCTCCGCGCAGGGTAAGATTTCAGGGTTCACCCCTGGCTGGAGGTGTGAAAATAAAACACTTCTCATACTCAGGAAAGTATATTTAACTCCTTTACAGTATCAGAACAAGGCCTTCAAGGCCTTGGGCCTACTTCCAGCCTCCTGGCACCAGTTTTACTGATACTTGTGACATTTGCAGGTGTTAGGCTTCAAGGGGATGAAGTCGCACCTTCTACCCAGGGTTATGGAACTCCGCGCAGGGTGAGATTTCAGGGTTCACCCCTGGATGGAAGTGTGAGAATAAAACACTTCACATACTCAGGAAAGTGTATTTAGCTCCTTTACAGTATCAGAATAAGGCCTGCAAGGCCTTGGGACTACTTCCAGCCTCCTGGCACCAGTTTTACTGATACTTGTGACATTTGCAGGTGTTAGGCTTCAAGGGGATGAAGTTGCACCTTCTACCCAGGGTTATGGAACTCCGCGCAGGGTGAGATTTCAGGGTTCACCCCTGGATGGAAGTGTGAGAATAAAACACTTCACATACTCAGGAAAGTGTATTTAGCTGCTTTACAGTATCAGAATAAGGCCTGCAAGGCCTTGGGCCTACTTCCAGCCTCCTGGCACCAGTTTTACTGATACTTGTGACATTTGCAGGTATTCGGCTTCAAGGGGATGAAGTCGCACCTTCTACCCAGGGCCATGGAGCTCCGCGCAGGGTAAGATTTTAGGCTTCACCCCTGGCTGCAGGTGTGAAAATAAAACACTTCACATACTCAGGAAAGTGTATTTAGCTCCTTTACAGTATCAGAATAGGGCCTGCAAGGCCGTGGGCCTACTTCCAGCCTCCTGGAACCAGTTTTACTGATACTTGTGACATTTGCAGGTGTTAGGC
Source organism: Triturus cristatus (assembly GCF_964204655.1). Taxonomy (NCBI): domain Eukaryota; kingdom Metazoa; phylum Chordata; class Amphibia; order Caudata; family Salamandridae; genus Triturus; species Triturus cristatus. Next base: position 36,641,041 of record NC_140587.1, read on the forward strand.
TTCAAGGGGATGAAGCCGCACCTTCTACCCAGGTTTATGGAGCTCCGCGCAGGGTAAGATTTCAGGGTTCACCCCTGGCTGGAGGTGTGAAAATAAAACACTTCTCATACTCAGGAAAGTGTATTTAACTCCTTTACAGTATCAGAACAAGGCCTTCAAGGCCTTGGGCCTACTTCCAGCCTCCTGGCACCAGTTTTACTGATACTTGTGACATTTGCAGGTGTTAGGCTTCAAGGGGATGAAGTCGCACCTTCTACCCAGGGTTATGGAACTCCGCGCAGGGTGAGATTTCAGGGTTCACCCCTGGATGGAAGTGTGAGAATAAAACACTTCACATACTCAGTAAAGTGTATTTAGCTCCTTTACAGTATCAGAATAAGGCCTGCAAGGCCTTGGGACTACTTCCAGCCTCCTGGCACCAGTTTTACTGATACTTGTGACATTTGCAGGTGTTAGGCATCAAGGGGATGAAGTCGCACCTTCTACCCATGGTCATGGAGCTCCGCGCAGGGTAAGATTTCAGGCTTCACCCCTGGATGGAAGTGTGAACATAAAACACTTCACATACTCAGGAAAGTGTATTTAGCTGCTTTACAGTATCAGAATAAGGCTTGCAAGGCCTTGGGCCTACTTCCAGCCTCCTGGCACCAGTTTTACTGATACTTGTGACATTTGCAGGTGTTAGGCTTCAAGGGGATGAAGTCGCACCTTCTACCCAGGGTTATGGAACTCCGCGCAGGGTGAGATTTCAGGGTTCACCCCTGGATGGAAGTGTGAGAATAAAACACTTCACATACTCAGGAAAGTGTATTTAGCTCCTTTACAGTATCAGAATAGGGCCTGCAAGGCCTTGGGCCTACTTCCAGCCTCCTGGAACCAGTTTTACTGATACTTGTGACATTTGCAGGTGTTAGGCTTCAAGGGGATGAAGCCGCACCTTCTACCCAGGTTTATGGAGCTCCGCGCAGGGTAAGATTTCAGGGTTCACCCCTGGCTGGAGGTGTGAAAATAAAACACTTCTCATACTCAGGAAAGTGTATTTAACTCCTTTACAGTATCAGAACAAGGCCTTCAAGGCCTTGGGCCTACTTCCAGCCTCCTGGCACCAGTTTTACTGATACTTGTGACATTTGCAGGTGTTAGGCTTCAAGGGGATGAAGTCGCACCTTCTACCCAGGGTTATGGAACTCCACGCAGGGTGAGATTTCAGGGTTCACCCCTGGATGGAAGTGTGAGAATAAAACACTTCACATACTCAGGAAAGTGTATTTAGCTCCTTTACAGTATCAGAATAAGGCCTGCAAGGCCTTGGGACTACTTCCAGCCTCCTGGCACCAGTTTTACTGATACTTGTGACATTTGCAGGTGTTAGGCTTCAAGGGGATGAAGTTGCACCTTCTACCCAGGGTTATGGAACTCCGCGCAGGGTGAGATTTCAGGGTTCACCCCTGGATGGAAGTGTGAGAATAAAACACTTCACATACTCAGGAAAGTGTATTTAGCTGCTTTACAGTATCAGAATAAGGCCTGCAAGGCCTTGGGCCTACTTCCAGCCTCCTGGCACCAGTTTTACTGATACTTGTGACATTTGCAGGTATTCGGCTTCAAGGGGATGAAGTCGCACCTTCTACCCAGGGTCATGGAGCTCCGCGCAGGGTAAGATTTCAGGCTTCACCCCTGGCTGCAGGTGTGAAAATAAAACACTTCACATACTCAGGAAAGTGTATTTAGCTATTTTACAGTATCAGAATAAGGCCTGCAAGGCCTTGGGCCTACTTCCAGCCTCCTGGCACCAGTTTTACTGATACTTGTGACATTTGCAGGTGTTAGGCTTCAAGGGGATGAAGTCGCACCTTCTACCCAGGGTTTTGGAGCTCCGCGCAGGGTGAGATTTCAGGGTTCACCCCTGGATGGAAGTGTGAACATAAAACACTTCACATACTCAGGAAAGTGTATTTAGCTGCTTTACAGTATCAGAATAAGGCCTGCAAGGCCTTGGGCCTACTTCCAGCCTCCTGGCACCAGTTTTACTGATACTTGTGACATTTGCAGGTATTCGGCTTCAAGGGGATGAAGTCGCACCTTCTACCCAGGGTCATGGAGCTCCGCGCAGGGTAAGATTTCAGGCTTCACCCCTGGCTGCAGGTGTGAAAATAAAACACTTCACATACTCAGGAAAGTGTATTTAGCTCCTTTACAGTATCAGAATAGGGCCTGCAAGGCCTTGGGCCTACTTCCAGCCTCCTGGAACCAGTTTTACTGATACTTGTGACATTTGCAGGTGTTAGGCTTCAAGGGGATGAAGCCGCACCTTCTACCCAGGTTTATGGAGCTCCGCGCAGGGTAAGATTTCAGGGTTCACCCCTGGCTGGAGGTGTGAAAATAAAACACTTCTCATACTCAGGAAAGTGTATTTAACTCCTTTACAGTATCAGAACAAGGCCTGCAAGGCCTTGGGCCTACTTCCAGCCTCCTGGCACCAGTTTTACTGATACTTGTGACATTTGCAGGTGTTAGGCTTCAAGGGGATGAAGTCGCACCTTCTACCCAGGGTTATGGAACTCCGCGCAGGGTGAGATTTCAGGGTTCACCCCTGGATGGAAGTGTGAGAATAAAACACTTCACATACTCAGGAAAGTGTATTTAGCTGCTTTACAGTATCAGAATAAGGCCTGCAAGGCCTTGGGCCTACTTCCAGCCTCCTGGCACCAGTTTTACTGATACTTGTGACATTTGCAGGTATTCGGCTTCAAGGGGATGAAGTCGCACCTTCTACCCAGGGTCATGGAGCTCCGCGCAGGGTAAGATTTCAGGCTTCACCCCTGGCTGCAGGTGTGAAAATAAAACACTTCACATACTCAGGAAAGTGTATTTAGCTCCTTTACAGTATCAGAATAGGGCCTGCAAGGCCTTGGGCCTACTTCCAGCCTCCTGGAACCAGTTTTACTGATACTTGTGACATTTGCAGGTGTTAGGCTTCAAGGGGATGAAGCCGCACCTTCTACCCAGGTTTATGGAGCTCCGCGCAGGGTAAGATTTCAGGGTTCACCCCTGGCTGGAGGTGTGAAAATAAAACACTTCTCATACTCAGGAAAGTGTATTTAACTCCTTTACAGTATCAGAACAAGGCCTTCAAGGCCTTGGGCCTACTTCCAGCCTCCTGGCACCAGTTTTACTGATACTTGTGACATTTGCAGGTGTTAGGCTTCAAGGGGATGAAGTCGCACCTTCTACCCAGGGTTATGGAACTCCGCGCAGGGTGAGATTTCAGGGTTCACCCCTGGATGGAAGTGTGAGAATAAAACACTTCACATACTCAGGAAAGTGTATTTAGCTCCTTTACAGTATCAGAATAAGGCCTGCAAGGCCTTGGGACTACTTCCAGCCTCCTGGCACCAGTTTTACTGATACTTGTGACATTTGCAGGTGTTAGGCTTCAAGGGGATGAAGTTGCACCTTCTACCCAGGGTTATGGAACTCCGCGCAGGGTGAGATTTCAGGGTTCACCCCTGGATGGAAGTGTGAGAATAAAACACTTCACATACTCAGGAAAGTGTATTTAGCTCCTTTACAGTATCAGAATAGGGCCTGCAAGGCCTTGGGCCTACTTCCAGCCTCCTGGAACCAGTTTTACTGATACTTGTGACATTTGCAGGTGTTAGGCTTCAAGGGGATGAAGTCGCACCTTCTACCCAGGGTTATGGAACTCCGCGCAGGGTGAGATTTCAGGGTTCACCCCTGGATGGAAGTGTGAGAATAAAACACTTCACATACTCAGGAAAGCGTATTTAGCTGCTTTACAGTATCAGAATAAGGCCTGCAAGGCCTTGGGCCTACTTCCAGCCTCCTGGCACCAGTTTTACTGATACTTGTGACATTTGCAGGTATTCGGCTTCAAGGGGATGAAGTCGCACCTTCTACCCAGGGTCATGGAGCTCCGCGCAGGGTAAGATTTCAGGCTTCACCCCTGGCTGCAGGTGTGAAAATAAAACACTTCACATACTCAGGAAAGTGTATTTAGCTATTTTACAGTATCAGAATAAGGCCTGCAAGGCCTTGGGCCTACTTCCAGCCTCCTGGCACCAGTTTTACTGATACTTGTGACATTTGCAGGTGTTAGGCTTCAAGGGGATGAAGTCGCACCTTCTACCCAGGGTTTTGGAGCTCCGCGCAGGGTGAGATTTCAGGGTTCACCCCTGGATGGAAGTGTGAACATAAAACACTTCACATACTCAGGAAAGTGTATTTAGCTGCTTTACAGTATCAGAATAAGGCCTGCAAGGCCTTGGGCCTACTTCCAGCCTCCTGGCACCAGTTTTACTGATACTTGTGACATTTGCAGGTGTTAGGCATCAAGGGGATGAAGTCGCACCTTCTACCCATGGTCATGGAGCTCCGCGCAGGGTAAGATTTCAGGCTTCACCCCTGGATGGAAGTGTGAACATAAAACACTTCACATACTCAGGAAAGTGTATTTAGCTGCTTTACAGTATCAGAATAAGGCTTGCAAGGCCTTGGGCCTACTTCCAGCCTCCTGGCACCAGTTTTACTGATACTTGTGACATTTGCAGGTGTTAGGCTTCAAGGGGATGAAGTCGCACCTTCTACCCAGGGTTATTGAACTCCGCGCAGGGTGAGATTTCAGGGTTCACCCCTGGATGGAAGTGTGAGAATAAAACACTTCACATACTCAGGAAAGTGTATTTAGCTGCTTTACAGTATCAGAATAAGGCCTGCAAGGCCTTGGGCCTACTTCCAGCCTCCTGGCACCAGTTTTACTGATACTTGTGACATTTGCAGGTATTCGGCTTCAAGGGGATGAAGTCGCACCTTCTACCCAGGGTCATGGAGCTCCGCGCAGGGTAAGATTTCAGGCTTCACCCCTGGCTGCAGGTGTGAAAATAAAACACTTCACATACTCAGGAAAGTGTATTTAGCTCCTTTACAGTATCAGAATAGGGCCTGCAAGGCCTTGGGCCTACTTCCAGCCTCCTGGAACCAGTTTTACTGATACTTGTGACATTTGCAGGTGTTAGGCTTCAAGGGGATGAAGCCGCACCTTCTACCCAGGTTTATGGAGCTCCGCGCAGGGTAAGATTTCAGGGTTCACCCCTGGCTGGAGGTGTGAAAATAAAACACTTCTCATACTCAGGAAAGTGTATTTAACTCCTTTACAGTATCAGAACAAGGCCTTCAAGGCCTTGGGCCTACTTCCAGCCTCCTGGCACCAGTTTTACTGATACTTGTGACATTTGCAGGTGTTAGGCTTCAAGGGGATGAAGTCGCACCTTCTACCCAGGGTTATGGAACTCCGCGCAGGGTGAGATTTCAGGGTTCACCCCTGGATGGAAGTGTGAGAATAAAACACTTCACATACTCAGGAAAGTGTATTTAGCTCCTTTACAGTATCAGAATAAGGCCTGCAAGGCCTTGGGACTACTTCCAGCCTCCTGGCACCAGTTTTACTGATACTTGTGACATTTGCAGGTGTTAGGCTTCAAGGGGATGAAGTTGCACCTTCTACCCAGGGTTATGGAACTCCGCGCAGGGTGAGATTTCAGGGTTCACCCCTGGATGGAAGTGTGAACATAAAACACTTCACATACTCAGGAAAGTGTATTTAGCTGCTTTACAGTATCAGAATAAGGCCTGCAAGGCCTTGGGCCTACTTCCAGCCTCCTGGCACCAGTTTTACTGATACTTGTGACATTTGCAGGTGTTAGGCATCAAGGGGATGAAGTCGCACCTTCTACCCATGGTCATGGAGCTCCGCGCAGGGTAAGATTTCAGGCTTCACCCCTGGATGGAAGTGTGAACATAAAACACTTCACATACTCAGGAAAGTGTATTTAGCTGCTTTACAGTATCAGAATAAGGCTTGCAAGGCCTTGGGCCTACTTCCAGCCTCCTGGCACCAGTTTTACTGATACTTGTGACATTTGCAGGTGTTAGGCTTCAAGGGGATGAAGTCGCACCTTCTACCCAGGGTTATTGAACTCCGCGCAGGGTGAGATTTCAGGGTTCACCCCTGGATGGAAGTGTGAGAATAAAACACTTCACATACTCAGGAAAGTGTATTTAGCTGCTTTACAGTATCAGAATAAGGCCTGCAAGGCCTTGGGCCTACTTCCAGCCTCCTGGCACCAGTTTTACTGATACTTGTGACATTTGCAGGTATTCGGCTTCAAGGGGATGAAGTCGCACCTTCTACCCAGGGTCATGGAGCTCCGCGCAGGGTAAGATTTCAGGCTTCACCCCTGGCTGCAGGTGTGAAAATAAAACACTTCACATACTCAGGAAAGTGTATTTAGCTCCTTTACAGTATCAGAATAGGGCCTGCAAGGCCTTGGGCCTACTTCCAGCCTCCTGGAACCAGTTTTACTGATACTTGTGACATTTGCAGGTGTTAGGCTTCAAGGGGATGAAGCCGCACCTTCTACCCAGGTTTATGGAGCTCCGCGCAGGGTAAGATTTCAGGGTTCACCCCTGGCTGGAGGTGTGAAAATAAAACACTTCTCATACTCAGGAAAGTGTATTTAACTCCTTTACAGTATCAGAACAAGGCCTTCAAGGCCTTGGGCCTACTTCCAGCCTCCTGGCACCAGTTTTACTGATACTTGTGACATTTGCAGGTGTTAGGCTTCAAGGGGATGAAGTCGCACCTTCTACCCAGGGTTATGGAACTCCGCGCAGGGTGAGATTTCAGGGTTCACCCCTGGATGGAAGTGTGAGAATAAAACACTTCACATACTCAGGAAAGTGTATTTAGCTCCTTTACAGTATCAGAATAAGGCCTGCAAGGCCTTGGGACTACTTCCAGCCTCCTGGCACCAGTTTTACTGATACTTGTGACATTTGCAGGTGTTAGGCTTCAAGGGGATGAAGTTGCACCTTCTACCCAGGGTTATGGAACTCCGCGCAGGGTGAGATTTCAGGGTTCACCCCTGGATGGAAGTGTGAGAATAAAACACTTCACATACTCAGGAAAGTGTATTTAGCTGCTTTACAGTATCAGAATAAGGCCTGCAAGGCCTTGGGCCTACTTCCAGCCTCCTGGCACCAGTTTTACTGATACTTGTGACATTTGCAGGTATTCGGCTTCAAGGGGATGAAGTCGCACCTTCTACCCAGGGTCATGGAGCTCCGCGCAGGGTAAGATTTCAGGCTTCACCCCTGGCTGCAGGTGTGAAAATAAAACACTTCACATACTCAGGAAAGTGTATTTAGCTATTTTACAGTATCAGAATAAGGCCTGCAAGGCCTTGGGCCTACTTCCAGCCTCCTGGCACCAGTTTTACTGATACTTGTGACATTTGCAGGTGTTAGGCTTCAAGAGGATGAAGTCGCACCTTCTACCCAGGGTTTTGGAGCTCCGCGCAGGGTGAGATTTCAGGGTTCACCCCTGGATGGAAGTGTGAACATAAAACACTTCACATACTCAGGAAAGTGTATTTAGCTGCTTTACAGTATCAGAATAAGGCCTGCAAGGCCTTGGGCCTACTTCCAGCCTCCTGGCACCAGTTTTACTGATACTTGTGACATTTGCAGGTGTTAGGCATCAAGGGGATGAAGTCGCACCTTCTACCCATGGTCATGGAGCTCCGCGCAGGGTAAGATTTCAGGCTTCACCCCTGGATGGAAGTGTGGACATAAAACACTTCACATACTCAGGAAAGTGTATTTAGCTGCTTTACAGTATCAGAATAAGGCTTGCAAGGCCTTGGGCCTACTTCCAGCCTCCTGGCACCAGTTTTACTGATACTTGTGACATTTGCAGGTGTTAGGCTTCAAGGGGATGAAGTCGCACCTTCTACCCAGGGTTATGGAACTCCGCGCAGGGTGAGATTTCAGGGTTCACCCCTGGATGGAAGTGTGAGAATAAAACACTTCACATACTCAGGAAAGTGTATTTAGCTGCTTTACAGTATCAGAATAAGGCCTGCAAGGCCTTGGGCCTACTTCCAGCCTCCTGGCACCAGTTTAACTGATACTTGTGACATTTGCAGGTATTCGGCTCCAAGGGGATGAAGTCGCACCTTTTACCCAGGGTCATGGAGCTCCGCGCAGGGTAAGATTTCAGGCTTCACCCCTGGCTGCAGGTGTGAAAATAAAACACTTCACATACTCAGGAAAGTGTATTTAGCTCCTTTACAGTATCAGAATAGGGCCTGCAAGGCCTTGGGCCTACTTCCAGCCTCCTGGAACCAGTTTTACTGATACTTGTGACATTTGCAGGTGTTAGGCTTCAAGGGGATGAAGCCGCACCTTCTACCCAGGTTTATGGAGCTCCGCGCAGGGTAAGATTTCAGGGTTCACCCCTGGCTGGAGGTGTGAAAATAAAACACTTCTCATACTCAGGAAAGTGTATTTAACTCCTTTACAGTATCAGAACAAGGCCTGCAAGGCCTTGGGCCTACTTCCAGCCTCCTGGCACCAGTTTTACTGATACTTGTGACATTTGCAGGTGTTAGGCTTCAAGGGGATGAAGTTGCACCTTCTACCCAGGGTTATGGAACTCCGCGCAGGGTGAGATTTCAGGGTTCACCCCTGGATGGAAGTGTGAGAATAAAACACTTCACATACTCAGGAAAGTGTATTTAGCTGCTTTACAGTATCAGAATAAGGCCTGCAAGGCCTTGGGCCTACTTCCAGCCTCCTGGCACCAGTTTTACTGATACTTGTGACATTTGCAGGTATTCGGCTTCAAGGGGATGAAGTCGCACCTTCTACCCAGGGTCATGGAGCTCCGCGCAGGGTAAGATTTCAGGCTTCACCCCTGGCTGCAGGTGTGAAAATAAAACACTTCACATACTCAGGAAAGTGTATTTAGCTCCTTTACAGTATCAGAATAGGGCCTGCAAGGCCTTGGGCCTACTTCCAGCCTCCTGGAACCAGTTTTACTGATACTTGTGACATTTGCAGGTGTTAGGCTTCAAGGGGATGAAGCCGCACCTTCTACCCAGGTTTATGGAGCTCCGCGCAGGGTAAGATTTCAGGGTTCACCCCTGGCTGGAGGTGTGAAAATAAAACACTTCTCATACTCAGGAAAGTGTATTTAACTCCTTTACAGTATCAGAACAAGGCCTGCAAGGCCTTGGGCCTACTTCCAGCCTCCTGGCACCAGTTTTACTGATACTTGTGACATTTGCAGGTGTTAGGCTTCAAGGGGATGAAGTTGCACCTTCTACCCAGGGTTATGGAACTCCGCGCAGGGTGAGATTTCAGGGTTCACCCCTGGATGGAAGTGTGAGAATAAAACACTTCACATACTCAGGAAAGTGTATTTAGCTGCTTTACAGTATCAGAATAAGGCCTGCAAGGCCTTGGGCCTACTTCCAGCCTCCTGGCACCAGTTTTACTGATACTTGTGACATTTGCAGGTATTCGGCTTCAAGGGGATGAAGTCGCACCTTCTACCCAGGGTCATGGAGCTCCGCGCAGGGTAAGATTTCAGGCTTCACCCCTGGCTGGAGGTGTGAAAACAAATCACTTCTCATACTCAGTAAAGTGTATTTAACCCCTAACAGTATCAGAACAAGGCCTGCAAGGCCTTGGGCCTACTTCCAGCCTCCTGGCACCAGTTTTACTGATACTTGTGACATTTGCAAGTGTTAGGCTTCAAGGGGATGAAGTCGCACCTTCTACCCAGGGTTATGGAGCTCCGCGCAGGGTAAGATTTCAGGGTTCACCCCTGGCTGCAGGTGTGAAAATAAAACACTTCACATACTCAGGAAAGTGTATTTAGCTATTTTACAGTATCAGAATAAGGCCTGCAAGGCCTTGGGCCTACTTCCAGCCTCCTGGCACCAGTTTTACTGATACTTGTGACATTTGCAGGTGTTAGGCTTCAAGGGGATGAAGTCGCACCTTCTACCCAGGGTTTTGGAGCTCCGCGCAGGGTGAGATTTCAGGGTTCACCCCTGGATGGAAGTGTGAACATAAAACACTTCACATACTCAGGAAAGTGTATTTAGCTGCTTTACAGTATCAGAATAAGGCCTGCAAGGCCTTGGGCCTACTTCCAGCCTCCTGGCACCAGTTTTACTGATACTTGTGACATTTGCAGGTGTTAGGCATCAAGGGGATGAAGTCGCACCTTCTACCCATGGTCATGGAGCTCCGCGCAGGGTAAGATTTCAGGCTTCACCCCTGGATGGAAGTGTGAACATAAAACACTTCACATACTCAGGAAAGTGTATTTAGCTGCTTTACAGTATCAGAATAAGGTTTGCAAGGCCTTGGGCCTACTTCCAGCCTCCTGGCACCAGTTTTACTGATACTTGTGACATTTGCAGGTGTTAGGCTTCAAGGGGATGAAGTCGCACCTTCTACCCAGGGTTATGGAACTCCGCGCAGGGTGAGATTTCAGGGGTCACCCCTGGATGGAAGTGTGAGAATAAAACACTTCACATACTCAGGAAAGTGTATTTAGCTGCTTTACAGTATCAGAATAAGGCCTGCAAGGCCTTGGGCCTACTTCCAGCCTCCTGGCACCAGTTTTACTGATACTTGTGACATTTGCAGGTATTCGGCTTCAAGGGGATGAAGTCGCACCTTCTACCCAGGGTCATGGAGCTCCGCGCAGGGTAAGATTTCAGGCTTCACCCCTGGCTGCAGGTGTGAAAATAAAACACTTCACATACTCAGGAAAGTGTATTTAGCTCCTTTACAGTATCAGAATAGGGCCTGCAAGGCCTTGGGCCTACTTCCAGCCTCCTGGAACCAGTTTTACTGATACTTGTGACATTTGCAGGTGTTAGGCTTCAAGGGGATGAAGCCGCACCTTCTACCCAGGTTTATGGAGCTCCGCGCAGGGTAAGATTTCAGGGTTCACCCCTGGCTGGAGGTGTGAAAATAAAACACTTCTCATTCTCAGGAAAGTGTATTTAACTCCTTTACAGTATCAGAACAAGGCCTGCAAGGCCTTGGGCCTACTTCCAGCCTCCTGGCACCAGTTTTACTGATACTTGTGACATTTGCAGGTGTTAGGCTTCAAGGGGATGAAGTTGCACCTTCTACCCAGGGTTATGGAGCTCCGCGCAGGGTGAGATTTCAGGGTTCACCCCTGGATGGAAGTGTGAACATAAAACACTTCACATACTCAGGAAAGTGTATTTAGCTGCTTTACAGTATCAGAATAAGGCTTGCAAGGCCTTGGGCCTACTTCCAGCCTCCTGGCACCAGTTTTACTGATACTTGTGACATTTGCAGGTGTTAGGCTTCAAGGGGATGAAGTTGCACCTTCTACCCAGGGTTATGGAGCTCCGCGCAGGGTAAGATTTCAGGGTTCACCCGAGGCTTGAGCTGTGAAAATAAAACACTTCACATACTCAGGAAATGTTTTTATCTCCTTTACAGTATCAGAATAGGGCCTGCAAGGCCTTGGGCCTACTTCCAGCCTCCTGGCACCAGTTTTTCTGATACTTGTGACATTTGCAGGTGTTAGGCTTCAAGGGGATGAAGTCACACCTTCTACCCAGGATCATGGAGCTCCGCGCAGGGTATGATTTCAGGGTTCACCCCAGGCTTGAGCTGTGAAAATAAAACACTTCACATACTCAGGAAAGTGTTTTTATCTCCTTTACAGTATCAGAATAGGGCCTGCAAGGCCTTGGGCCTACTTCCAGACTCCTGGCACCAGTTTTACTGATACTTGTGACATTTGTAGGTGTTAGGCTTCAAGGGGATAAAGTCGCATCTTCTACCTAGGGTTATGGAGCTCCGCGCAGGGTAAGATTTCAGGTTTCACCCCTGGCTGGAGGTGTGAAAACAAAACACTTCACATACTCAGTAAAGTGTATTTAACCCCTGTACAGTATCAGAACAAGGCCTGCAAGGCCTTGGGCCTACTTCCTGCCTCCTGGCACCAGTTTTACTGATACTTGTGACATTTGCAGGTGTTAGGCTTCAAGGGGTGAAGTCGCACCTTCTACCCAGGGTTATGGAGCTCCGCGCAGGGTAAGATTTCAGGGTTCACCCCAGGCTTGAGCTGTGAAAATAAAACACTTCACATACTCAAAGTGTTTTTATCTCCTTTACAGTATCAATATAGGGCCTGCAAGGCCTTGGGCCTACTTCCAGCCTCCTGGCACCAGTTTTTCTGATACTTGTGACATTTGCAGGTGTTAGGCTTTAAGGGGATAAAGTCGCACCTTCTACCCAGGGTTATGGAACTCCGCGCAGGGTGAGATTTCAGGGACCTCCCCTGGATGGAAGTGTGAAAATAAAACACTTCACATACTCAGCAAAGTGTATTTAACCCCTTTGCAGAATCAGAACAAGGCCTGCAAGGCCTTGGGCCTACCTCCAGCCTCCAGGCACCAATTTTACTGATACTTGTGACATTTGCAGGTGTTAGGCTTCAAGGGGGTGAAGTCGCACCTTCTACCCAGGGTTATGGAGCTCCGCGCAGGGTAAGATTTCAGGTTTCACCCCTGGCTGGAGGTGTGAAAACAAAACACTTCACATACTCAGTAAAGTGTATTTAAGCCCTGTACAGTATCAGAACAAGGCCTGCAAGGCCTTGGGCCTACTTCCTGCCTCCTGGCACCAGTTTTACTGATACTTGTGACATTTGCAGGTGTTAGGCTTCAAGGGGATGAAGTCGCACCTTCTACCCAGGGTTATGGAGCTCCGCGCAGGGTAAGATTTCAGGTTTCGCCCCTGGCTAGAGGTGTGAAAATAAAACACTTCACATGCTCAGGAAAGTTTATTTAACTCCTTTACATTATCAGAATAAGGCCTGCAAGGCCTTGGCACTACTTCCAGCCTCCTGGCTCCAGTTTTACTGATAGTTGTGACATTTTCAGGTGTTATGCTTCAACGGGATGAAGTCGCACCTTCTACCCAGGGATATGGAGCTCCGCGCAGGGTGAGATTTCAGGGTTCACCCCTGGCTCGAGGTGTGAAAACAAAACACTTCACATACACAGTAAAGTGTATTTAACCCCTTTACAGTATCAGAACAAGGCCTGCAAGGCCTTGGGCCTACTTCCAGCTTCCTGGCACCAGTTTTACTGATACTTGTGACATTTGCAGGTGTTAGGCTTCAAGGGGATGAAGTCGCACCTTCTACCCAGGGTTATGGAGCTCCGTGCAGGGTGAGATTTCAGGGTTCACCCCAGGCTTGAGCTGTGAAAATAAAACACTTCACATACTCAGGAAAGTGTATTTATCTCCTTTACAGTATCAGAATAAGGCCTGCAAGGCCTTGGGCCTACTTCCAGCCTCCTGGCACCAGTTTTACTGATACTTGTGGCATTTGCAGGTGTTAGGCTTCAAGGGGATGAAGTCGCACCTTCTACCCAGGGTTATGGAGCTCCGCGCAGGGTAAGATTTCAGGTTTCGCCCCTGGCTAGAGGTGTGAAAATAAAACACTTCACATGCTCAGGAAAGTTTATTTAACTCCTTTACAGTATCAGAATAAGGCCTGCAAGGCCTTGGCACTACTTCCAGCCTCCTGGCTCCAGTTTTACTGATAGTTGTGACATTTTCAGGTGTTATGCTACAACGGGATGAAGTCGCACCTTCTACCCGGGGATATGGAGCTCCGTGCAGGGTGAGATTTCAGGGTTCACCCCTGGCTCGAGGTGTGAAAACAAAACACTTCACATACACAGTAAAGTGTATTTAACCCCTTTACAGTATCAGAACAAGGCCTGCAAGGCCTTGAGCCTACTTCCAGCCTCCTGGCACCAGCTTTACTGATACTTGTGACATTTGTAGGTGTTAGGCTTCAAGGGGATGAAGTCGCACCTTCTACCCAGGGTTATGGAACTCCGCGCAGGCTGAGATTTCAGGGTTCACCCCTGGATGGAAGTGTGAGAATAAAACACTTCACATACTCAGGAAAGTGTATTTAGCTGCTTTACAGTATCAGAATAAGGCCTGCAAGGCCTTGGGCCTACTTCCAGCCTCCTGGCACCAGTTTTACTGATACTTGTGACATTTGCAGGTATTCGGCTTCAAGGGGATGAAGTCGCACCTTCTACCCAGGGTCATGGAGCTCCGCGCAGGGTAAGATTTCAGGCTTCACCCCTGGCTGCAGGAGTGAAAATAAAACACTTCACATACTCAGGAAAGTGTATTTAGCTATTTTACAGTATCAGAATAAGGCCTGCAAGGCCTTGGGCCTACTTCCAGCCTCCTGGCACCAGTTTTACTGATACTTGTGACATTTGCAGGTGTTAGGCTTCAAGGGGATGAAGTCGCACCTTCTACCCAGGGTTTTGGAGCTCCGCGCAGGGTGAGATTTCAGGGTTCACCCCTGGATGGAAGTGTGAACATAAAACACTTCACATACTCAGGAAAGTGTATTTAGCTGCTTTACAGTATCAGAATAAGGCCTGCAAGGCCTTGGGCCTACTTCCAGCCTCCTGGCACCAGTTTTACTGATACTTGTGACATTTGCAGGTATTCGGCTTCAAGGGGATGAAGTCGCACCTTCTACCCAGGGTCATGGAGCTCCGCGCAGGGTAAGATTTCAGGCTTCACCCCTGGCTGCAGGTGTGAAAATAAAACACTTCACATACTCAGGAAAGTGTATTTAGCTCCTTTACAGTATCAGAATAGGGCCTGCAAGGCCTTGGGCCTACTTCCAGCCTCCTGGAACCAGTTTTACTGATACTTGTGACATTTGCAGGTGTTAGGCTTCAAGGGGATGAAGCCGCACCTTCTACCCAGGTTTATGGAGCTCCGCGCAGGGTAAGATTTCAGGGTTCACCCCTGGCTGGAGGTGTGAAAATAAAACACTTCTCATACTCAGGAAAGTGTATTTAACTCCTTTACAGTATCAGAACAAGGCCTGCAAGGCCTTGGGCCTACTTCCAGCCTCCTGGCACCAGTTTTACTGATACTTGTGACATTTGCAGGTGTTAGGCTTCAAGGGGATGAAGTCGCACCTTCTACCCAGGGTTATGGAACTCCGCGCAGGGTGAGATTTCAGGGTTCACCCCTGGATGGAAGTGTGAGAATAAAACACTTCACATACTCAGGAAAGCGTATTTAGCTGCTTTACAGTATCAGAATAAGGCCTGCAAGGCCTTGGGCCTACTTCCAGCCTCCTGGCACCAGTTTTACTGATACTTGTGACATTTGCAGGTATTCGGCTTCAAGGGGATGAAGTCGCACCTTCTACCCAGGGTCATGGAGCTCCGCGCAGGGTAAGATTTCAGGCTTCACCCCTGGCTGCAGGTGTGAAAATAAAACACTTCACATACTCAGGAAAGTGTATTTAGCTATTTTACAGTATCAGAATAAGGCCTGCAAGGCCTTGGGCCTACTTCCAGCCTCCTGGCACCAGTTTTACTGATACTTGTGACATTTGCAGGTGTTAGGCTTCAAGGGGATGAAGTCGCACCTTCTACCCAGGGTTTTGGAGCTCCGCGCAGGGTGAGATTTCAGGGTTCACCCCTGGATGGAAGTGTGAACATAAAACACTTCACATACTCAGGAAAGTGTATTTAGCTGCTTTACAGTATCAGAATAAGGCCTGCAAGGCCTTGGGCCTACTTCCAGCCTCCTGGCACCAGTTTTACTGATACTTGTGACATTTGCAGGTGTTAGGCATCAAGGGGATGAAGTCGCACCTTCTACCCATGGTCATGGAGCTCCGCGCAGGGTAAGATTTCAGGCTTCACCCCTGGATGGAAGTGTGAACATAAAACACTTCACATACTCAGGAAAGTGTATTTAGCTGCTTTACAGTATCAGAATAAGGCTTGCAAGGCCTTGGGCCTACTTCCAGCCTCCTGGCACCAGTTTTACTGATACTTGTGACATTTGCAGGTGTTAGGCTTCAAGGGGATGAAGTCGCACCTTCTACCCAGGGTTATTGAACTCCGCGCAGGGTGAGATTTCAGGGTTCACCCCTGGATGGAAGTGTGAGAATAAAACACTTCACATACTCAGGAAAGTGTAGTTAGCTGCTTTACAGTATCAGAATAAGGCCTGCAAGGCCTTGGGCCTACTTCCAGCCTCCTGGCACCAGTTTTACTGATACTTGTGACATTTGCAGGTATTCGGCTTCAAGGGGATGAAGTCGCACCTTCTACCCAGGGTCATGGAGCTCCGCGCAGGGTAAGATTTCAGGCTTCACCCCTGGCTGCAGGTGTGAAAATAAAACACTTCACATACTCAGGAAAGTGTATTTAGCTCCTTTACAGTATCAGAATAGGGCCTGCAAGGCCTTGGGCCTACTTCCAGCCTCCTGGAACCAGTTTTACTGATACTTGTGACATTTGCAGGTGTTAGGCTTCAAGGGGATGAAGCCGCACCTTCTACCCAGGTTTATGGAGCTCCGCGCAGGGTAAGATTTCAGGGTTCACCCCTGGCTGCAGGTGTGAAAATAAAACACTTCTCATACTCAGGAAAGTGTATTTAACTCCTTTACAGTATCAGAACAAGGCCTTCAAGGCCTTGGGCCTACTTCCAGCCTCCTGGCACCAGTTTTACTGATACTTGTGACATTTGCAGGTGTTAGGCTTCAAGGGGATGAAGTCGCACCTTCTACCCAGGGTTATGGAACTCCGCGCAGGGTGAGATTTCAGGGTTCACCCCTGGATGGAAGTGTGAGAATAAAACACTTCACATACTCAGGAAAGTGTATTTAGCTCCTTTACAGTATCAGAATAAGGCCTGCAAGGCCTTGGGACTACTTCCAGCCTCCTGGCACCAGTTTTACTGATACTTGTGACATTTGCAGGTGTTAGGCTTCAAGGGGATGAAGTTGCACCTTCTACCCAGGGTTATGGAACTCCGCGCAGGGTGAGATTTCAGGGTTCACCCCTGGATGGAAGTGTGAGAATAAAACACTTCACATACTCAGGAAAGTGTATTTAGCTGCTTTACAGTATCAGAATAAGGCCTGCAAGGCCTTGGGCCTACTTCCAGCCTCCTGGCACCAGTTTTACTGATACTTGTGACATTTGCAGGTATTCGGCTTCAAGGGGATGAAGTCGCACCTTCTACCCAGGGTCATGGAGCTCCGCGCAGGGTAAGATTTCAGGCTTCACCCCTGGCTGCAGGTGTGAAAATAAAACACTTCACATACTCAGGAAAGTGTATTTAGCTATTTTACAGTATCAGAATAAGGCCTGCAAGGCCTTGGGCCTACTTCCAGCCTCCTGGCACCAGTTTTACTGATACTTGTGACATTTGCAGGTGTTAGGCTTCAAGGGGATGAAGTCGCACCTTCTACCCAGGGTTTTGGAGCTCCGCGCAGGGTGAGATTTCAGGGTTCACCCCTGGATGGAAGTGTGAACATAAAACACTTCACATACTCAGGAAAGTGTATTTAGCTGCTTTACAGTATCAGAATAAGGCCTGCAAGGCCTTGGGCCTACTTCCAGCCTCCTGGCACCAGTTTTACTGATACTTGTGACATTTGCAGGTGTTAGGCATCAAGGGGATGAAGTCGCACCTTCTACCCATGGTCATGGAGCTCCGCGCAGGGTAAGATTTCAGGCTTCACCCCTGGATGGAAGTGTGGACATAAAACACTTCACATACTCAGGAAAGTGTATTTAGCTGCTTTACAGTATCAGAATAAGGCTTGCAAGGCCTTGGGCCTACTTCCAGCCTCCTGGCACCAGTTTTACTGATACTTGTGACATTTGCAGGTGTTAGGCTTCAAGGGGATGAAGTCGCACCTTCTACCCAGGGTTATGGAACTCCGCGCAGGGTGAGATTTCAGGGTTCACCCCTGGATGGAAGTGTGAGAATAAAACACTTCACATACTCAGGAAAGTGTATTTAGCTGCTTTACAGTATCAGAATAAGGCCTGCAAGGCCTTGGGCCTACTTCCAGCCTCCTGGCACCAGTTTTACTGATACTTGTGACATTTGCATGTATTCGGCTTCAAGGGGATGAAGTCGCACCTTCTACCCAGGGTCATGGAGCTCCGCGCAGGGTAAGATTTTAGGCTTCACCCCTGGCTGCAGGTGTGAAAATAAAACACTTCACATACTCAGGAAAGTGTATTTAGCTCCTTTACAGTATCAGAATAGGGCCTGCAAGGCCGTGGGCCTACTTCCAGCCTCCTGGAACCAGTTTTACTGATACTTGTGACATTTGCAGGTGTTAGGCTTCAAGGGGATGAAGCCGCACCTTCTACCCAGGTTTATGGAGCTCCGCGCAGGGTAAGATTTCAGGGTTCACCCCTGGCTGGAGGTGTGAAAATAAAACACTTCTCATACTCAGGAAAGTGTATTTAACTCCTTTACAGTATCAGAACAAGGCCTTCAAGGCCTTGGGCCTACTTCCAGCCTCCTGGCACCAGTTTTACTGATACTTGTGACATTTGCAGGTGTTAGGCTTCAAGGGGATGAAGTCGCACCTTCTACGCAGGGTTATGGAACTCCGCGCAGGGTGAGATTTCAGGGTTCACCCCTGGATGGAAGTGTGAGAATAAAACACTTCACATACTCAGGAAAGTGTATTTAGCTCCTTTACAGTATCAGAATAAGGCCTGCAAGGCCTTGGGACTACTTCCAGCCTCCTGGCACCAGTTTTACTGATACTTGTGACATTTGCAGGTGTTAGGCATCAAGGGGATGAAGTCGCACCTTCTACCCATGGTCATGGAGCTCCGCGCAGGGTAAGATTTCAGGCTTCACCCCTGGATGGAAGTGTGAACATAAAACACTTCACATACTCAGGAAAGTGTATTTAACTGCTTTACAGTATCAGAATAAGGCTTGCAAGGCCTTGGGCCTACTTCCAGCCTCCTGGCACCAGTTTTACTGATACTTGTGACATTTGCAGGTGTTAGGCTTCAAGGGGATGAAGTCGCACCTTCTACCCAGGGTTATTGAACTCCGCGCAGGGTGAGATTTCAGGGTTCACCCCTGGATGGAAGTGTGAGAATAAAACACTTCACATACTCAGGAAAGTGTATTTAGCTGCTTTACAGTATCAGAATAAGGCCTGCAAGGCCTTGGGCCTACTTCCAGCCTCCTGGCACCAGTTTTACTGATACTTGTGACATTTGCAGGTATTCGGCTTCAAGGGGATGAAGTCGCACCTTCTACCCAGGGTCATGGAGCTCCGCGCAGGGTAAGATTTCAGGCTTCACCCCTGGCTGCAGGTGTGAAAATAAAACACTTCACATACTCAGGAAAGTGTATTTAGCTCCTTTACAGTATCAGAATAGGGCCTGCAAGGCCTTGGGCCTACTTCCAGCCTCCTGGAACCAGTTGTACTGATACTTGTGACATTTGCAGGTGTTAGGCTTCAAGGGGATGAAGCCGCACCTTCTACCCAGGTTTATGGAGCTCCGCGCAGGGTAAGATTTCAGGGTTCACCCCTGGCTGGAGGTGTGAAAATAAAACACTTCTCATACTCAGGAAAGTGTATTTAACTCCTTTACAGTATCAGAACAAGGCCTTCAAGGCCTTGGGCCTACTTCCAGCCTCCTGGCACCAGTTTTACTGATACTTGTGACATTTGCAGGTGTTAGGCTTCAAGGGGATGAAGTCGCACCTTCTACCCAGGGTTATGGAACTCCGCGCAGGGTGAGATTTCAGGGTTCACCCCTGGATGGAAGTGTGAGAATAAAACACTTCACATACTCAGGAAAGTGTATTTAGCTGCTTTACAGTATCAGAATAAGGCCTGCAAGGCCTTGGGCCTACTTCCAGCCTCCTGGCACCAGTTTTACTGATACTTGTGACATTTGCAGGTATTCGGCTTCAAGGGGATGAAGTCGCACCTTCTACCCAGGGTCATGGAGCTCCGCGCAGGGTAAGATTTCAGGCTTCACCCCTGGCTGCAGGTGTGAAAATAAAACACTTCACATACTCAGGAAAGTGTATTTAGCTCCTTTACAGTATCAGAATAGGGCCTGCAAGGCCTTGGGCCTACTTCCAGCCTCCTGGAACCAGTTTTACTGATACTTGTGACATTTGCAGGTGTTAGGCTTCAAGGGGATGAAGCCGCACCTTCTACCCAGGGTCATGGAGCTCCGCGCAGGGTAAGATTTCAGGGTTCACCCCTGGCTGCAGGTGTGAAAATAAAACACTTCTCATACTCAGGAAAGTGTATTTAACTCCTTTACAGTATCAGAACAAGGCCTGCAAGGCCTTGGGCCTACTTCCAGCCTCCTGGCACCAGTTTTACTGATACTTGTGACATTTGCAGGTGTTAGGCTTCAAGGGGATGAAGTCGCACCTTCTACCCAGGGTTATGGAACTCCGCGCAGGGTGAGATTTCAGGGTTCACCCCTGGATGGAAGTGTGAGAATAAAACACTTCACATACTCAGGAAAGTGTATTTAGCTGCTTTACAGTATCAGAATAAGGCCTGCAAGGCCTTGGGCCTACTTCCAGCCTCCTGGCACCAGTTTTACTGATACTTGTGACATTTGCAGGTATTCGGCTTCAAGGGGATGAAGTCGCACCTTCTACCCAGGGTCATGGAGCTCCGCGCAGGGTAAGATTTTAGGCTTCACCCCTGGCTGCAGGTGTGAAAATAAAACACTTCACATACTCAGGAAAGTGTATTTAGCTCCTTTACAGTATCAGAATAGGGCCTGCAAGGCCGTGGGCCTACTTCCAGCCTCCTGGAACCAGTTTTACTGATACTTGTGACATTTGCAGGTGTTAGGCTTCAAGGGGATGAAGCCGCACCTTCTACCCAGGTTTATGGAGCTCCGCGCAGGGTAAGATTTCAGGGTTCACCCCTGGCTGGAGGTGTGAAAATAAAACACTTCTCATACTCAGGAAAGTGTATTTAACTCCTTTACAGTATCAGAACAAGGCCTTCAAGGCCTTGGGCCTACTTCCAGCCTCCTGGCACCAGTTTTACTGATACTTGTGACATTTGCAGGTGTTAGGCTTCAAGGGGATGAAGTCGCACCTTCTACCCAGGGTTATGGAACTCCGCGCAGGGTGAGATTTCAGGGTTCACCCCTGGATGGAAGTGTGAGAATAAAACACTTCACATACTCAGGAAAGTGTATTTAGCTCCTTTACAGTATCAGAATAAGGCCTGCAAGGCCTTGGGACTACTTCCAGCCTCCTGGCACCAGTTTTACTGATACTTGTGACATTTGCAGGTGTTAGGCATCAAGGGGATGAAGTCGCACCTTCTACCCATGGTCATGGAGCTCCGCGCAGGGTAAGATTTCAGGCTTCACCCCTGGATGGAAGTGTGAACATAAAACACTTCACATACTCAGGAAAGTGTATTTAGCTGCTTTACAGTATCAGAATAAGGCTTGCAAGGCCTTGGGCCTACTTCCAGCCTCCTGGCACCAGTTTTACTGATACTTGTGACATTTGCAGGTGTTAGGCTTCAAGGGGATGAAGTCGCACCTTCTACCCAGGGTTATGGAACTCCGCGCAGGGTGAGATTTCAGGGTTCACCCCTGGATGGAAGTGTGAGAATAAAACACTTCACATACTCAGGAAAGTGTATTTAGCTCCTTTACAGTATCAGAATAGGGCCTGCAAGGCCTTGGGCCTACTTCCAGCCTCCTGGAACCAGTTTTACTGATACTTGTGACATTTGCAGGTGTTAGGCTTCAAGGGGATGAAGCCGCACCTTCTACCCAGGTTTATGGAGCTCCGCGCAGGGTAAGATTTCAGGGTTCACCCCTGGCTGGAGGTGTGAAAATAAAACACTTCTCATACTCAGGAAAGTGTATTTAACTCCTTTACAGTATCAGAACAAGGCCTTCAAGGCCTTGGGCCTACTTCCAGCCTCCTGGCACCAGTTTTACTGATACTTGTGACATTTGCAGGTGTTAGGCTTCAAGGGGATGAAGTCGCACCTTCTACCCAGGGTTATGGAACTCCGCGCAGGGTGAGATTTCAGGGTTCACCCCTGGATGGAAGTGTGAGAATAAAACACTTCACATACTCAGGAAAGTGTATTTAGCTCCTTTACAGTATCAGAATAAGGCCTGCAAGGCCTTGGGACTACTTCCAGCCTCCTGGCACCAGTTTTACTGATACTTGTGACATTTGCAGGTGTTAGGCTTCAAGGGGATGAAGTTGCACCTTCTACCCAGGGTTATGGAACTCCGCGCAGGGTGAGATTTCAGGGTTCACCCCTGGATGGAAGTGTGAGAATAAAACACTTCACATACTCAGGAAAGTGTATTTAGCTGCTTTACAGTATCAGAATAAGGCCTGCAAGGCCTTGGGCCTACTTCCAGCCTCCTGGCACCAGTTTTACTGATACTTGTGACATTTGCAGGTATTCGGCTTCAAGGGGATGAAGTCGCACCTTCTACCCAGGGTCATGGAGCTCCGCGCAGGGTAAGATTTCAGGCTTCACCCCTGGCTGCAGGTGTGAAAATAAAACACTTCACATACTCAGGAAAGTGTATTTAGCTATTTTACAGTATCAGAATAAGGCCTGCAAGGCCTTGGGCCTACTTCCAGCCTCCTGGCACCAGTTTTACTGATACTTGTGACATTTGCAGGTGTTAGGCTTCAAGGGGATGAAGTCGCACCTTCTACCCAGGGTTTTGGAGCTCCGCGCAGGGTGAGATTTCAGGGTTCACCCCTGGATGGAAGTGTGAACATAAAACACTTCACATACTCAGGAAAGTGTATTTAGCTGCTTTACAGTATCAGAATAAGGCCTGCAAGGCCTTGGGCCTACTTCCAGCCTCCTGGCACCAGTTTTACTGATACTTGTGACATTTGCAGGTATTCGGCTTCAAGGGGATGAAGTCGCACCTTCTACCCAGGGTCATGGAGCTCCGCGCAGGGTAAGATTTCAGGCTTCACCCCTGGCTGCAGGTGTGAAAATAAAACACTTCACATACTCAGGAAAGTGTATTTAGCTCCTTTACAGTATCAGAATAGGGCCTGCAAGGCCTTGGGCCTACTTCCAGCCTCCTGGAACCAGTTTTACTGATACTTGTGACATTTGCAGGTGTTAGGCTTCAAGGGGATGAAGCCGCACCTTCTACCCAGGTTTATGGAGCTCCGCGCAGGGTAAGATTTCAGGGTTCACCCCTGGCTGGAGGTGTGAAAATAAAACACTTCTCATACTCAGGAAAGTGTATTTAACTCCTTTACAGTATCAGAACAAGGCCTGCAAGGCCTTGGGCCTACTTCCAGCCTCCTGGCACCAGTTTTACTGATACTTGTGACATTTGCAGGTGTTAGGCTTCAAGGGGATGAAGTCGCACCTTCTACCCAGGGTTATGGAACTCCGCGCAGGGTGAGATTTCAGGGTTCACCCCTGGATGGAAGTGTGAGAATAAAACACTTCACATACTCAGGAAAGCGTATTTAGCTGCTTTACAGTATCAGAATAAGGCCTGCAAGGCCTTGGGCCTACTTCCAGCCTCCTGGCACCAGTTTTACTGATACTTGTGACATTTGCAGGTATTCGGCTTCAAGGGGATGAAGTCGCACCTTCTACCCAGGGTCATGGAGCTCCGCGCAGGGTAAGATTTCAGGCTTCACCCCTGGCTGCAGGTGTGAAAATAAAACACTTCACATACTCAGGAAAGTGTATTTAGCTATTTTACAGTATCAGAATAAGGCCTGCAAGGCCTTGGGCCTACTTCCAGCCTCCTGGCACCAGTTTTACTGATACTTGTGACATTTGCAGGTGTTAGGCTTCAAGGGGATGAAGTCGCACCTTCTACCCAGGGTTTTGGAGCTCCGCGCAGGGTGAGATTTCAGGGTTCACCCCTGGATGGAAGTGTGAACATAAAACACTTCACATACTCAGGAAAGTGTATTTAGCTGCTTTACAGTATCAGAATAAGGCCTGCAAGGCCTTGGGCCTACTTCCAGCCTCCTGGCACCAGTTTTACTGATACTTGTGACATTTGCAGGTGTTAGGCATCAAGGGGATGAAGTCGCACCTTCTACCCATGGTCATGGAGCTCCGCGCAGGGTAAGATTTCAGGCTTCACCCCTGGATGGAAGTGTGAACATAAAACACTTCACATACTCAGGAAAGTGTATTTAGCTGCTTTACAGTATCAGAATAAGGCTTGCAAGGCCTTGGGCCTACTTCCAGCCTCCTGGCACCAGTTTTACTGATACTTGTGACATTTGCAGGTGTTAGGCTTCAAGGGGATGAAGTCGCACCTTCTACCCAGGGTTATTTTTTTTTTTTTTTTTTTTTTTTTCAAGATTTTTATTGAAACAATAAATCAGATACAAGCATGGGCCTACAACCACCAGGGCCGGCCGCTAGATTCAGAAATGATCGTACATTAGTTAAAACAGTAGGCGACACCTGGGGCCCAGCCCCGTAAATGGCTCAGAATAGCTCGAAAGAAGCAGGAGACATACATTTAACATAAATAACAACAAAAAACAAAAGGCGAGGCATACAAGCAGAAAACGTGGGTCAGGCTACATCCGGGGGACTTTACTCCAAGACTTCAATTAGCTATCATCAGGAGGGAGTATTGAAAGATCGGGGGGGGGGTAACGGGAAAGGAACATCAATATATGCGATTATACAATCAGTTACGAGGAACCATCAAGGGTCAGGGGGACAAAGCAATATCGGTGTCCACTAGGGGGGGCGTACAGATACCCCCACGATATACGTTCCATTGCCCCCAAATTCTACCCCATGCCCCGGGTTTACCGCGGGCCACATATACAGTCTTCTCCCTGAACATACACCAGTCCATGTTTTCCTTCCATACTGACACGGTGGGTGGCCGCTGGGAGCCCCAAAGCTGCGCTATATCCCTCTTGGCAATCATGTATCCCAGGGCCGCCCACCGAGTCTGCGCCGCGTTATAATCATTGGGCTCCCACACATTCAAGACACAGCGACGCACCTCCGGCAGCAGCTCCACCCCGGTGACTTGCCCCATGACCCCATGAACCCGACGCCAGTATTCCGCCACCTCCCGGCACTCCCAAAGGATATGGAGAAAGGTGGCACTGAGCCCACACCCCCGCCTGCAGAGCCCATCCTCCGAGAATCCCATCGAGACAAGACGGGGGCCCGTAACATACACCCGGTGGAGGATCTTTAGCTGAACCAGGCGGAGGCGGGCTGGAATGGCAACTTCCTTGGGGGACGATAGTGCGGACTGCCAGTCCTCGTCGTCTAATTCCACCCCGTCCCCCGTCCACGTCTCCCGAAGGCGCACCAATAGGTCGGCCCGATTGTTAATGATTTTTTTATAAATTAAGGAGATAGTACTGTCGGGAACATGACCATCAAGTATGCGGTCCTCGAGGGGCGAAGAGGCAGGGATCTTGGTCCCCTCCCCAAAGACAGAGAGCAGGGCGTGCCGAACCTGGGCGTATCGGAAAAACTCCTTTTCCGTGAGTTCGTATTCGCTCTGGAGCGCCGCGAAGGTCTTCACCGCACCCTTCATCCATAAGTCTCCCACTCTACTGATGCCAATCGTGTCCCAACGGTCAAACCCCTTCGTTGTCCAGAGGCTTCCCAGTCGGTCGGAGGCAAATAAAGGAGTAGCGCATGTTAGTCGCTCACTCCAGCCCATGGCTACATTGGCCGCCTTCCAAATCCGTACCGCGATCTTAGTGGGGCCCGTCAGGGTCCGTCCAGCCGAGCGGGAGTAAAGCGCCCTGTTATAGTTGCCGCCGGGAAGCAGGAATTTATCCATCTCATACGCCGGATTCAAGCCAGGCGCATACGTGGCATGGTTAATGGCTGATAGCTGCGAGGCCCAATAATACCCGCGAATGTCGGGAAGCGCGATGCCCCCGTCATACCAGGGGAGAGTAAGTTTGGCCAGGGCAATACGCGCCCGCCCGTCCCACACCAGTCTCCTCTGCAGACTCTCTACTTCCCGAAAGTAGGCTACTGGAATGATGTCGAAGGAGTTCTGAAGTGCATAGAGGAACCTGGGAAGGGACATCATTTTAAACAATGCGGCCCGACCCAGTGGGGACAGGGGCAGCCTACACCACCGGGCCGTGTCTTCCCTCAAACGTCGAAGTGGAAGCAGGAGATTGTGCTCATAGCGAGCTACCGGGTCCAACGAGATGTGTATCCCCAGGTATTTAAAGCCGGACAGAGATATTTGGATCGGAAGCCGAAGCGGCAGAAGAGGGGGGCCACCGGAGATAGGATAGACACAGGATTTAGACCAGTTAATCGTGAGACCCGAATTTCTCCCGTAGGAAGTCAGAACATCGAAGAGAACGTTAAGCGACTGCCGCGGCGAGGTAAGATACAGGAGGATATCGTCAGCATATAACGAGACCCGATCCTCAAAGCCCGGGGCCCACCGGATCCCCCTGATCGAGGGCTCCCAGCGGAGCCAAGCGGCGAGTGGCTCCAGGGCGAGAGCAAAGAGCAGAGGGGACAACGGGCACCCCTGCCTCGTACCCCTACCAAGAACGAAGGGCCGAGAGACCCGCCCATTAACCACCACCTGAGCCATGGGTCCCGTGTAGAGAAGCTTCACCCAGCCAAGAAATCCCTCCCCAAAGCCGAATTTGGTCAAAACAGCCCAGAGGAATGGCCACTCGATGGTGTCAAAGGCCATAGTGGCATCTAAAGAAACCAGCACGGCCGGTTCAGAGAGGTACTCCGCCCTGGCGAGGGCGCCGTGGAGACGCCTCAAGTTGAGGGCGGTGTTGCGATGTGGGATGAATCCGCATTGATCCGGATGAATCAGATCGCAAATGACGCTCAACAAACGATTGGCAAGGACTTTAGCCAGGATTTTAGGCTCAGCATTTAGCAGTGAGATAGGCCTGTAGGAGGCACAGCGGTCCCGTGGCTTACCGTCCTTGGGGATCACGACTATCGTGGCCAGTCGCTGGTCGACCGGAAGGGAACCGGCCTCAAGGGACTCCTGAAACATACGACGGAGGAAGGGCGCTAGTTTATCCGGGCGCAACTTATATAATTCGATAGGTAGACCGTTGGGGCCCATGGCCTTGCCCGAGCGAAGGGACCGAATCGCAGTCGCGATTTCATCTACCGTCAAGGGAGCGTCCAGCTGCTCACGGTCCTCGGCGGAAAGGCCAGGCAAAGCAATGTCCCTCAGGAGAAGGCGAGAATCTTTCTCATCTCTATCAGTCACCGGGGAGTACACAGTCCGGAGGTGGTCGGCAAAACATTCCACAATCTCACCAGGCTCCGTCACACACACTCCATCCGAGACACGCAACTCCGGGACCACACGATTCACTCTCTCCTTCTTATCCAGCCACGCAATCAGCTTTCCCGCCTTGTCCCCGGCATCATACAACCGACCCTGCTGCTCCCTATACATAGTTTTGGCGGCGTCGGTGACAAGAGATCTGTATTCAAACTGTTTCAGATTAAGGGCATGGAGCCCGTCCGGAGTGACACCCGCCTCCAAGGCCGACTCCAGCCCCAAGATGTCAGTCTCCAGCTTCACCACCGCCTCACTCCTGAGCTTCTTAGCCACCACTATCTGGGAGAGGGCGTGTCCGCGGATGACAGTTTTAAAGGCTTCCCACAGGGACATTGCAGACAACACAGACCCCTCGTTTTCAAGAAAGTATTGGGCCATAGCCTTAACCAGACTCTCGCGGGTCGTGGGGTCTCGCAGGTACCACGGGTTAATGGGAGCGATCCGCCCTGCAGACCGCGACTCGGTGTCAAAGAGAAGCCACAGCGGGGAATGATCGGAGATACCCCTCGCTAGGTGCCTGACCTCTCGAATTCGACCCGCCTGCGTCGCGGGCATAAGGAAATAGTCTAACCTAGAAAGACTCCCATGTGCCCCAGAGTGAAAGGTGTATTGACATTGGGTCGGATGCATTAATCGCCAACTATCCACCAGGCCGAAAGTCTCCAACAGACCACCTAGCCAAGCCTGGGCAGCGGGGAGGGCCCTGGGTGGGTGACGATCCAGGTCACCCGAGACCACCGAATTAAAATCCCCGCCCATAAGCAAAAGGCCATCCGGAAGTTCAAGCAGCATTCGACCCAAGTCCGCGAAGGTGGAGTTCTGGAGGCCCGGTGGGACATAAATTGAGACCAGGGCAAGGGGACGCCCCTCCCACCTCCCAGTCAGACAAACATAACGCCCTCTGTCATCTGAGACCACCCTCGTGATCTCCAGCGAAAGCGAGGATCGCAGGAGAATGCCCACCCCCCTGGAGCCAGTTGTGTAACCAGAGTGAGCCACGAGGCGGTATCCCCCCCTGTTCATTGCATGGCAGACATTACCAACCAAATGCGTCTCCTGGAGAAACACCACATCAGGAGTCAGACGACGCAAATACTGCAGAACTACACCCCGTTTGATACGGTCCCCCAACCCATTGACGTTCCAAGACATCAGCTTCAACCCGTCCCCCCCCCATCCCCTCCAATAGATCAGAGGTCCCCCCGCAAGCAGCACAAGTCCCAAAGGTGGAAGAAAATCAATACCTCGCCCTGCAAACAAAAACCACACTACAAAACAACCCCTCCTTCCCCCCCACCCCCCCCAACACCCAACTCCCCCCACCCTGCACCCCTGCGGGCCAAAAAACCCCCCAAAATTGCAGTGTGCCTGTCGCCCAACTAACCCCAGTCTACAAAAAGACCCCGGAGGAGGAAAGGGACCCGGCCCCGCCCGCCCCCCATACACATACTAGCAAAACACACTGAACCAAAGAAGTTCAACCCAGCTGAGCAGTGCAAATTGGCAAAATCAAGGACCAAAAGTCACTCCAAAGGGGACCCGCCACCGTTGGCACCCGCAGAGGGCCCGGGACGGTCACCTCTGTCAGGCAGCGAGTCCAACCAGTCACTCACGGCCACAGGAGAGTCAAAAAAGGCAGTCCGATCATCATGTTCCACTCGGAGTTTGGCAGGGTAGAGCATAGAGTACTTTAGGCCCAGTTCACGAAGACGACGTTTCACCCCCTGGAAACCCATCCGCTGCTTCTGGACAAGTTGAGTAAAGTCCGGATAAAAGTTAATGGAGGAGTTCTCATATCGAACCGGGCCATGGACCCGCGAGGCCTGCAGAATCGCATCCCGGTCTCTGTAGTAAAACAATTTGGCCACGATAGGCCTCGGGGGGGCCCCCGGCCGTGGCCGCCCGCCCGGAACTCGATGAGCCCGTTCAACGGCAAAAAATTTACTCAAGCCCGCAGGGGTCAGCTGTTGGAGGATGAGTTCCTCGACCAGGAGGTCAACCGGGCGGTCGTCGGTGGACTCCGGTACGCCGATGACACGGATGTTGTTGCGTCGGGCCCGTCCCTCGAAGTCCTCCAGCCGCCGGGCCATCTGCTCGTTGACCACCTTTATGTCGCCAAGCGCGGCCTGCAGGCCCGACACATCCGCACCCAGGGTGGTGGTCCGTGCATCGAGAGTTTGCACCCTCTCGTTTGTTTTGGAGAGGTCCGCCCGTATTAAGGTGACATCAATCGCCACCGTATCGATCTTGCGGGCCAGGGCCTCATATTGCGTAGCGATGGTCTCCCTGATGCCATCAATGGCGCCCATGATGTCCTGTAGGGAAAGTTCCGAAGAGACGGATGTGCCACCACCGGCGACGTCTGAGGGGGGACCGGCCGTTCCAGGAGAGCCCCTGCCCTGGGTGTAGCGGTCCATGTTGTTGGTCTGGACCGATCCTCCACGGAGGGAGGATTTAGTCTTACGCCCCTCGGGGCCCCCCTTGCCCCCCATGCGGCCACGGACTCCGAGGGGGACCGCCGGTCAAGATTGGTTGGGATACCGGCCCTGGAAACCAAAGCCTCACCCGAGGCCACAATATGGCGGTGCGGGGGGACCCAGGGCGATAGGCACTCTAGTGGCAGATGGAGACAAAGCTTTGTGCAGAGTTTAGGGAAACACCCCGCCACCTCAATCGCTCCACCGGCCAGCCCCCTGAGGTCTGAAAGTGAAACCGAAAGTGGCCAAGCGGCCCCTGGCACCGCGCCACAGCCGTTGTTGTTCAACTGCGACACGGCCCCACGGCTCACCTTGCCCCGGGCACCTCCGCCGGGTGGGTCCCAAAAGTTCAAACAACGATATTTCCGGATTCCCGGGTCCGATTGAAGTCCTGAAAAGAGATACGTGCTCAGCTGGTCGTCCTCTGCCAGGTTCCATAAACCAAATCAGGATATTGTCAGGATAAATTCCGAGGAGCAGCGAGGGTCCGGGGAGCCCTGTGCTCACGCGACCATCTTGGATGCGCGCTAGGCTCCTCCCCCCTACCCAGGGTTATTGAACTCCGCGCAGGGTGAGATTTCAGGGTTCACCCCTGGATGGAAGTGTGAGAATAAAACACTTCACATACTCAGGAAAGTGTATTTAGCTGCTTTACAGTATCAGAATAAGGCCTGCAAGGCCTTGGGCCTACTTCCAGCCTCCTGGCACCAGTTTTACTGATACTTGTGACATTTGCAGGTATTCGGCTTCAAGGGGATGAAGTCGCACCTTCTACCCAGGGTCATGGAGCTCCGCGCAGGGTAAGATTTCAGGCTTCACCCCTGGCTGCAGGTGTGAAAATAAAACACTTCACATACTCAGGAAAGTGTATTTAGCTCCTTTACAGTATCAGAATAGGGCCTGCAAGGCCTTGGGCCTACTTCCAGCCTCCTGGAACCAGTTTTACTGATACTTGTGACATTTGCAGGTGTTAGGCTTCAAGGGGATGAAGCCGCACCTTCTACCCAGGTTTATGGAGCTCCGCGCAGGGTAAGATTTCAGGGTTCACCCCTGGCTGGAGGTGTGAAAATAAAACACTTCTCATACTCAGGAAAGTGTATTTAACTCCTTTACAGTATCAGAACAAGGCCTTCAAGGCCTTGGGCCTACTTCCAGCCTCCTGGCACCAGTTTTACTGATACTTGTGACATTTGCAGGTGTTAGGCTTCAAGGGGATGAAGTCGCACCTTCTACCCAGGGTTATGGAACTCCGCGCAGGGTGAGATTTCAGGGTTCACCCCTGGATGGAAGTGTGAGAATAAAACACTTCACATACTCAGGAAAGTGTATTTAGCTCCTTTACAGTATCAGAATAAGGCCTGCAAGGCCTTGGGACTACTTCCAGCCTCCTGGCACCAGTTTTACTGATACTTGTGACATTTGCAGGTGTTAGGCTTCAAGGGGATGAAGTTGCACCTTCTACCCAGGGTTATGGAACTCCGCGCAGGGTGAGATTTCAGGGTTCACCCCTGGATGGAAGTGTGAGAATAAAACACTTCACATACTCAGGAAAGTGTATTTAGCTGCTTTACAGTATCAGAATAAGGCCTGCAAGGCCTTGGGCCTACTTCCAGCCTCCTGGCACCAGTTTTACTGATACTTGTGACATTTGCAGGTATTCGGCTTCAAGGGGATGAAGTCGCACCTTCTACCCAGGGTCATGGAGCTCCGCGCAGGGTAAGATTTCAGGCTTCACCCCTGGCTGCAGGTGTGAAAATAAAACACTTCACATACTCAGGAAAGTGTATTTAGCTATTTTACAGTATCAGAATAAGGCCTGCAAGGCCTTGGGCCTACTTCCAGCCTCCTGGCACCAGTTTTACTGATACTTGTGACATTTGCAGGTGTTAGGCTTCAAGGGGATGAAGTCGCACCTTCTACCCAGGGTTTTGGAGCTCCGCGCAGGGTGAGATTTCAGGGTTCACCCCTGGATGGAAGTGTGAACATAAAACACTTCACATACTCAGGAAAGTGTATTTAGCTGCTTTACAGTATCAGAATAAGGCCTGCAAGGCCTTGGGCCTACTTCCAGCCTCCTGGCACCAGTTTTACTGATACTTGTGACATTTGCAGGTGTTAGGCATCAAGGGGATGAAGTCGCACCTTCTACCCATGGTCATGGAGCTCCGCGCAGGGTAAGATTTCAGGCTTCACCCCTGGATGGAAGTGTGGACATAAAACACTTCACATACTCAGGAAAGTGTATTTAGCTGCTTTACAGTATCAGAATAAGGCTTGCAAGGCCTTGGGCCTACTTCCAGCCTCCTGCACCAGTTTTACTGATACTTGTGACATTTGCAGGTGTTAGGCTTCAAGGGGATGAAGTCGCACCTTCTACCCAGGGTTATGGAACTCCGCGCAGGGTGAGATTTCAGGGTTCACCCCTGGATGGAAGTGTGAGAATAAAACACTTCACATACTCAGGAAAGTGTATTTAGCTCCTTTACAGTATCAGAATAGGGCCTGCAAGGCCGTGGGCCTACTTCCAGCCTCCTGGAACCAGTTTTACTGATACTTGTGACATTTGCAGGTGTTAGGCTTCAAGGGGATGAAGCCGCACCTTCTACCCAGGTTTATGGAGCTCCGCGCAGGGTAAGATTTCAGGGTTCACCCCTGGCTGGAGGTGTGAAAATAAAACACTTCTCATACTCAGGAAAGTGTATTTAACTCCTTTACAGTATCAGAACAAGGCCTTCAAGGCCTTGGGCCTACTTCCAGCCTCCTGGCACCAGTTTTACTGATACTTGTGACATTTGCAGGTGTTAGGCTTCAAGGGGATGAAGTCGCACCTTCTACCCAGGGTTATGGAACTCCGCGCAGGGTGAGATTTCAGGGTTCACCCCTGGATGGAAGTGTGAGAATAAAACACTTCACATACTCAGGAAAGTGTATTTAGCTCCTTTACAGTATCAGAATAAGGCCTGCAAGGCCTTGGGACTACTTCCAGCCTCCTGGCACCAGTTTTACTGATACTTGTGACATTTGCAGGTGTTAGGCATCAAGGGGATGAAGTCGCACCTTCTACCCATGGTCATGGAGCTCCGCGCAGGGTAAGATTTCAGGCTTCACCCCTGGATGGAAGTGTGAACATAAAACACTTCACATACTCAGGAAAGTGTATTTAGCTGCTTTACAGTATCAGAATAAGGCTTGCAAGGCCTTGGGCCTACTTCCAGCCTCCTGGCACCAGTTTTACTGATACTTGTGACATTTGCAGGTGTTAGGCTTCAAGGGGATGAAGTCGCACCTTCTACCCAGGGTTATTGAACTCCGCGCAGGGTGAGATTTCAGGGTTCACCCCTGGATGGAAGTGTGAGAATAAAACACTTCACATACTCAGGAAAGTGTATTTAGCTGCTTTACAGTATCAGAATAAGGCCTGCAAGGCCTTGGGCCTACTTCCAGCCTCCTGGCACCAGTTTTACTGATACTTGTGACATTTGCAGGTATTCGGCTTCAAGGGGATGAAGTCGCACCTTCTACCCAGGGTCATGGAGCTCCGCGCAGGGTAAGATTTCAGGCTTCACCACTGGCTGCAGGTGTGAAAATAAAACACTTCACATACTCAGGAAAGTGTATTTAGCTCCTTTACAGTATCAGAATAGGGCCTGCAAGGCCTTGGGCCTACTTCCAGCCTCCTGGAACCAGTTTTACTGATACTTGTGACATTTGCAGGTGTTAGGCTTCAAGGGGATGAAGCCGCACCTTCTACCCAGGTTTTTGGAGCTCCGCGCAGGGTAAGATTTCAGGGTTCACCCCTGGCTGGAGGTGTGAAAATAAAACACTTCTCATACTCAGGAAAGTGTATTTAACTCCTTTACAGTATCAGAACAAGGCCTTCAAGGCCTTGGGCCTACTTCCAGCCTCCTGGCACCAGTTTTACTGATACTTGTGACATTTGCAGGTGTTAGGCTTCAAGGGGATGAAGTCGCACCTTCTACCCAGGGTTATGGAACTCCGCGCAGGGTGAGATTTCAGGGTTCACCCCTGGATGGAAGTGTGAGAATAAAACACTTCACATACTCAGGAAAGTGTATTTAGCTGCTTTACAGTATCAGAATAAGGCCTGCAAGGCCTTGGGCCTACTTCCAGCCTCCTGGCACCAGTTTTACTGATACTTGTGACATTTGCAGGTATTCGGCTTCAAGGGGATGAAGTCGCACCTTCTACCCAGGGTCATGGAGCTCCGCGCAGGGTAAGATTTCAGGCTTCACCCCTGGCTGCAGGTGTGAAAATAAAACACTTCACATACTCAGGAAAGTGTATTTAGCTCCTTTACAGTATCAGAATAGGGCCTGCAAGGCCTTGGGCCTACTTCCAGCCTCCTGGAACCAGTTTTTCTGATACTTGTGACATTTGCAGGTGTTAGGCTTCAAGGGGATGAAGCCGCACCTTCTACCCAGGGTCATGGAGCTCCGCGTAGGGTAAGATTTCAGGGTTCACCCCTGGCTGCAGGTGTGAAAATAAAACACTTCTCATACTCAGGAAAGTGTATTTAACTCCTTTACAGTATCAGAACAAGGCCTGCAAGGCCTTGGGCCTACTTCCAGCCTCCTGGCACCAGTTTTACTGATACTTGTGACATTTGCAGGTGTTAGGCTTCAAGGGGATGAAGTCGCACCTTCTACCCAGGGTTATGGAACTCCGCGCAGGGTGAGATTTCAGGGTTCACCCCTGGATGGAAGTGTGAGAATAAAACACTTCACATACTCAGGAAAGTGTATTTAGCTGCTTTACAGTATCAGAATAAGGCCTGCAAGGCCTTGGGCCTACTTCCAGCCTCCTGGCACCAGTTTTACTGATACTTGTGACATTTGCAGGTATTCGGCTTCAAGGGGATGAAGTCGCACCTTCTACCCAGGGTCATGGAGCTCCGCGCAGGGTAAGATTTTAGGCTTCACCCCTGGCTGCAGGTGTGAAAATAAAACACTTCACATACTCAGGAAAGTGTATTTAGCTCCTTTACAGTATCAGAATAGGGCCTGCAAGGCCGTGGGCCTACTTCCAGCCTCCTGGAACCAGTTTTACTGATACTTGTGACATTTGCAGGTGTTAGGCTTCAAGGGGATGAAGCCGCACCTTCTACCCAGGTTTATGGAGCTCCGCGCAGGGTAAGATTTCAGGGTTCACCCCTGGCTGGAGGTGTGAAAATAAAACACTTCTCATACTCAGGAAAGTGTATTTAACTCCTTTACAGTATCAGAACAAGGCCTTCAAGGCCTTGAGCCTACTTCCAGCCTCCTGGCACCAGTTTTACTGATACTTGTGACATTTGCAGGTGTTAGGCTTCAAGGGGATGAAGTCGCACCTTCTACCCAGGGTTATGGAACTCCGCGCAGGGTGAGATTTCAGGGTTCACCCCTGGATGGAAGTGTGAGAATAAAACACTTCACATACTCAGGAAAGTGTATTTAGCTCCTTTACAGTATCAGAATAAGGCCTGCAAGGCCTTGGGACTACTTCCAGCCTCCTGGCACCAGTTTTACTGATACTTGTGACATTTGCAGGTGTTAGGCATCAAGGGGATGAAGTCGCACCTTCTACCCATGGTCATGGAGCTCCGCGCAGGGTAAGATTTCAGGCTTCACCCCTGGATGGAAGTGTGAACATAAAACACTTCACATACTCAGGAAAGTGTATTTAGCTGCTTTACAGTATCAGAATAAGGCTTGCAAGGCCTTGGGCCTACTTCCAGCCTCCTGGCACCAGTTTTACTGATACTTGTGACATTTGCAGGTGTTAGGCTTCAAGGGGATGAAGTCGCACCTTCTACCCAGGGTTATGGAACTCCGCGCAGGGTGAGATTTCAGGGTTCACCCCTGGATGGAAGTGTGAGAATAAAACACTTCACATACTCAGGAAAGTGTATTTAGCTGCTTTACAGTATCAGAATAAGGCCTGCAAGGCCTTGGGCCTACTTCCAGCCTCCTGGCACCAGTTTAACTGATACTTGTGACATTTGCAGGTATTCGGCTTCAAGGGGATGAAGTCGCACCTTTTACCCAGGGTCATGGAGCTCCGCGCAGGGTAAGATTTCAGGCT
Source organism: Triturus cristatus (assembly GCF_964204655.1). NCBI lineage: Eukaryota > Metazoa > Chordata > Amphibia > Caudata > Salamandridae > Triturus > Triturus cristatus. The sequence continues at coordinate 36,676,679 of NC_140587.1, forward strand.
TCACCCCTGGCTGCAGGTGTGAAAATAAAACACTTCACATACTCAGGAAAGTGTATTTAGCTCCTTTACAGTATCAGAATAGGGCCTGCAAGGCCTTGGGCCTACTTCCAGCCTCCTGGAACCAGTTTTACTGATACTTGTGACATTTGCAGGTGTTAGGCTTCAAGGGGATGAAGCCGCACCTTCTACCCAGGTTTATGGGGCTCCGCGCAGGGTAAGATTTCAGGGTTCACCCCTGGCTGGAGGTGTGAAAATAAAACACTTCTCATACTCAGGAAAGTGTATTTAACTCCTTTACAGTATCAGAACAAGGCCTGCAAGGCCTTGGGCCTACTTCCAGCCTCCTGGCACCAGTTTTACTGATACTTGTGACATTTGCAGGTGTTAGGCTTCAAGGGGATGAAGTTGCACCTTCTACCCAGGGTTATGGAACTCCGCGCAGGGTGAGATTTCAGGGTTCACCCCTGGATGGAAGTGTGAGAATAAAACACTTCACATACTCAGGAAAGTGTATTTAGCTGCTTTACAGTATCAGAATAAGGCCTGCAAGGCCTTGGGCCTACTTCCAGCCTCCTGGCACCAGTTTTACTGATACTTGTGACATTTGCAGGTATTCGGCTTCAAGGGGATGAAGTCGCACCTTCTACCCAGGGTCATGGAGCTCCGCGCAGGGTAAGATTTCAGGCTTCACCCCTGGCTGCAGGTGTGAAAATAAAACACTTCACATACTCAGGAAAGTGTATTTAGCTCCTTTACAGTATCAGAATAGGGCCTGCAAGGCCTTGGGCCTACTTCCAGCCTCCTGGAACCAGTTTTACTGATACTTGTGACATTTGCAGGTGTTAGGCTTCAAGGGGATGAAGCCGCACCTTCTACCCAGGTTTATGGAGCTCCGCGCAGGGTAAGATTTCAGGGTTCACCCCTGGCTGGAGGTGTGAAAATAAAACACTTCTCATACTCAGGAAAGTGTATTTAACTCCTTTACAGTATCAGAACAAGGCCTGCAAGGCCTTGGGCCTACTTCCAGCCTCCTGGCACCAGTTTTACTGATACTTGTGACATTTGCAGGTGTTAGGCTTCAAGGGGATGAAGTTGCACCTTCTACCCAGGGTTATGGAACTCCGCGCAGGGTGAGATTTCAGGGTTCACCCCTGGATGGAAGTGTGAGAATAAAACACTTCACATACTCAGGAAAGTGTATTTAGCTGCTTTACAGTATCAGAATAAGGCCTGCAAGGCCTTGGGCCTACTTCCAGCCTCCTGGCACCAGTTTTACTGATACTTGTGACATTTGCAGGTATTCGGCTTCAAGGGGATGAAGTCGCACCTTCTACCCAGGGTCATGGAGCTCCGCGCAGGGTAAGATTTCAGGCTTCACCCCTGGCTGGAGGTGTGAAAACAAATCACTTCTCATACTCAGTAAAGTGTATTTAACCCCTAACAGTATCAGAACAAGGCCTGCAAGGCCTTGGGCCTACTTCCAGCCTCCTGGCACCAGTTTTACTGATACTTGTGACATTTGCAAGTGTTAGGCTTCAAGGGGATGAAGTCGCACCTTCTACCCAGGGTTATGGAGCTCCGCGCAGGGTAAGATTTCAGGGTTCACCCCTGGCTGCAGGTGTGATAATAAAACACTTCACATACTCAGGAAAGTGTATTTAGCTATTTTACAGTATCAGAATAAGGCCTGCAAGGCCTTGGGCCTACTTCCAGCCTCCTGGCACCAGTTTTACTGATACTTGTGACATTTGCAGGTGTTAGGCTTCAAGGGGATGAAGTCGCACCTTCTACCCAGGGTTTTGGAGCTCCGCGCAGGGTGAGATTTCAGGGTTCACCCCTGGATGGAAGTGTGAACATAAAACACTTCACATACTCAGGAAAGTGTATTTAGCTGCTTTACAGTATCAGAATAAGGCCTGCAAGGCCTTGGGCCTACTTCCAGCCTCCTGGCACCAGTTTTACTGATACTTGTGACATTTGCAGGTGTTAGGCATCAAGGGGATGAAGTCGCACCTTCTACCCATGGTCATGGAGCTCCGCGCAGGGTAAGATTTCAGGCTTCACCCCTGGATGGAAGTGTGAACATAAAACACTTCACATACTCAGGAAAGTGTATTTAGCTGCTTTACAGTATCAGAATAAGGTTTGCAAGGCCTTGGGCCTACTTCCAGCCTCCTGGCACCAGTTTTACTGATACTTGTGACATTTGCAGGTGTTAGGCTTCAAGGGGATGAAGTCGCACCTTCTACCCAGGGTTATGGAACTCCGCGCAGGGTGAGATTTCAGGGTTCACCCCTGGATGGAAGTGTGAGAATAAAACACTTCACATACTCAGGAAAGTGTATTTAGCTGCTTTACAGTATCAGAATAAGGCCTGCAAGGCCTTGGGCCTACTTCCAGCCTCCTGGCACCAGTTTTACTGATACTTGTGACATTTGCAGGTATTCGGCTTCAAGGGGATGAAGTCGCACCTTCTACCCAGGGTCATGGAGCTCCGCGCAGGGTAAGATTTCAGGCTTCACCCCTGGCTGCAGGTGTGAAAATAAAACACTTCACATACTCAGGAAAGTGTATTTAGCTCCTTTACAGTATCAGAATAGGGCCTGCAAGGCCTTGGGCCTACTTCCAGCCTCCTGGAACCAGTTTTACTGATACTTGTGACATTTGCAGGTGTTAGGCTTCAAGGGGATGAAGCCGCACCTTCTACCCAGGTTTATGGAGCTCCGCGCAGGGTAAGATTTCAGGGTTCACCCCTGGCTGGAGGTGTGAAAATAAAACACTTCTCATACTCAGGAAAGTGTATTTAACTCCTTTACAGTATCAGAACAAGGCCTGCAAGGCCTTGGGCCTACTTCCAGCCTCCTGGCACCAGTTTTACTGATACTTGTGACATTTGCAGGTGTTAGGCTTCAAGGGGATGAAGTTGCACCTTCTACCCAGGGTTATGGAGCTCCGCGCAGGGTGAGATTTCAGGGTTCACCCCTGGATGGAAGTGTGAACATAAAACACTTCACATACTCAGGAAAGTGTATTTAGCTGCTTTACAGTATCAGAATAAGGCTTGCAAGGCCTTGGGCCTACTTCCAGCCTCCTGGCACCAGTTTTACTGATACTTGTGACATTTGCAGGTGTTAGGCTTCAAGGGGATGAAGTTGCACCTTCTACCCAGGGTTATGGAGCTCCGCGCAGGGTAAGATTTCAGGGTTCACCCGAGGCTTGAGCTGTGAAAATAAAACACTTCACATACTCAGGAAATGTTTTTATCTCCTTTACAGTATCAGAATAGGGCCTGCAAGGCCTTGGGCCTACTTCCAGCCTCCTGGCACCAGTTTTTCTGATACTTGTGACATTTGCAGGTGTTAGGCTTCAAGGGGATGAAGTCACACCTTCTACCCAGGGTCATGGAGCTCCGCGCAGGGTATGATTTCAGGGTTCACCCCAGGCTTGAACTGTGAAAATAAAACACTTCACATACTCAGGAAAGTGTTTTTATCTCCTTTACAGTATCAGAATAGGGCCTGCAAGGCCTTGGGCCTACTTCCAGACTCCTGGCACCAGTTTTACTGATACTTGTGACATTTGTAGGTGTTAGGCTTCAAGGGGATAAAGTCGCATCTTCTACCTAGGGTTATGGAGCTCCGCGCAGGGTAAGATTTCAGGTTTCACCCCTGGCTGGAGGTGTGAAAACAAAACACTTCACATACTCAGTAAAGTGTATTTAACCCCTGTACAGTATCAGAACAAGGCCTGCAAGGCCTTGGGCCTACTTCCTGCCTCCTGGCACCAGTTTTACTGATACTTGTGACATTTGCAGGTGTTAGGCTTCAAGGGGTGAAGTCGCACCTTCTACCCAGGGTTATGGAGCTCCGCGCAGGGTAAGATTTCAGGGTTCACCCCAGGCTTGAGCTGTGAAAATAAAACACTTCACATACTCAAAGTGTTTTTATCTCCTTTACAGTATCAATATAGGGCCTGCAAGGCCTTGGGCCTACTTCCAGCCTCCTGGCACCAGTTTTTCTGATACTTGTGACATTTGCAGGTGTTAGGCTTTAAGGGGATAAAGTCGCACCTTCTACCCAGGGTTATGGAACTCCGCGCAGGGTGAGATTTCAGGGACCTCCCCTGGATGGAAGTGTGAAAATAAAACACTTCACATACTCAGCAAAGTGTATTTAACCCCTTTGCAGTATCAGAACAAGGCCTGCAAGGCCTTGGGCCTACCTCCAGCCTCCAGGCACCAATTTTACTGATACTTGTGACATTTGCAGGTGTTAGGCTTCAAGGGGGTGACGTCGCACCTTCTACCCAGGGTTATGGAGCTCCGCGCAGGGTAAGATTTCAGGTTTCACCCCTGGCTGGAGGTGTGAAAACAAAACACTTCACATACTCAGTAAAGTGTATTTAAGCCCTGTACAGTATCAGAACAAGGCCTGCAAGGCCTTGGGCCTACTTCCTGCCTCCTGGCACCAGTTTTACTGATACTTGTGACATTTGCAGGTGTTAGGCTTCAAGGGGATGAAGTCGCACCTTCTACCCAGGGTTATGGAGCTCCGCGCAGGGTAAGATTTCAGGTTTCGCCCCTGGCTAGAGGTGTGAAAATAAAACACTTCACATGCTCAGGAAAGTTTATTTAACTCCTTTACATTATCAGAATAAGGCCTGCAAGGCCTTGGCACTACTTCCAGCCTCCTGGCTCCAGTTTTACTGATAGTTGTGACATTTTCAGGTGTTATGCTTCAACGGGATGAAGTCGCACCTTCTACCCAGGGATATGGAGCTCCGCGCAGGGTGAGATTTCAGGGTTCACCCCTGGCTCGAGGTGTGAAAATAAAACACTTCACATACACAGTAAAGTGTATTTAACCCCTTTACAGTATCAGAACAAGGCCTGCAAGGCCTTGGGCCTACTTCCAGCTTCCTGGCACCAGTTTTACTGATACTTGTGACATTTGCAGGTGTTAGGCTTCAAGGGGATGAAGTCGCACCTTCTACCCAGGGTTATGGAGCTCCGTGCAGGGTGAGATTTCAGGGTTCACCCCAGGCTTGAGCTGTGAAAATAAAACACTTCACATACTCAGGAAAGTGTATTTATCTCCTTTACAGTATCAGAATAAGGCCTGCAAGGCCTTGGGCCTACTTCCAGCCTCCTGGCACCAGTTTTACTGATACTTGTGGCATTTGCAGGTGTTAGGCTTCAAGGGGATGAAGTCGCACCTTCTACCCAGGGTTATGGAGCTCCGCGCAGGGTAAGATTTCAGGTTTCGCCCCTGGCTAGAGGTGTGAAAATAAAACACTTCACATGCTCAGGAAAGTTTATTTAACTCCTTTACAGTATCAGAATAAGGCCTGCAAGGCCTTGGCACTACTTCCAGCCTCCTGGCTCCAGTTTTACTGATAGTTGTGACATTTTCAGGTGTTATGCTTCAACGGGATAAAGTCGCACCTTCTACCCAGGGATATGGAGCTCCGCGCAGGGTGAGATTTCAGGGTTCACCCCTGGCTCGAGGTGTGAAAACAAAACACTTCACATACACAGTAAAGTGTATTTAACCCCTTTACAGTATCAGAACAAGGCCTGCAAGGCCTTGGGCCTACTTCCAGCTTCCTGGCACCAGTTTTACTGATACTTGTGACATTTGCAGGTGTTAGGCTTCAAGGGGTGAAGTCGCACCTTCTACCCAGGGTTATGGAGCTCCGCGCAGGGTAAGATTTCAGGGTTCACCCCAGGCTTGAGCTGTGAAAATAAAACACTTCACATACTCAAAGTGTTTTTATCTCCTTTACAGTATCAATATAGGGCCTGCAAGGCCTTGGGCCTACTTCCAGCCTCCTGGCACCAGTTTTTCTGATACTTGTGACATTTGCAGGTGTTAGGCTTTAAGGGGATAAAGTCGCACCTTCTACCCAGGGTTATGGAACTCCGCGCAGGGTGAGATTTCAGGGACCTCCCCTGGATGGAAGTGTGAAAATAAAACACTTCACATACTCAGCAAAGTGTATTTAACCCCTTTGCAGTATCAGAACAAGGCCTGCAAGGCCTTGGGCCTACCTCCAGCCTCCAGGCACCAATTTTACTGATACTTGTGACATTTGCAGGTGTTAGGCTTCAAGGGGGTGACGTCGCACCTTCTACCCAGGGTTATGGAGCTCCGCGCAGGGTAAGATTTCAGGTTTCACCCCTGGCTGGAGGTGTGAAAACAAAACACTTCACATACTCAGTAAAGTGTATTTAAGCCCTGTACAGTATCAGAACAAGGCCTGCAAGGCCTTGGGCCTACTTCCTGCCTCCTGGCACCAGTTTTACTGATACTTGTGACATTTGCAGGTGTTAGGCTTCAAGGGGATGAAGTCGCACCTTCTACCCAGGGTTATGGATCTCCGCGCAGGGTAAGATTTCAGGTTTCGCCCCTGGCTAGAGGTGTGAAAATAAAACACTTCACATGCTCAGGAAAGTTTATTTAACTCCTTTACATTATCAGAATAAGGCCTGCAAGGCCTTGGCACTACTTCCAGCCTCCTGGCTCCAGTTTTACTGATAGTTGTGACATTTTCAGGTGTTATGCTTCAACGGGATGAAGTCGCACCTTCTACCCAGGGATATGGAGCTCCGCGCAGGGTGAGATTTCAGGGTTCACCCCTGGCTCGAGGTGTGAAAACAAAACACTTCACATACACAGTAAAGTCTATTTAACCCCTTTACAGTATCAGAACAAGGCCTGCAAGGCCTTGGGCCTACTTCCAGCTTCCTGGCACCAGTTTTACTGATACTTGTGACATTTGCAGGTGTTAGGCTTCAAGGGGATGAAGTCGCACCTTCTACCCAGGGTTATGGAGCTCCGTGCAGGGTGAGATTTCAGGGTTCACCCCAGGCTTGAGCTGTGAAAATAAAACACTTCACATACTCAGGAAAGTGTATTTATCTCCTTTACAGTATCAGAATAAGGCCTGCAAGGCCTTGGGCCTACTTCCAGCCTCCTGGCACCAGTTTTACTGATACTTGTGGCATTTGCAGGTGTTAGGCTTCAAGGGGATGAAGTCGCACCTTCTACCCAGGGTTATGGAGCTCCGCGCAGGGTAAGATTTCAGGTTTCGCCCCTGGCTAGAGGTGTGAAAATAAAACACTTCACATGCTCAGGAAAGTTTATTTAACTCCTTTACAGTATCAGAATAAGGCCTGCAAGGCCTTGGCACTACTTCCAGCCTCCTGGCTCCAGTTTTACTGATAGTTGTGACATTTTCAGGTGTTATGCTTCAACGGGATAAAGTCGCACCTTCTACCCAGGGATATGGAGCTCCGCGCAGGGTGAGATTTCAGGGTTCACCCCTGGCTCGAGGTGTGAAAACAAAACACTTCACATACACAGTAAAGTGTATTTAACCCCTTTACAGTATCAGAACAAGGCCTGCAAGGCCTTGGGCCTACTTCCAGCTTCCTGGCACCAGTTTTACTGATACTTGTGACATTTGCAGGTGTTAGGCTTCAAGGGGATGAAGTCGCACCTTCTACCCAGGGTTATGGAACTCCGCGCAGGGTGAGATTTCAGGGACCACCCCTGGATGGAAGTGTGAAAATAAAACACTTCACATACTCAGGAAAGTGTATTTAGCTACTTTACAGTATCAGAATAAGGTCTGCAAGGCCTTGGGCCTACTTCCAGCCTCCTGGCACCAGTTTTACTGATACTTGTGACATTTGCAGGTGTTAGGCTTCAAGGGGATGAAGTCGCACCTTCTACCCAGGGTCATGGAGCTCCGCGCAGGGTAAGATTTCAGGGTTCACCCCTGGCTCGAGGTGTGAAAACAAAACACTTCACATACACAGTAAAGTGTATTTAACCCCTGTACAGTATCAGAACAAGGCCTGCAAGGCCTTGAGCCTACTTCCAGCCTCCTGGCACCAGCTTTACTGATACTTGTGACATTTGTAGGTGTTAGGCTTCAAGGGGATGAAGTCGCACCTTCTACCCAGGGTTATGGAACTCCGCGCAGGCTGAGATTTCAGGGACCACCCCTGGATGGAAGTGTAAAAATAAAACACTTCACATACTCATGAAAGTGTATTTATCTCCTTTACAGTATCAGAATAAGGCCTGCAAGGCCTTGGGCCTACTTCCAGCCTCCTGGCACCAGTTTTACTGATACTTGTGACATTTGCAGGTGTTAGGCTTCAAGGGGATGAAGTCGCACCTTCTACCCAGGGTTATGGAGCTCCGCGCAGGGTAAGATTTCAGGTTTCGCCCCTGGCTAGAAGTGTGAAAATAAAACACTTCACATGCTCAGGAAAGTTTATTTAACTCCTTTACAGTATCAGAATAAGGCCTGCAAGGCCTTGGCACTACTTCCAGCCTCCTGGCTCCAGTTTTACTGATAGTTGTGACATTTTCAGGTGTTATGCTTCAACGGGATGAAGTCGCACCTTCTACCCAGGGATATGGAGCTCCGCGCAGGGTGAGATTTCAGGGTTCACCCCTGGCTCGAGGTGTGAAAACAAAACACTTCACATACACAGTAAAGTGTATTTAACCCCTTTACAGTATCAGAACAAGGCCTGCAAGGCCTTGGGCCTACTTCCAGCTTCCTGGCACCAGTTTTACTGATACTTGTGACATTTGCAGGTGTTCGGCTTCAAGGGGATGAAGTCGCACCTTCTACCCAGGGTTATGGAGCTCCGCGCAGGGTGAGATTTCAGGGTTCACCCCTGGCTGGAGGTGTGAAAATAAAACACTTCTCATACTCAGGAAAGTGTATTTAACTCCTTTACAGGATCAGAATAAGGCCTGCAAGGCCTTGGGCCTACATCTAGCCTCCTGGCACCAGTTCTACTGATACTTGTGACATTTGCAGGTGTTAGGCTTCAAGGGGATAAAGTCGCACCTTCTACCCAGGATTATGGAGCTCCGCGCAGGGTAAGATTTCATTGTTCACCCGAGGCTTGAGCTGTGAAAATAAAACACTTCACATACTCAGGAAATGTTTTTATCTCCTTTACAGTATCAGAATAGGGCCTGCAAGGCCTTGGGCCTACTTCCAGCCTCCTGGCACCAGTTTTTCTGATACTTGTGACATTTGCAGGTGTGAGGCTTCAAGGGGATGAAGTCGCACCTTCTACCCAGGGTCATGGAGCTCTGCGCAGGGTAAGATTTCAGGGTTCACCCCAGGCTTGAGCTGTGAAAATAAAACACTTCACATACTCAGGAAATGTTTTTATCTCCTTTACAGTATCAGAATAGGGCCTGCAAGGCCTTGGGCCTACTTCCAGCCTCCTGGCACCAGTTTTTCTGATACTTGTGACATTTGCAGGTGTTAGGCTTCAAGGGGATGAAGTCGCACCTTCTACCCAGGGTCATGGAGCTCCGCGCAGGGTAAGATTTCAGGGTTCACCCCAGGCTTGAGCTGTGAAAATAAAACACTTCACATACTCAGGAAAGTGTTTTTATCTCCTTTACAGTATCAGAATAGGGCCTGCAAGGCCTTGGGCCTACTTCCAGCCTCCTGGCACCAGTTTTACTGATACTTGTGACATTTGTAGGTGTTAGGCTTCAAGGGGATAAAGTCGCACCTTCTACCCAGGGTTATGGAGCTCCGCGCAGGGTAAGATTTCAGGGTTCACCCCAGGCTTGAGCTGTGAAAATAAAACACTTCACATACTCAAGAAAGTGTTTTTATCTCCTTTACAGTATCAATATAGGGCCTGCAAGGCCTTGGGCCTACTTCCAGCCTCCTGGCACCAGTTTTTCTGATACTTGTGACATTTGCAGGTGTTAGGCTTTAAGGGGATAAAGTCGCACCTTCTACCCAGGGTTATGGAACTCCGCGCAGGGTGAGATTTCAGGGACCACCCCTGGATGGAAGTGTGAAAATAAAACACTTCACATACTCAGGAAAGTGTATTTAGCTACTTTACAGTATCAGAATAAGGCCTGCAAGGCCTTGGACCTACTTCCAGCCTCCTGGCACCAGTTTTACTGATACTTGTGACATTTGCAGGTGTTAGGCTTCAAGGGCATGAAGTCGCACCTTCTACCCAGGGTTATGGAGCTCCGCGCAGGGTAAGATTTCAGGTTTCGCCCCTGGCTAGAGGTGTGAAAATAAAACACTTCACATGCTCAGGAAAGTTTATTTAACTCCTTTACAGTATCAGAATAAGGCCTGCAAGGCCTTGGCACTACTTCCAGCCTCCTGGCTCCAGTTTTACTGATAGTTGTGACATTTTCAGGTGTTATGCTTCAACGGGATGAAGTCGCACCTTCTACCCAGGGATATGGAGCTCCGCGCAGGGTGAGATTTCAGGGTTCACCCCTGGCTCGAGGTGTGAAAACAAAACACTTCACATACACAGTAAAGTGTATTTAACCCCTTTACAGTATCAGAACAAGGCCTGCAAGGCCTTGAGCCTACGTCCAGCCTCCTGGCACCAGCTTTACTGATACTTGTGACATTTGTAGGTGTTAGGCTTCAAGGGGATGAAGTCGCACCTTCTACCCAGGGTTATGGAACTCCGCGCAGGGTGAGATTTCAGGGACCACCCCTGGATGGAAGTGTGAAAATAAAACACTTCACATACTCAGGAAAGTGTATTTAGCTACTTTACAGTATCAGAATAAGGCCTGCAAGGCCTTGGGCCTACTTCCAGCCTCCTGGCACCAGTTTTACTGATACTTGTGACATTTGCAGGTGTTAGGCTTCAAGGGGATGAAGTCGCACCTTCTACCCAGGGTCATGGAGCTCCGCGCAGGGTAAGATTTCAGGTTTCACCCCTGGCTGGAGGTGTGAAAACAAAACACTTCACATACTCAGCAAAGTGTATTTAACCCCTTTGCAGTATCAGAACAAGGCCTGCAAGGCCTTGGGCCTACCTCCAGCCTCCAGGCACCAATTTTACTGATACTTGTGACATTTGCAGGTGTTAGGCTTCAAGGGGGTGAAGTCGCACCTTCTACCCAGGGTCATGGAGCTCCGCGCAGGCTGAGATTTCAGGGACCACCCCTGGATGGAAGTGTGAAAATAAAACACTTCACATGCTCAGGAAAGTTTATTTAACTCCTTTACAGTATCAGAATAAGGCCTGCAAGGCCTTGGCACTACTTCCAGCCTCCTGGCTCCAGTTTTACTGATAGTTGTGACATTTTCAGGTGTTATGCTTCAACGGGATGAAGTCGCACCTTCTACCCAGGGATATGGAGCTCCGCGCAGGGTGAGATTTCAGGGTTCACCCCTGGCTCGAGGTGTGAAAACAAAACACTTCACATACACAGTAAAGTGTATTTAACCCCTTTACAGTATCAGAACAAGGCCTGCAAGGCCTTGGGCCTACTTCCAGCTTCCTGGCACCAGTTTTACTGATACTTGTGACATTTGCAGGTGTTAGGCTTCAAGGGGATGAAGTCGCTCCTTCTACCCAGGGTTATGGAGCTCCGCGCAGGGTGAGATTTCAAGGTTCACCCCTGGCTGGAGGTGTGAAAATAAAACACTTCTCATACTCAGGAAAGTGTATTTAACTCCTTTACAGTATCAGAATAAGGCCTACAAGGCCTTGGGCCTACATCTAGCCTCCTGGCACCAGTTCTACTGATACTTGTGACATTTGCAGGTGTTAGGCTTCAAGGGGATAAAGTCGCACCTTCTACCCAGGATTGTGGAGCTCCGCGCAGGGTAAGATTTCAGGGTTCACCCGAGGCTTGAGCTGTGAAAATAAAACACTTCACATACTCAGGAAATGTTTTTATCTCCTTTACAGTATCAGAATAGGGCCTGCAAGGCCTTGGGCCTACTTCCAGCCTCCTGGCACCAGTTTTTCTGATACTTGTGACATTTGCATGTGTTAGGCTTCAAGGGGATGAAGTCGCACCTTCTACCCAGGGTCATGGAGCTCCGCGCGGGGTAAGATTTCAGGGTTCACCCCAGGCTTGAGCTGTGAAAATAAAACACTTCACATACTCAGGAAAGTGTTTTTATCTCCTTTACAGTATCAGAATAGGGCCTGCAAGGCCTTGGGCCTACTTCCAGCCTCCTGGCACCAGTTTTACTGATACTTGTGACATTTGTAGGTGTTAGGCTTCAAGGGGATAAAGTCGCATCTTCTACCCAGGGTTATGGAGCTCCGCGCAGGGTAAGATTTCAGGTTTCACCCCTGGCTGGAGGTGTGAAAACAAAAAACTTCACATACTCAGTAAAGTGTATTTAACCCCTGTACAGTATCAGAATAGGGCCTGCAAGGCCTTGGGCCTACTTCCAGCCTCCTGGCACCAGTTTTACTGATACTTGTGACATTTGTAGGTGTTAGGCTTAAAGGGGATGAAGTTGCTCCTTCTACCCAGGATAATGGAGCTCCGCGCAGGGTAAGATTTCAGGGTTCAACCCTGGTTGCAGGTGTGAAAATAAAACACTTCACATACTCAGGAAAGTGTATTTAACTCCTTTACAGTATCACAATAAGGCCAGCAAGGCCTTGGGCCTACTTCCAGCCTCCTGGCACCAGTTTTACTGATACTTGTGACATTTGCAGGTGTTAGGCTTCAAGGGGATGAAGTCGCACCTTCTACCCAGGGTTATGGAGCTCCGCGCAGGGTAAGATTTCAGGGTTCACCCCAGGCTTGAGCTGTGAAAATAAAACACTTCACATACTCAAAGTGTTTTTATCTCCTTTACAGTATCAATATAGGGCCTGCAAGGCCTTGGGCCTACTTCCAGCCTCCTGGCACCCGTTTTTCTGATACTTGTGACATTTGCAGGTGTTAGGCTTTAAGGGGATAAAGTCGCACCTTCTACCCAGGGTCATGGAGCTCCGCGCAGGGTAAGATTTCAGGGTTCACCCCTGGCTCGAGGTGTGAAAACAAAACACTTCACATACACAGTAAAGTGTATTTAACCCCTGTACAGTATCAGAACAAGGCCTGCAAGGCATTGAGCCTACTTCCAGCCTCCTGGCACCAGCTTTACTGATACTTGTGACATTTGTAGGTGTTAGGCTTCAAGGGGATGAAGTCGCACCTTCTACCCAGGGTTATGGAACTCCGCGCAGGGTGAGATTTCAGGGACCACCCCTGGATGGAAGTGTGAAAATAAAACACTTCACATACTCAGGAAAGTGTATTTAGCTACTTTACAGTATCAGAATAAGGCCTGCAAGGCCTTGGGCCTACTTCCAGCCTCCTGGCACCAGTTTTACTGATACTTGTGACATTTGTAGGTGTTAGGCTTCAAGGGGATGAAGTCGCACCTTCTACCCAGGGTTATGGAGCTCCGCGCAGGGCAAGATTTCAGGTTTCGCCCCTGGCTAGAGGTGTGAAAATAAAACACTTCACATGCTCAGGAAAGTTTATTTAACTCCTTTACAGTATCAGAATAAGGCCTGCAAGGCCTTGGCACTACTTCCAGCCTCCTGGCTCCAGTTTTACTGATAGTTGTGACATTTTCAGGTGTTATGCTTCAACGGGATGAAGTCGCACCTTCTACCCAGGGATATGGAGCTCCGCGCAGGGTGAGATTTCAGGGTTCACCCCTGGCTCGAGGTGTGAAAACAAAACACTTCACATACACAGTAAAGTGTATTTAACCCCTTTACAGTATCAGAACAAGGCCTGCAAGGCCTTGGGCCTACTTCCAGCTTCCTGGCACCAGTTTTACTGATACTTGTGACATTTGCAGGTGTTAGGCTTCAAGGGGATGAAGTCGCACCTTCTACCCAGGGTTATGGAACTCCGCGCAGGGTGAGATTTCAGGGACCACCCCTGGATGGAAGTGTGAAAATAAAACACTTCACATACTCAGGAAAGTGTATTTAGCTACTTTACAGTATCAGAATAAGGCCTGCAAGGCCTTGGACCTACTTCCAGCCTCCTGGCACCAGTTTTACTGATACTTGTGACATTTGCAGGTGTTAGGCTTCAAGGGCATGAAGTCGCACCTTCTAACCAAGGTTTTGGAGCTCCGCGCAGGGTAAGATTTCAGGTTTCGCCCCTGGCTAGAGGTGTGAAAATAAAACACTTCACATGCTCAGGAAAGTTTATTTAACTCCTTTACAGTATCAGAATAAGGCCTGCAAGGCCTTGGCACTACTTCCAGCCTCCTGGCTCCAGTTTTACTGATAGTTGTGACATTTTCAGGTGTTATGCTTCAACGGGATGAAGTCGCACCTTCTACCCAGGGATATGGAGCTCCGCGCAGGGTGAGATTTCAGGGTTCACCCCTGGCTCGAGGTGTGAAAACAAAACACTTCACATACACAGTAAAGTGTATTTAACCCCTTTACAGTATCAGAACAAGGCCTGCAAGGCCTTGGGCCTACTTCCAGCTTCCTGGCACCAGTTTTACTGATACTTGTGACATTTGCAGGTGTTCGGCTTCAAGGGGATGAAGTCGCACCTTCTACCCAGGTTTATGGAGCTCCGCGCAGGGTGAGATTTCAGGGTTCACCCCTGGCTGGAGGTGTGAAAATAAAACACTTCTCATACTCAGGAAAGTGTATTTAACTCCTTTACAGTATCAGAATAAGGCCTGCAAGGCCTTGGGCCTACATCTAGCCTCCTGGCACCAGTTCTACTGATACTTGTGACATTTGCAGGTGTTAGGCTTCAAGGGGATAAAGTCGCACCTTCTACCCAGGATTATGGAGCTCCGCGCAGGGTAAGATTTCAGGGTTCACCCGAGGCTTGAGCTGTGAAAATAAAACACTTCACATACTCAGGAAATGTTTTTATCTCCTTTACAGTATCAGAATAGGGCCTGCAAGGCCTTGGGCCTACTTCCAGCCTCCTGGCACCAGTTTTTCTGATACTTGTGACATTTGCAGGTGTGAGGCTTCAAGGGGATGAAATCGCACCTTCTACCCAGGGTCATGGAGCTCTGCGCAGGGTAAGATTTCAGGGTTCACCCCAGGCTTGAGCTGTGAAAATAAAACACTTCACATACTCAGGAAATGTTTTTATCTCCTTTACAGTATCAGAATAGGGCCTGCATGGCCTTGGGCCTACTTCCAGCCTCCTCGCACCAGTTTTTCTGATACTTGTGACATTTGCAGGTGTTAGGCTTCAAGGGGATGAAGTCGCACCTTCTACCCAGGGTCATGGAGCTCCGCGCAGGGTAAGATTTCAGGGTTCACCCCAGGCTTGAGCTGTGAAAATAAAACACTTCACATACTCAGGAAAGTGTTTTTATCTCCTTTACAGTATCAGAATAGGGCCTGCAAGGCCTTGGGCCTACTTCCAGCCTCCTGGCACCAGTTTTACTGATACTTGTGACATTTGTAGGTGTTAGGCTTCAAGGGGATAAAGTCGCACCTTCTACCCAGGGTTATGGAGCTCCGCGCAGGGTAAGATTTCAGGGTTCACCCCAGGCTTGAGCTGTGAAAATAAAACACTTCACATACTCAAGAAAGTGTTTTTATCTCCTTTACAGTATCAATATAGGGCCTGCAAGGCCTTGGGCCTACTTCCAGCCTCCTGGCACCAGTTTTTCTGATACTTGTGACATTTGCAGGTGTTAGGCTTTAAGGGGATAAAGTCGCACCTTCTACCCAGGGTTATGGAACTCCGCGCAGGGTGAGATTTCAGGGACCACCCCTGGATGGAAGTGTGAAAATAAAACACTTCACATACTCGGAAAGTGTATTTAGCTACTTTACAGTATCAGAATAAGGCCTGCAAGGCCTTGGGCCTACTTCCAGCCTCCTGGCACCAGTTTTACTGATACTTGTGACATTTGCAGGTGTTAGGCTTCAAGGGGATGAAGTCGCACCTTCTACCCAGGGTCATGGAGCTCCGCGCAGGGTAAGATTTCAGGTTTCACCCCTGGCTGGAGGTGTGAAAACAAAACACTTCACATACTCAGCAAAGTGTATTTAACCCCTTTGCAGTATCAGAACAAGGCCTGCAAGGCCTTGGGCCTACCTCCAGCCTCCAGGCACCAATTTTACTGATACTTGTGACATTTGCAGGTGTTAGGCTTCAAGGGGGTGAAGTCGCACCTTCTACCCAGGGTCATGGAGCTCCGCGCAGGGTAAGATTTCAGGTTTCACCCCTGGCTGGAGGTGTGATAATAAAACACTTCACATACTCAGGAAAGTGTATTTAACTCCTTTACAGTATCAGAATAAGGCCTGCAAGGCCTTGGCACTACTTCCAGCCTCCTGGCTCCAGTTTTACTGATAGTTGTGACATTTTCAGGTGTTATGCTACAACGGGATGAAGTCGCACCTTCTACCCGGGGATATGGAGCTCCGTGCAGGGTGAGATTTCAGGGTTCACCCCTGGCTCGAGGTGTGAAAACAAAACACTTCACATACACAGTAAAGTGTATTTAACCCCTTTACAGTATCAGAACAAGGCCTGCAAGGCCTTGAGCCTACTTCCAGCCTCCTGGCACCAGCTTTACTGATACTTGTGACATTTGTAGGTGTTAGGCTTCAAGGGGATGAAGTCGCACCTTCTACCCAGGGTTATGGAACTCCGCGCAGGCTGAGATTTCAGGGACCACCCCTGGATGGAAGTGTGAAAATAAAACACTTCACATACTCAGGAAAGTGTATTTATCTCCTTTACAGTATCAGAATAAGGCCTGCAAGGCCTTGGGCCTACTTCCAGCCTCCTGGCACCAGTTTTACTGATACTTGTGACATTTGCAGGTGTTAGGCTTCAAGGGGATGAAGTCGCACCTTCTACCCAGGGTTATGGAGCTCCGCGCAGGGTAAGATTTCAGGTTTCGCCCCTGGCTAGAGGTGTGAAAATAAAACACTTCACATGCTCAGGAAAGTTTATTTAACTCCTTTACAGTATCAGAATACGGCCTGCAAGGCCTTGGCACTACTTCCAGCCTCCTGGCTCCAGTTTTACTGATAGTTGTGACATTTTCAGGTGTTATGCTTCAACGGGATGAAGTCGCACCTTCTACCCAGGGATATGGAGCTCCGCGCAGGGTGAGATTTCAGGGTTCACCCCTGGCTCGAGGTGTGAAAACAAAACACTTCACATACACAGTAAAGTGTATTTAACCCCTTTACAGTATCAGAACAAGGCCTGCAAGGCCTTGGGCCTACTTCCAGCTTCCTGGCACCAGTTTTACTGATACTTGTGACATTTGCAGGTGTCGGGCTTCAAGGGGATGAAGTCGCTCCTTCTACCCAGGGTTATGGAGCTCCGCGCAGGGTGAGATTTCAAGGTTCACCCCTGGCTGGAGGTGTGAAAATAAAACACTTCTCATACTCAGGAAAGTGTATTTAACTCCTTTACAGTATCAGAATAAGGCCTACAAGGCCTTGGGCCTACATCTAGCCTCCTGGCACCAGTTCTACTGATACTTGTGACATTTGCAGGTGTTAGGCTTCAAGGGGATAGAGTCGCACCTTCTACCCAGGATTGTGGAGCTCCGCGCAGGGTAAGATTTCAGGGTTCACCCGAGGCTTGAGCTGTGAAAATAAAACACTTCACATACTCAGGAAATGTTTTTATCTCCTTTACAGTATCAGAATAGGGCCTGCAAGGCCTTGGGCCTACTTCCAGCCTCCTGGTATCAGTTTTTCTGATACTTGTGACATTTGCATGTGTTAGGCTTCAAGGGGATGAAGTCGCACCTTCTACCCAGGGTCATGGAGCTCCGCGCAGGGTAAGATTTCAGGGTTCACCCCAGGCTTGAGCTGTGAAAATAAAACACTTCACATACTCAGGAAAGTGTTTTTATCTCCTTTACACTATCAGAATAGGGCCTGCAAGGCCTTGGGCCTACTTCCAGCCTCCTGGCACCAGTTTTACTGATACTTGTGACATTTGTAGGTGTTAGGCTTCAAGGGGATAAAGTCGCATCTTCTACCCAGGGTTATGGAGCTCCGCGCAGGGTAAGATTTCAGGTTTCACCCCTGGCTGGAGGTGTGAAAACAAAAAACTTCACATACTCAGTAAAGTGTATTTAACCCCTGTACAGTATCAGAACAAGTCCTGCAAGGCCTTGGGCCTACTTCCAGCCTCCTGGCACCAGTTTTACTCATACTTGTGACATTTGTAGGTGTTAGGCTTAAAGGGGATGAAGTTGCTCCTTCTACCCAGGATTATGGAGCTCCGCGCAGGGTAAGATTTCAGGGTTCACCCCTGGTTGCAGGTGTGAAAATAAAACACTTCACATACTCAGGAAAGTGTATTTAACTCCTTTACAGTATCACAATAAGGCCAGCAAGGCCTTGGGCCTACTTCCAGCCTCCTGGCACCAGTTTTACTGATACTTGTGACATTTGCAGGTGTTTGTCTTCAAGGGGATGAAGTCGCACATTCTACCCAGGGTTATGGAGCTCCGCGCAGGGTAAGATTTCAGGGTTCACCCCAGGCTTGAGCTGTGAAAATAAAACACTTCACATACTCAAAGTGTTTTTATCTCCTTTACAGTATCAATATAGGGCCTGCAAGGCCTTGGGCCTACTTCCAGCCTCCTGGCACCCGTTTTTCTGATACTTGTGACATTTGCAGGTGTTATACTTTAAGGGGATAAAGTCGCACCTTCTACCCAGGGTCATGGAGCTCCGCGCAGGGTAAGATTTCAGGGTTCACCCCTGGCTCGAGGTGTGAAAACAAAACACTTCACATACACAGTAAAGTGTATTTAACCCCTGTACAGTATCAGAACAAGGCCTGCAAGGCCTTGAGCCTACGTCCAGCCTCCTGGCACCAGCTTTACTGATACTTGTGACATTTGTAGGTGTTAGGCTTCAAGGGGATGAAGTCGCACCTTCTACCCAGGGTTATGGAACTCCGCGCAGGGTGAGATTTCAGGGACCACCCCTGGATGGAAGTGTGAAAATAAAACACTTCACATACTCAGGAAAGTGTATTTAGCTACTTTCCAGTATCAGAATAAGGCCTGCAAGGCCTTGGGCCTACTTCCAGCCTCCTGGCACCAGTTTTACTGATACTTGTGACATTTGTAGGTGTTAGGCTTCAAGGGGATGAAGTCGCACCTTCTACCCAGGGTTATGGAACTCCGCGCAGGCTGAGATTTCAGGGACCACCCCTGGATGGAAGTGTGAAAATAAAACACTTCACATACTCAGGAAAGTGTATTTATCTCCTTTACAGTATCAGAATAAGGCCTGCAAGGCCTTGGGCCTACTTCCAGCCTCCTGGCACCAGTTTTACTGATACTTGTGACATTTGCAGGTGTTAGGCTTCAAGGGGATGAAGTCGCACCTTCTACCCAGGGTTATGGAGCTCCGCGCAGGGCAAGATTTCAGGTTTCGCCCCTGGCGAGAGGTGTGAAAATAAAACACTTCACATGCTCAGGAAAGTTTATTTAACTCCTTTACAGTATCAGAATAAGGCCTGCAACGCCTTGGCACTACTTCCAGCCTCCTGGCTCCAGTTTTACTGATAGTTGTGACATTTTCAGGTGTTATGCTTCAACGGGATGAAGTCGCACCTTCTACCCAGGGATATGGAGCTCCGCGCAGGGTGAGATTTCAGGGTTCACCCCTGGCTCGAGGTGTGAAAACAAAACACTTCACATACACAGTAAAGTGTATTTAACCCCTTTACAGTATCAGAACAAGGCCTGCAAGGCCTTGGGCCTACTTCCAGCTTCCTGGCACCAGTTTTACTGATACTTGTGACATTTGCAGGTGTTAGGCTTCAAGGGGATGAAGTCGCACCTTCTACCCAGGGTTATGGAACTCCGCGCAGGGTGAGATTTCAGGGACCACCCCTGGATGGAAGTGTGAAAATAAAACACTTCACATACTCAGGAAAGTGTATTTAGCTACTTTACAGTATCAGAATAAGGCCTGCAAGGCCTTGGGCCTACTTCCAGCCTCCTGGCACCAGTTTTACTGATACTTGTGACATTTGCAGGTGTTAGGCTTCAAGGGGATGAAGTCGCACCTTCTACCCAGGGTCATGGAGCTCCGCGCAGGGTAAGATTTCAGGGTTCACCCCTGGCTCGAGGTGTGAAAACAAAACACTTCACATACACAGTAAAGTGTATTTAACCCCTGTACAGTATCAGAACAAGGCCTGCAAGGCCTTGAGCCTACTTCCAGCCTCCTGGCACCAGCTTTACTGATACTTGTGACATTTGTAGGTGTTAGGCTTCAAGGGGATGAAGTCGCACCTTCTACCCAGGGTTATGGAACTCCGCGCAGGCTGAGATTTCAGGGACCACCCCTGGATGGAAGTGTAAAAATAAAACACTTCACATACTCATGAAAGTGTATTTATCTCCTTTACAGTATCAGAATAAGGCCTGCAAGGCCTTGGGCCTACTTCCAGCCTCCTGGCACCAGTTTTACTGATACTTGTGACATTTGCAGGTGTTAGGCTTCAAGGGGATGAAGTCGCACCTTCTACCCAGGGTTATGGAGCTCCGCGCAGGGTAAGATTTCAGGTTTCGCCCCTGGCTAGAGGTGTGAAAATAAAACACTTCACATGCTCAGGAAAGTTTATTTAACTCCTTTACAGTATCAGAATAAGGCCTGCAAGGCCTTGGCACTACTTCCAGCCTCCTGGCTCCAGTTTTACTGATAGTTGTGACATTTTCAGGTGTTATGCTTCAACGGGATGAAGTCGCACCTTCTACCCAGGGATATGGAGCTCCGCGCAGGGTGAGATTTCAGGGTTCACCCCTGGCTCGAGGTGTGAAAACAAAACACTTCACATACTCAGGAAAGTGTTTTTATCTCCTTTACAGTATCAGAATAGGGCCTGCAAGGCCTTGGGCCTACTTCCAGCCTCCTGGCACCAGTTTTACTGATACTTGTGACATTTGTAGGTGTTAGGCTTCAAGGGGATAAAGTCGCACCTTCTACCCAGGGTTATGGAGCTCCGCGCAGGGTGAGATTTCAGGGACCACCCCTGGATGGAAGTGTGAAAATAAAACACTTCACATACTCAGGAAAGTGTATTTAGCTACTTTACAGTATCAGAATAAGGCCTGCAAGGCCTTGGGCCTACTTCCAGCCTCCTGGCACCAGTTTTACTGATACTTGTGACATTTGCAGGTGTTAGGCTTCAAGGGGATGAAGTCGCACCTTCTACCCAGGGTCATGGAGCTCCGCGCAGGGTAAGATTTCAGGTTTCACCCCTGGCTGGAGGTGTGAAAACAAAACACTTCACATACTCAGCAAAGTGTATTTAACCCCTTTGCAGTATCAGAACAAGGCCTGCAAGGCCTTGGGCCTACCTCCAGCCTCCAGGCACCAATTTTACTGATACTTGTGACATTTGCAGGTGTTAGGCTTCAAGGGGGTGAAGTCGCACCTTCTACCCAGGGTCATGGAGCTCCGCGCAGGCTGAGATTTCAGGGACCACCCCTGGATGGAAGTGTGAAAATAAAACACTTCACATGCTCAGGAAAGTTTATTTAACTCCTTTACAGTATCAGAATAAGGCCTGCAAGGCCTTGGCACTACTTCCAGCCTCCTGGCTCCAGTTTTACTGATACTTGTGACATTTGCAGGTGTCGGGCTTCAAGGGGATGAAGTCGCTCCTTCTACCCAGGGTTATGGAGCTCCGCGCAGGGTGAGATTTCAAGGTTCACCCCTGGCTGGAGGTGTGAAAATAAAACACTTCTCATACTCAGGAAAGTGTATTTAACTCCTTTACAGTATCAGAATAAGGCCTACAAGGCCTTGGGCCTACATCTAGCCTCCTGGCACCAGTTCTACTGATACTTGTGACATTTGCAGGTGTTAGGCTTCAAGGGGATAGAGTCGCACCTTCTACCCAGGATTGTGGAGCTCCGCGCAGGGTAAGATTTCAGGGTTCACCCGAGGCTTGAGCTGTGAAAATAAAACACTTCACATACTCAGGAAATGTTTTTATCTCCTTTACAGTATCAGAATAGGGCCTGCAAGGCCTTGGGCCTACTTCCAGCCTCCTGGTATCAGTTTTTCTGATACTTGTGACATTTGCATGTGTTAGGCTTCAAGGGGATGAAGTCGCACCTTCTACCCAGGGTCATGGAGCTCCGCGCAGGGTAAGATTTCAGGGTTCACCCCAGGCTTGAGCTGTGAAAATAAAACACTTCACATACTCAGGAAAGTGTTTTTATCTCCTTTACAGTATCAGAATAGGGCCTGCAAGGCCTTGGGCCTACTTCCAGCCTCCTGGCACCAGTTTTACTGATACTTGTGACATTTGTAGGTGTTAGGCTTCAAGGGGATAAAGTCGCATCTTCTACCCAGGGTTATGGAGCTCCGCGCAGGGTAAGATTTCAGGTTTCACCCCTGGCTGGAGGTGTGAAAACAAAAAACTTCACATACTCAGTAAAGTGTATTTAACCCCTGTACAGTATCAGAACAAGTCCTGCAAGGCCTTGGGCCTACTTCCAGCCTCCTGGCACCAGTTTTACTCATACTTGTGACATTTGTAGGTGTTAGGCTTAAAGGGGATGAAGTTGCTCCTTCTACCCAGGATTATGGAGCTCCGCGCAGGGTAAGATTTCAGGGTTCACCCCTGGTTGCAGGTGTGAAAATAAAACACTTCACATACTCAGGAAAGTGTATTTAACTCCTTTACAGTATCACAATAAGGCCAGCAAGGCCTTGGGCCTACTTCCAGCCTCCTGGCACCAGTTTTACTGATACTTGTGACATTTGCAGGTGTTAGTCTTCAAGGGGATGAAGTCGCACCTTCTACCCAGGGTTATGGAGCTCCGCGCAGGGTAAGATTTCAGGGTTCACCCCAGGCTTGAGCTGTGAAAATAAAACACTTCACATACTCAAAGTGTCTTTATCTCCTTTACAGTATCAATATAGGGCCTGCAAGGCCTTGGGCCTACTTCCAGCCTCCTGGCACCCGTTTTTCTGATACTTGTGACATTTGCAGGTGTTATACTTTAAGGGGATAAAGTCGCACCTTCTACCCAGGGTCATGGAGCTCCGCGCAGGGTAAGATTTCAGGGTTCACCCCTGGCTCGAGGTGTGAAAACAAAACACTTCACATACACAGTAAAGTGTATTTAACCCCTGTACAGTATCAGAACAAGGCCTGCAAGGCCTTGAGCCTACGTCCAGCCTCCTGGCACCAGCTTTACTGATACTTGTGACATTTGTAGGTGTTAGGCTTCAAGGGGATGAAGTCGCACCTTCTACCCAGGGTTATGGAACTCCGCGCAGGGTGAGATTTCAGGGACCACCCCTGGATGGAAGTGTGAAAATAAAACACTTCACATACTCAGGAAAGTGTATTTAGCTACTTTACAGTATCAGAATAAGGCCTGCAAGGCCTTGGGCCTACTTCCAGCCTCCTGGCACCAGTTTTACTGATACTTGTGACATTTGTAGGTGTTAGGCTTCAAGGGGATGAAGTCGCACCTTCTACCCAGGGTTATGGAACTCCGCGCAGGCTGAGATTTCAGGGACCACCCCTGGATGGAAGTGTGAAAATAAAACACTTCACATACTCAGGAAAGTGTATTTATCTCCTTTACAGTATCAGAATAAGGCCTGCAAGGCCTTGGGCCTACTTCCAGCCTCCTGGCACCAGTTTTACTGATACTTGTGACATTTGCAGGTGTTAGGCTTCAAGGGGATGAAGTCGCACCTTCTACCCAGGGTTATGGAGCTCCGCGCAGGGCAAGATTTCAGGTTTCGCCCCTGGCGAGAGGTGTGAAAATAAAACACTTCACATGCTCAGGAAAGTTTATTTAACTCCTTTACAGTATCAGAATAAGGCCTGCAACGCCTTGGCACTACTTCCAGCCTCCTGGCTCCAGTTTTACTGATAGTTGTGACATTTTCAGGTGTTATGCTTCAACGGGATGAAGTCGCACCTTCTACCCAGGGATATGGAGCTCCGCGCAGGGTGAGATTTCAGGGTTCACCCCTGGCTCGAGGTGTGAAAACAAAACACTTCACATACACAGTAAAGTGTATTTAACCCCTTTACAGTATCAGAACAAGGCCTGCAAGACCTTGGGCCTACTTCCAGCTTCCTGGCACCAGTTTTACTGATACTTGTGACATTTGCAGGTGTTAGGCTTCAAGGGGATGAAGTCGCACCTTCTACCCAGGGTTATGGAACTCCGCGCAGGGTGAGATTTCAGGGACCACCCCTGGATGGAAGTGTGAAAATAAAACACTTCACATACTCAGGAAAGTGTATTTAGCTACTTTACAGTATCAGAATAAGGCCTGCAAGGCCTTGGGCCTACTTCCAGCCTCCTGGCACCAGTTTTACTGATACTTGTGACATTTGCAGGTGTTAGGCTTCAAGGGGATGAAGTCGCACCTTCTACCCAGGGTCATGGAGCTCCGCGCAGGGTAAGATTTCAGGGTTCACCCCTGGCTCGAGGTGTGAAAACAAAACACTTCACATACACAGTAAAGTGTATTTAACCCCTGTACAGTATCAGAACAAGGCCTGCAAGGCCTTGAGCCTACTTCCAGCCTCCTGGCACCAGCTTTACTGATACTTGTGACATTTGTAGGTGTTAGGCTTCAAGGGGATGAAGTCGCACCTTCTACCCAGGGTTATGGAACTCCGCGCAGGCTGAGATTTCAGGGACCACCCCTGGATGGAAGTGTAAAAATAAAACACTTCACATACTCATGAAAGTGTATTTATCTCCTTTACAGTATCAGAATAAGGCCTGCAAGGCCTTGGGCCTACTTCCAGCCTCCTGGCACCAGTTTTACTGATACTTGTGACATTTGCAGGTGTTAGGCTTCAAGGGGATGAAGTCGCACCTTCTACCCAGG
The DNA here is from genome assembly GCF_964204655.1 of Triturus cristatus. Taxonomy (NCBI): domain Eukaryota; kingdom Metazoa; phylum Chordata; class Amphibia; order Caudata; family Salamandridae; genus Triturus; species Triturus cristatus. The sequence goes on from NC_140587.1 coordinate 36,701,349, forward strand.
GTTATGGAGCTCCGCGCAGGGTAAGATTTCAGGTTTCGCCCCTGGCTAGAGGTGTGAAAATAAAACACTTCACATGCTCAGGAAAGTTTATTTAACTCCTTTACAGTATCAGAATAAGGCCTGCAAGGCCTTGGCACTACTTCCAGCCTCCTGGCTCCAGTTGTACTGATAGTTGTGACATTTTCAGGTGTTATGCTTCAACGGGATGAAGTCGCACCTTCTACCCAGGGATATGGAGCTCCGCGCAGGGTGAGATTTCAGGGTTCACCCCTGGCTCGAGGTGTGAAAACAAAACACTTCACATACTCAGGAAAGTGTTTTTATCTCCTTTACAGTATCAGAATAGGGCCTGCAAGGCCTTGGGCCTACTTCCAGCCTCCTGGCACCAGTTTTACTGATACTTGTGACATTTGTAGGTGTTAGGCTTCAAGGGGATAAAGTCGCACCTTCTACCCAGGGTTATGGAGCTCCGCGCAGGGTGAGATTTCAGGGACCACCCCTGGATGGAAGTGTGAAAATAAAACACTTCACATACTCAGGAAAGTGTATTTAGCTACTTTACAGTATCAGAATAAGGCCTGCAAGGCCTTGGGCCTACTTCCAGCCTCCTGGCACCAGTTTTACTGATACTTGTGACATTTGCAGGTGTTAGGCTTCAAGGGGATGAAGTCGCACCTTCTACCCAGGGTCATGGAGCTCCGCGCAGGGTAAGATTTCAGGTTTCACCCCTGGCTGGAGGTGTGAAAACAAAACACTTCACATACTCAGCAAAGTGTATTTAACCCCTTTGCAGTATCAGAACAAGGCCTGCAAGGCCTTGGGCCTACCTCCAGCCTCCAGGCACCAATTTTACTGATACTTGTGACATTTGCAGGTGTTAGGCTTCAAGGGGGTGAAGTCGCACCTTCTACCCAGGGTCATGGAGCTCCGCGCAGGCTGAGATTTCAGGGACCACCCCTGGATGGAAGTGTGAAAATAAAACACTTCACATGCTCAGGAAAGTTTATTTAACTCCTTTACAGTATCAGAATAAGGCCTGCAAGGCCTTGGCACTACTTCCAGCCTCCTGGCTCCAGTTTTACTGATAGTTGTGACATTTTCAGGTGTTATGCTTCAACGGGATGAAGTCGCACCTTCTACCCAGGGATATGGAGCTCCGCGCAGGGTGAGATTTCAGGGTTCACCCCTGGCTCGAGGTGTGAAAACAAAACACTTCACATACACAGTAAAGTGTATTTAACCCCTTTACAGTATCAGAACAAGGCCTGCAAGGCCTTGGGCCTACTTCCAGCTTCCTGGCACCAGTTTTACTGATACTTGTGACATTTGCAGGTGTTAGGCTTCAAGGGGATGAAGTCGCTCCTTCTACCCAGGGTTATGGAGCTCCGCGCAGGGTGAGATTTCAAGGTTCACCCCTGGCTGGAGGTGTGAAAATAAAACACTTCTCATACTCAGGAAAGTGTATTTAACTCCTTTACAGTATCCGAATAAGGCCTACAAGGCCTTGGGCCTACATCTAGCCTCCTGGCACCAGTTCTACTGATACTTGTGACATTTGCAGGTGTTAGGCTTCAAGGGGATAAAGTCGCACCTTCTACCCAGGATTGTGGAGCTCCGCGCAGGGTAAGATTTCAGGGTTCACCCGAGGCTTGAGCTGTGAAAATAAAACACTTCACATACTCAGGAAATGTTTTTATCTCCTTTACAGTATCAGAATAGGGCCTGCAAGGCCTTGGGCCTACTTCCAGCCTCCTGGCACCAGTTTTTCTGATACTTGTGACATTTGCATGTGTTAGGCTTCAAGGGGATGAAGTCGCACCTTCTACCCAGGGTCATGGAGCTCCGCGCGGGGTAAGATTTCAGGGTTCACCCCAGGCTTGAGCTGTGAAAATAAAACACTTCACATACTCAGGAAAGTGTTTTTATCTCCTTTACAGTATCAGAATAGGGCCTGCAAGGCCTTGGGCCTACTTCCAGCCTCCTGGCACCAGTTTTACTGATACTTGTGACATTTGTAGGTGTTAGGCTTCAAGGGGATAAAGTCGCATCTTCTACCCAGGGTTATGGAGCTCCGCGCAGGGTAAGATTTCAGGTTTCACCCCTGGCTGGAGGTGTGAAAACAAAAAACTTCACATACTCAGTAAAGTGTATTTAACCCCTGTACAGTATCAGAACAAGGCCTGCAAGGCCTTGGGCCTACTTCCAGCCTCCTGGCACCAGTTTTACTCATACTTGTGACATTTGTAGGTGTTAGGCTTAAAGGGGATGAAGTTGCTCCTTCTACCCAGGATTATGGAGCTCCGCGCAGGGTAAGATTTCAGGGTTCACCCCTGGTTGCAGGTGTGAAAATAAAACACTTCACATACTCAGGAAAGTGTATTTAACTCCTTTACAGTATCACAATAAGGCCAGCAAGGCCTTGGGCCTACTTCCAGCCTCCTGGCACCAGTTTTACTGATACTTGTGACATTTGCAGGTGTTAGGCTTCAAGGGGATGAAGTCGCACCTTCTACCCAGGGTTATGGAGCTCCGCGCAGGGTAAGATTTCAGGGTTCACCCCAGGCTTGAGCTGTGAAAATAAAACACTTCACATACTCAAAGTGTTTTTATCTCCTTTACAGTATCAATATAGGGCCTGCAAGGCCTTGGGCCTACTTCCAGCCTCCTGGCACCCGTTTTTCTGATACTTGTGACATTTGCAGGTGTTAGGCTTTAAGGGGATAAAGTCGCACCTTCTACCCAGGGTCATGGAGCTCCGCGCAGGGTAAGATTTCAGGGTTCACCCCTGGCTCGAGGTGTGAAAACAAAACACTTCACATACACAGTAAAGTGTATTTAACCCCTGTACAGTATCAGAACAAGGCCTGCAAGGCCTTGAGCCTACTTCCAGCCTCCTGGCACCAGCTTTACTGATACTTGTGACATTTGTAGGTGTTAGGCTTCAAGGGGATGAAGTCGCACCTTCTACCCAGGGTTATGGAACTCCGCGCAGGGTGAGATTTCAGGGACCACCCCTGGATGGAAGTGTGAAAATAAAACACTTCACATACTCAGGAAAGTGTATTTAGCTACTTTACAGTATCAGAATAAGGCCTGCAAGGCCTTGGGCCTACTTCCAGCCTCCTGGCACCAGTTTTACTGATACTTGTGACATTTGTAGGTGTTAGGCTTCAAGGGGATGAAGTCGCACCTTCTACCCAGGGTTATGGAGCTCCGCGCAGGGCAAGATTTCAGGTTTCGCCCCTGGCTAGAGGTGTGAAAATAAAACACTTCACATGCTCAGGAAAGTTTATTTAACTCCTTTACAGTATCAGAATAAGGCCTGCAAGGCCTTGGCACTACTTCCAGCCTCCTGGCTCCAGTTTTACTGATAGTTGTGACATTTTCAGGTGTTATGCTTCAACGGGATGAAGTCGCACCTTCTACCCAGGGATATGGAGCTCCGCGCAGGGTGAGATTTCAGGGTTCACCCCTGGCTCGAGGTGTGAAAACAAAACACTTCACATACACAGTAAAGTGTATTTAACCCCTTTACAGTATCAGAACAAGGCCTGCAAGGCCTTGGGCCTACTTCCAGCTTCCTGGCACCAATTTTACTGATACTTGTGACATTTGCAGGTGTTAGGCTTCAAGGGGATGAAGTCGCACCTTCTACCCAGGGTTATGGAACTCCGCGCAGGGTGAGATTTCAGGGACCACCCCTGGATGGAAGTGTGAAAATAAAACACTTCACATACTCAGGAAAGTGTATTTAGCTACTTTACAGTATCAGAATAAGGCCTGCAAGGCCTTGGACCTACTTCCAGCCTCCTGGCACCAGTTTTACTGATACTTGTGACATTTGCAGGTGTTAGGCTTCAAGGGGATGAAGTCGCACCTTCTACCCAGGGTCATGGAGCTCCGCGCAGGTTAAGATTTCAGGGACCACCCCTGGATGGAAGTGTAAAAATAAAACACTTCACATACTCATGAAAGTGTATTTATCTCCTTTACAGTATCAGAATAAGGCCTGCAAGGCCTTGGGCCTACTTCCAGCCTCCTGGCACAAGTTTTACTGATACTTGTGACATTTGCAGGTGTTAGGCTTCAAGGGGATGAAGTCGCACCTTCTACCCAGGGTTATGGAGCTTCGCGCAGGGTAAGATTTCAGGTTTCGCCCCTGGCTAGAGGTGTGAAAATAAAACACTTCACATGCTCAGGAAAGTTTATTTAACTCCTTTACAGTATCAGAATAAGGCCTGCAAGGCCTTGGGCCTACATCTAGCCTCCTGGCACCAGTTCTACTGATACTTGTGACATTTGCAGGTGTTAGGCTTCAAGGGGATAAAGTCGCACCTTCTACCCAGGATTATGGAGCTCCGCGCAGGGTAAGATTTCAGGGTTCACCCGAGGCTTGAGCTGTGAAAATAAAACACTTCACATACTCAGGAAATGTTTTTATCTCCTTTACAGTATCAGAATAGGGCCTGCAAGGCCTTGGGCCTACTTCCAGCCTCCTGGCACCAGTTTTTCTGATACTTGTGACATTTGCAGGTGTGAGGCTTCAAGGGGATGAAGTCGCACCTTCTACCCAGGGTCATGGAGCTCTGCGCAGGGTAAGATTTCAGGGTTCACCCCAGGCTTGAGCTGTGAAAATAAAACACTTCACATACTCAGGAAATGTTTTTATCTCCTTTACAGTATCAGAATAGGGCCTGCAAGGCCTTGGGCCTACTTCCAGCCTCCTGGCACCAGTTTTTCTGATACTTGTGACATTTGCAGGTGTTAGGCTTCAAGGGGATGAAGTCGCACCTTCTACCCAGGGTCATGGAGCTCCGCGCAGGGTAAGATTTCAGGGTTCACCCCAGGCTTGAGCTGTGAAAATAAAACACTTCACATACTCAGGAAAGTGTTTTTATCTCCTTTACAGTATCAGAATAGGGCCTGCAAGGCCTTGGGCCTACTTCCAGCCTCCTGGCACCAGTTTTACTGATACTTGTGACATTTGTAGGTGTTAGGCTTCAAGGGGATAAAGTCGCACCTTCTACCCAGGGTTATGGAGCTCCGCGCAGGGTAAGATTTCTGGGTTCACCCCAGGCTTGAGCTGTGAAAATAAAACACTTCACATACTCAAGAAAGTGTTTTTATCTCCTTTACAGTATCAATATAGGGCCTGCAAGGCCTTGGGCCTACTTCCAGCCTCCTGGCACCAGTTTTTCTGATACTTGTGACATTTGCAGGTGTTAGGCTTTAAGGGGATAAAGTCGCACCTTCTACCCAGGGTTATGGAACTCCGCGCAGGGTGAGATTTCAGGGTCCACCCCTGGATGGAAGTGTGAAAATAAAACACTTCACATACTCAGGAAAGTGTATTTAGCTACTTTACAGTATCAGAATAAGGCCTGCAAGGCCTTGGGCCTACTTCCAGCCTCCTGGCACCAGTTTTACTGATACTTGTGACATTTGCAGGTGTTAGGCTTCAAGGGGATGAAGTCGCACCTTCTACCCAGGGTCATGGAGCTCCGCGCAGGGTAAGATTTCAGGTTTCACCCCTGGCTGGAGGTGTGAAAACAAAACACTTCACATACTCAGCAAAGTGTATTTAACCCCTTTGCAGTATCAGAACAAGGCCTGCAAGGCCTTGGGCCTACTTCCAGCCTCCTGGCACAAGTTTTACTGATACTTGTGACATTTGCAGGTGTTAGGCTTCAAGGGGATGAAGTCGCACCTTCTACCCAGGGTTATGGAGCTTCGCGCAGGGTAAGATTTCAGGTTTCGCCCCTGGCTAGAGGTGTGAAAATAAAACACTTCACATGCTCAGGAAAGTTTATTTAACTCCTTTACAGTATCAGAATAAGGCCTGCAAGGCCTTGGGCCTACATCTAGCCTCCTGGCACCAGTTCTACTGATACTTGTGACATTTGCAGGTGTTAGGCTTCAAGGGGATAAAGTCGCACCTTCTACCCAGGATTATGGAGCTCCGCGCAGGGTAAGATTTCAGGGTTCACCCGAGGCTTGAGCTGTGAAAATAAAACACTTCACATACTCAGGAAATGTTTTTATCTCCTTTACAGTATCAGAATAGGGCCTGCAAGGCCTTGGGCCTACTTCCAGCCTCCTGGCACCAGTTTTTCTGATACTTGTGACATTTGCAGGTGTGAGGCTTCAAGGGGATGAAGTCGCACCTTCTACCCAGGGTCATGGAGCTCTGCGCAGGGTAAGATTTCAGGGTTCACCCCAGGCTTGAGCTGTGAAAATAAAACACTTCACATACTCAGGAAATGTTTTTATCTCCTTTACAGTATCAGAATAGGGCCTGCAAGGCCTTGGGCCTACTTCCAGCCTCCTGGCACCAGTTTTTCTGATACTTGTGACATTTGCAGGTGTTAGGCTTCAAGGGGATGAAGTCGCACCTTCTACCCAGGGTCATGGAGCTCCGCGCAGGGTAAGATTTCAGGGTTCACCCCAGGCTTGAGCTGTGAAAATAAAACACTTCACATACTCAGGAAAGTGTTTTTATCTCCTTTACAGTATCAGAATAGGGCCTGCAAGGCCTTGGGCCTACTTCCAGCCTCCTGGCACCAGTTTTACTGATACTTGTGACATTTGTAGGTGTTAGGCTTCAAGGGGATAAAGTCGCACCTTCTACCCAGGGTTATGGAGCTCCGCGCAGGGTAAGATTTCTGGGTTCACCCCAGGCTTGAGCTGTGAAAATAAAACACTTCACATACTCAAGAAAGTGTTTTTATCTCCTTTACAGTATCAATATAGGGCCTGCAAGGCCTTGGGCCTACTTCCAGCCTCCTGGCACCAGTTTTTCTGATACTTGTGACATTTGCAGGTGTTAGGCTTTAAGGGGATAAAGTCGCACCTTCTACCCAGGGTTATGGAACTCCGCGCAGGGTGAGATTTCAGGGTCCACCCCTGGATGGAAGTGTGAAAATAAAACACTTCACATACTCAGGAAAGTGTATTTAGCTACTTTACAGTATCAGAATAAGGCCTGCAAGGCCTTGGGCCTACTTCCAGCCTCCTGGCACCAGTTTTACTGATACTTGTGACATTTGCAGGTGTTAGGCTTCAAGGGGATGAAGTCGCACCTTCTACCCAGGGTCATGGAGCTCCGCGCAGGGTAAGATTTCAGGTTTCACCCCTGGCTGGAGGTGTGAAAACAAAACACTTCACATACTCAGCAAAGTGTATTTAACCCCTTTGCAGTATCAGAACAAGGCCTGCAAGGCCTTGGGCCTACCTCCAGCCTCCAGGCACCAATTTTACTGATACTTGTGACATTTGCAGGTGTTAGGCTTCAAGGGGGTGAAGTCGCACCTTCTACCCAGGGTCATGGAGCTCCGCGCAGGGTAAGATTTCAGGTTTCACCCCTGGCTGGAGGTGTGATAATAAAACACTTCACATACTCAGGAAAGTGTATTTAACTCCTTTACAGTATCAGAATAAGTCCTGCAAGGCCTTGGCACTACTTCCAGCCTCCTGGCTCCAGTTTTACTGATAGTTGTGACATTTTCAGGTGTTATGCTACAACGGGATGAAGTCGCACCTTCTACCCAGGGATATGGAGCTCCGTGCAGGGTGAGATTTCAGGGTTCACCCCTGGCTCGAGGTGTGAAAACAAAACACTTCACATACACAGTAAAGTGTATTTATCTCCTTTACAGTATCAGAATAAGGCCTGCAAGGCCTTGAGCCTACTTCCAGCCTCCTGGCACCAGCTTTACTGATACTTGTGACATTTGCAGGTGTTAGGCTTCAAGGGGATGAAGTCGCACCTTCTACCCAGGGTTATGGAGCTCCGCGCAGGGTAAGATTTCAGGTTTCGCCCCTGGCTAGAGGTGTGAAAATAAAACACTTCACATGCTCAGGAAAGTTTATTTAACTCCTTTACAGTATCAGAATAAGGCCTGCAAGGCCTTGGGCCTACTTCCAGCTTCCTGGCACCAGTTTTACTGATACTTGTGACATTTGCAGGTGTTAGGCTTCAAGGGGATGAAGTCGCACCTTCTACCCAGGGTTATGGAACTCCGCGCAGGGTGAGATTTCAGGGACCACCCCTGGATGGAAGTGTGAAAATAAAACACTTCACATACTCAGGAAAGTGTATTTAGCTACTTTACAGTATCAGAATAAGGCCTGCAAGGCCTTGGGCCTACTTCCAGCCTCCTGGCACCAGTTTTACTGATACTTGTGACATTTGCAGGTGTTAGGCTTCAAGGGGATGAAGTCGCACCTTCTACCCAGGGTCATGGAGCTCCGCGCAGGGTAAGATTTCAGGGTTCACCCCTGGCTCGAGGTGTGAAAACAAAACACTTCACATACACAGTAAAGTGTATTTAACCCCTGTACAGTATCAGAACAAGGCCTGCAAGGCCTTGAGCCTACTTCCAGCCTCCTGGCACCAGCTTTACTGATACTTGTGACATTTGTAGGTGTTAGGCTTCAAGGGGATGAAGTCGCACCTTCTACCCAGGGTTATGGAACTCCGCGCAGGCTGAGATTTCAGGGACCACCCCTGGATGGAAGTGTAAAAATAAAACACTTCACATACTCATGAAAGTGTATTTATCTCCTTTACAGTATCAGAATAAGGCCTGCAAGGCCTTGGGCCTACTTCCAGCCTCCTGGCACCAGTTTTACTGATACTTGTGACATTTGCAGGTGTTAGGCTTCAAGGGGATGAAGTCGCACCTTCTACCCAGGGTTATGGAGCTCCGCGCAGGGTAAGATTTCAGGTTTCGCCCCTGGCTAGAGGTGTGAAAATAAAACACTTCACATGCTCAGGAAAGTTTATTTAACTCCTTTACAGTATCAGAATAAGGCCTGCAAGGCCTTGGCACTACTTCCAGCCTCCTGGCTCCAGTTGTACTGATAGTTGTGACATTTTCAGGTGTTATGCTTCAACGGGATGAAGTCGCACCTTCTACCCAGGGATATGGAGCTCCGCGCAGGGTGAGATTTCAGGGTTCACCCCTGGCTCGAGGTGTGAAAACAAAACACTTCACATACTCAGGAAAGTGTTTTTATCTCCTTTACAGTATCAGAATAGGGCCTGCAAGGCCTTGGGCCTACTTCCAGCCTCCTGGCACCAGTTTTACTGATACTTGTGACATTTGTAGGTGTTAGGCTTCAAGGGGATAAAGTCGCACCTTCTACCCAGGGTTATGGAGCTCCGCGCAGGGTGAGATTTCAGGGACCACCCCTGGATGGAAGTGTGAAAATAAAACACTTCACATACTCAGGAAAGTGTATTTAGCTACTTTACAGTATCAGAATAAGGCCTGCAAGGCCTTGGGCCTACTTCCAGCCTCCTGGCACCAGTTTTACTGATACTTGTGACATTTGCAGGTGTTAGGCTTCAAGGGGATGAAGTCGCACCTTCTACCCAGGGTCATGGAGCTCCGCGCAGGGTAAGATTTCAGGTTTCACCCCTGGCTGGAGGTGTGAAAACAAAACACTTCACATACTCAGCAAAGTGTATTTAACCCCTTTGCAGTATCAGAACAAGGCCTGCAAGGCCTTGGGCCTACCTCCAGCCTCCAGGCACCAATTTTACTGATACTTGTGACATTTGCAGGTGTTAGGCTTCAAGGGGGTGAAGTCGCACCTTCTACCCAGGGTCATGGAGCTCCGCGCAGGCTGAGATTTCAGGGACCACCCCTGGATGGAAGTGTGAAAATAAAACACTTCACATGCTCAGGAAAGTTTATTTAACTCCTTTACAGTATCAGAATAAGGCCTGCAAGGCCTTGGCACTACTTCCAGCCTCCTGGCTCCAGTTTTACTGATAGTTGTGACATTTTCAGGTGTTATGCTTCAACGGGATGAAGTCGCACCTTCTACCCAGGGATATGGAGCTCCGCGCAGGGTGAGATTTCAGGGTTCACCCCTGGCTCGAGGTGTGAAAACAAAACACTTCACATACACAGTAAAGTGTATTTAACCCCTTTACAGTATCAGAACAAGGCCTGCAAGGCCTTGGGCCTACTTCCAGCTTCCTGGCACCAGTTTTACTGATACTTGTGACATTTGCAGGTGTTAGGCTTCAAGGGGATGAAGTCGCTCCTTCTACCCAGGGTTATGGAGCTCCGCGCAGGGTGAGATTTCAAGGTTCACCCCTGGCTGGAGGTGTGAAAATAAAACACTTCTCATACTCAGGAAAGTGTATTTAACTCCTTTACAGTATCCGAATAAGGCCTACAAGGCCTTGGGCCTACATCTAGCCTCCTGGCACCAGTTCTACTGATACTTGTGACATTTGCAGGTGTTAGGCTTCAAGGGGATAAAGTCGCACCTTCTACCCAGGATTGTGGAGCTCCGCGCAGGGTAAGATTTCAGGGTTCACCCGAGGCTTGAGCTGTGAAAATAAAACACTTCACATACTCAGGAAATGTTTTTATCTCCTTTACAGTATCAGAATAGGGCCTGCAAGGCCTTGGGCCTACTTCCAGCCTCCTGGCACCAGTTTTTCTGATACTTGTGACATTTGCATGTGTTAGGCTTCAAGGGGATGAAGTCGCACCTTCTACCCAGGGTCATGGAGCTCCGCGCGGGGTAAGATTTCAGGGTTCACCCCAGGCTTGAGCTGTGAAAATAAAACACTTCACATACTCAGGAAAGTGTTTTTATCTCCTTTACAGTATCAGAATAGGGCCTGCAAGGCCTTGGGCCTACTTCCAGCCTCCTGGCACCAGTTTTACTGATACTTGTGACATTTGTAGGTGTTAGGCTTCAAGGGGATAAAGTCGCATCTTCTACCCAGGGTTATGGAGCTCCGCGCAGGGTAAGATTTCAGGTTTCACCCCTGGCTGGAGGTGTGAAAACAAAAAACTTCACATACTCAGTAAAGTGTATTTAACCCCTGTACAGTATCAGAACAAGGCCTGCAAGGCCTTGGGCCTACTTCCAGCCTCCTGGCACCAGTTTTACTCATACTTGTGACATTTGTAGGTGTTAGGCTTAAAGGGGATGAAGTTGCTCCTTCTACCCAGGATTATGGAGCTCCGCGCAGGGTAAGATTTCAGGGTTCACCCCTGGTTGCAGGTGTGAAAATAAAACACTTCACATACTCAGGAAAGTGTATTTAACTCCTTTACAGTATCACAATAAGGCCAGCAAGGCCTTGGGCCTACTTCCAGCCTCCTGGCACCAGTTTTACTGATACTTGTGACATTTGCAGGTGTTAGGCTTCAAGGGGATGAAGTCGCACCTTCTACCCAGGGTTATGGAGCTCCGCGCAGGGTAAGATTTCAGGGTTCACCCCAGGCTTGAGCTGTGAAAATAAAACACTTCACATACTCAAAGTGTTTTTATCTCCTTTACAGTATCAATATAGGGCCTGCAAGGCCTTGGGCCTACTTCCAGCCTCCTGGCACCCGTTTTTCTGATACTTGTGACATTTGCAGGTGTTAGGCTTTAAGGGGATAAAGTCGCACCTTCTACCCAGGGTCATGGAGCTCCGCGCAGGGTAAGATTTCAGGGTTCACCCCTGGCTCGAGGTGTGAAAACAAAACACTTCACATACACAGTAAAGTGTATTTAACCCCTGTACAGTATCAGAACAAGGCCTGCAAGGCCTTGAGCCTACTTCCAGCCTCCTGGCACCAGCTTTACTGATACTTGTGACATTTGTAGGTGTTAGGCTTCAAGGGGATGAAGTCGCACCTTCTACCCAGGGTTATGGAACTCCGCGCAGGGTGAGATTTCAGGGACCACCCCTGGATGGAAGTGTGAAAATAAAACACTTCACATACTCAGGAAAGTGTATTTAGCTACTTTACAGTATCAGAATAAGGCCTGCAAGGCCTTGGGCCTACTTCCAGCCTCCTGGCACCAGTTTTACTGATACTTGTGACATTTGTAGGTGTTAGGCTTCAAGGGGATGAAGTCGCACCTTCTACCCAGGGTTATGGAGCTCCGCGCAGGGCAAGATTTCAGGTTTCGCCCCTGGCTAGAGGTGTGAAAATAAAACACTTCACATGCTCAGGAAAGTTTATTTAACTCCTTTACAGTATCAGAATAAGGCCTGCAAGGCCTTGGCACTACTTCCAGCCTCCTGGCTCCAGTTTTACTGATAGTTGTGACATTTTCAGGTGTTATGCTTCAACGGGATGAAGTCGCACCTTCTACCCAGGGATATGGAGCTCCGCGCAGGGTGAGATTTCAGGGTTCACCCCTGGCTCGAGGTGTGAAAACAAAACACTTCACATACACAGTAAAGTGTATTTAACCCCTTTACAGTATCAGAACAAGGCCTGCAAGGCCTTGGGCCTACTTCCAGCTTCCTGGCACCAATTTTACTGATACTTGTGACATTTGCAGGTGTTAGGCTTCAAGGGGATGAAGTCGCACCTTCTACCCAGGGTTATGGAACTCCGCGCAGGGTGAGATTTCAGGGACCACCCCTGGATGGAAGTGTGAAAATAAAACACTTCACATACTCAGGAAAGTGTATTTAGCTACTTTACAGTATCAGAATAAGGCCTGCAAGGCCTTGGACCTACTTCCAGCCTCCTGGCACCAGTTTTACTGATACTTGTGACATTTGCAGGTGTTAGGCTTCAAGGGGATGAAGTCGCACCTTCTACCCAGGGTCATGGAGCTCCGCGCAGGTTAAGATTTCAGGGACCACCCCTGGATGGAAGTGTAAAAATAAAACACTTCACATACTCATGAAAGTGTATTTATCTCCTTTACAGTATCAGAATAAGGCCTGCAAGGCCTTGGGCCTACTTCCAGCCTCCTGGCACAAGTTTTACTGATACTTGTGACATTTGCAGGTGTTAGGCTTCAAGGGGATGAAGTCGCACCTTCTACCCAGGGTTATGGAGCTTCGCGCAGGGTAAGATTTCAGGTTTCGCCCCTGGCTAGAGGTGTGAAAATAAAACACTTCACATGCTCAGGAAAGTTTATTTAACTCCTTTACAGTATCAGAATAAGGCCTGCAAGGCCTTGGGCCTACATCTAGCCTCCTGGCACCAGTTCTACTGATACTTGTGACATTTGCAGGTGTTAGGCTTCAAGGGGATAAAGTCGCACCTTCTACCCAGGATTATGGAGCTCCGCGCAGGGTAAGATTTCAGGGTTCACCCGAGGCTTGAGCTGTGAAAATAAAACACTTCACATACTCAGGAAATGTTTTTATCTCCTTTACAGTATCAGAATAGGGCCTGCAAGGCCTTGGGCCTACTTCCAGCCTCCTGGCACCAGTTTTTCTGATACTTGTGACATTTGCAGGTGTGAGGCTTCAAGGGGATGAAGTCGCACCTTCTACCCAGGGTCATGGAGCTCTGCGCAGGGTAAGATTTCAGGGTTCACCCCAGGCTTGAGCTGTGAAAATAAAACACTTCACATACTCAGGAAATGTTTTTATCTCCTTTACAGTATCAGAATAGGGCCTGCAAGGCCTTGGGCCTACTTCCAGCCTCCTGGCACCAGTTTTTCTGATACTTGTGACATTTGCAGGTGTTAGGCTTCAAGGGGATGAAGTCGCACCTTCTACCCAGGGTCATGGAGCTCCGCGCAGGGTAAGATTTCAGGGTTCACCCCAGGCTTGAGCTGTGAAAATAAAACACTTCACATACTCAGGAAAGTGTTTTTATCTCCTTTACAGTATCAGAATAGGGCCTGCAAGGCCTTGGGCCTACTTCCAGCCTCCTGGCACCAGTTTTACTGATACTTGTGACATTTGTAGGTGTTAGGCTTCAAGGGGATAAAGTCGCACCTTCTACCCAGGGTTATGGAGCTCCGCGCAGGGTAAGATTTCTGGGTTCACCCCAGGCTTGAGCTGTGAAAATAAAACACTTCACATACTCAAGAAAGTGTTTTTATCTCCTTTACAGTATCAATATAGGGCCTGCAAGGCCTTGGGCCTACTTCCAGCCTCCTGGCACCAGTTTTTCTGATACTTGTGACATTTGCAGGTGTTAGGCTTTAAGGGGATAAAGTCGCACCTTCTACCCAGGGTTATGGAACTCCGCGCAGGGTGAGATTTCAGGGTCCACCCCTGGATGGAAGTGTGAAAATAAAACACTTCACATACTCAGGAAAGTGTATTTAGCTACTTTACAGTATCAGAATAAGGCCTGCAAGGCCTTGGGCCTACTTCCAGCCTCCTGGCACCAGTTTTACTGATACTTGTGACATTTGCAGGTGTTAGGCTTCAAGGGGATGAAGTCGCACCTTCTACCCAGGGTCATGGAGCTCCGCGCAGGGTAAGATTTCAGGTTTCACCCCTGGCTGGAGGTGTGAAAACAAAACACTTCACATACTCAGCAAAGTGTATTTAACCCCTTTGCAGTATCAGAACAAGGCCTGCAAGGCCTTGGGCCTACCTCCAGCCTCCAGGCACCAATTTTACTGATACTTGTGACATTTGCAGGTGTTAGGCTTCAAGGGGGTGAAGTCGCACCTTCTACCCAGGGTCATGGAGCTCCGCGCAGGGTAAGATTTCAGGTTTCACCCCTGGCTGGAGGTGTGATAATAAAACACTTCACATACTCAGGAAAGTGTATTTAACTCCTTTACAGTATCAGAATAAGTCTTGCAAGGCCTTGGCACTACTTCCAGCCTCCTGGCTCCAGTTTTACTGATAGTTGTGACATTTTCAGGTGTTATGCTACAACGGGATGAAGTCGCACCTTCTACCCAGGGATATGGAGCTCCGTGCAGGGTGAGATTTCAGGGTTCACCCCTGGCTCGAGGTGTGAAAACAAAACACTTCACATACACAGTAAAGTGTATTTATCTCCTTTACAGTATCAGAATAAGGCCTGCAAGGCCTTGAGCCTACTTCCAGCCTCCTGGCACCAGCTTTACTGATACTTGTGACATTTGCAGGTGTTAGGCTTCAAGGGGATGAAGTCGCACCTTCTACCCAGGGTTATGGAGCTCCGCGCAGGGTAAGATTTCAGGTTTCGCCCCTGGCTAGAGGTGTGAAAATAAAACACTTCACATGCTCAGGAAAGTTTATTTAACTCCTTTACAGTATCAGAATAAGGCCTGCAAGGCCTTGGCACTACTTCCAGCCTCCTGGCTCCAGTTTTACTGATAGGTGTGACATTTTCAGGTGTTATGCTTCAACGGGATGAAGTCGCACCTTCTACCCAGGGATATGGAGCTCCGCGCAGGGTGAGATTTCAGGGTTCACCCCTGGCTCGAGGTGTGAAAACAAAACACTTCACATACACAGTAAAGTGTATTTAACCCCTTTACAGTATCAGAACAAGGCCTGCAAGGCCTTGGGCCTACTTCCAGCTTCCTGGCACCAATTTTACTGATACTTGTGACATTTTCAGGTGTTATGCTTCAACGGGATGAAGTCGCTCCTTCTACCCAGGGTTATGGAGCTCCGCGCAGGGTGAGATTTCAAGGTTCACCCCTGGCTGGAGGTGTGAAAATAAAACACTTCTCATACTCAGGAAAGTGTATTTAACTCCTTTACAGTATCAGAATAAGGCCTACAAGGCCTTGGGCCTACATCTAGCCTCCTGGCACCAGTTCTACTGATACTTGTGACATTTGCAGGTGTTAGGCTTCAAGGGGATAAAGTCGCACCTTCTACCCAGGATTGTGGAGCTCCGCGCAGGGTAAGATTTCAGGGTTCACCCGAGGCTTGAGCTGTGAAAATAAAACACTTCACATACTCAGGAAATGTTTTTATCTCCTTTACAGTATCAGAATAGGGCCTGCAAGGCCTTGGGCCTACTTCCAGCCTCCTGGCACCAGTTTTTCTGATACTTGTGACATTTGCATGTGTTAGGCTTCAAGGGGATGAAGTCGCACCTTCTACCCAGGGTCATGGAGCTCCGCGCAGGGTAAGATTTCAGGGTTCACCCCAGGCTTGAGCTGTGAAAATAAAACACTTCACATACTCAGGAAAGTGTTTTTATCTCCTTTACAGTATCAGAATAGGGCCTGCAAGGCCTTGGGCCTACTTCCAGCCTCCTGGCACCAGTTTTACTGATACTTGTGACATTTGTAGGTGTTAGGCTTCAAGGGGATAAAGTCGCATCTTCTACCCAGGGTTATGGAGCTCCGCGCAGGGTAAGATTTCAGGTTTCACCCCTGGCTGGAGGTGTGAAAACAAAACACTTCACATACTCAGTAAAGTGTATTTAACCCCTGTACAGTATCAGAACAAGGCCTGCAAGGCCTTGGGCCTACTTCCAGCCTCCTGGCACCAGTTTTACTCATACTTGTGACATTTGTAGGTGTTAGGCTTCAAGGGGATGAAGTTGCACCTTCTACCCAGGATTATGGAGCTCCACGCAGGGTAAGATTTCAGGGTTCACCCCTGGTTGCAGGTGTGAAAATAAAACACTTCACATACTCAGGAAAGTGTATTTAACTCCTTTACAGTATCACAATAAGGCCAGCAAGGCCTTGGGCCTACTTCCAGCCTCCTGGCACCAGTTTTACTGATACTTGTGACATTTGCAGGTGTTAGGCTTCAAGGGGATGAAGTCGCACCTTCTACCCAGGGTTATGGAGCTCCGCGCAGGGTAAGATTTCAGGGTTCACCCCAGGCTTGAGCTGTGAAAATAAAACACTTCACATACTCAAAGTGTTTTTATCTCCTTTACAGTATCAATATAGGGCCTGCAAGGCCTTGGGCCTACTTCCAGCCTCCTGGCACCCGTTTTTCTGATACTTGTGACATTTGCAGGTGTTAGGCTTTAAGGGGATGAAGTCGCACCTTCTACCCAGGGTTATGGAGCTCCGCGCAGGGTAAGATTTCAGGTTTCGCCCCTGGCTAGAGGTGTGAAAATAAAACACTTCACATGCTCAGGAAAGTTTATTTAACTCCTTTACAGTATCAGAATAAGGCCTGCAAGGCCTTGGCACTACTTCCAGCCTCCTGGCTCCAGTTTTACTGATAGTTGTGACATTTTCAGGTGTTATGCTTCAACGGGATGAAGTCGCACCTTCTACCCAGGGATATGGAGCTCCGCGCAGGGTGAGATTTCAGGGTTCCCCCCTGGCTCGAGGTGTGAAAACAAAACACTTCACATACACAGTAAAGTGTATTTAACCCCTTTACAGTATCAGAACAAGGCCTGCAAGGCCTTGGGCCTACTTCCAGCTTCCTGGCACCAGTTTTACTGATACTTGTGACATTTGCAGGTGTTAGGCTTCAAGGGGATGAAGTCGCACCTTCTACCCAGGGTTATGGAACTCCGCGCAGGGTGAGATTTCAGGGACCACCCCTGGATGAAAGTGTGAAAATAAAACACTTCACATACTCAGGAAAGTGTATTTAGCTACTTTACAGTATCAGAATAAGGCCTGCAAGGCCTTGGGCCTACTTCCAGCCTCCTGGCACCAGTTTTACTGATACTTGTGACATTTGCAGGTGTTAGGCTTCAAGGGGATGAAGTCGCACCTTCTACCCAGGGTCATGGAGCTCCGCGCAGGGTAAGATTTCAGGGTTCACCCCTGGCTCGAGGTGTGAAAACAAAACACTTCACATACACAGTAAAGTGTATTTAACCCCTGTACAGTATCAGAACAAGGCCTGCAAGGCCTTGAGCCTCCTTCCAGCCTCCTGGCACCAGCTTTACTGATACTTGTGACATTTGTAGGTGTTAGGCTTCAAGGGGATGAAGTCGCACCTTCTACCCAGGGTTATGGAACTCCGCGCAGGCTGAGATTTCAGGGACCACCCCTGGATGGAAGTGTACAAATAAAACACTTCACATACTCATGAAAGTGTATTTATCTCCTTTACAGTATCAGAATAAGGCCTGCAAGGCCTTGGGCCTACTTCCAGCCTCCTGGCACCAGTTTTACTGATACTTGTGACATTTGCAGGTGTTAGGCTTCAAGGGGATGAAGTCGCACCTTCTACCCAGGGTTATGGAGCTCCGCGCAGGGTAAGATTTCAGGTTTCGCCCCTGGCTAGAGGTGTGAAAATAAAACACTTCACATGCTCAGGAAAGTTTATTTAACTCCTTTACAGTATCAGAATAAGGCCTGCAAGGCCTTGGCACTACTTCCAGCCTCCTGGCTCCAGTTTTACTGATAGTTGTGACATTTTCAGGTGTTATGCTTCAACGGGATGAAGTCGCACCTTCTACCCAGGGATATGGAGCTCCGCGCAGGGTGAGATTTCAGGGTTCACCCCTGGCTCGAGGTGTGAAAACAAAACACTTCACATACACAGTAAAGTGTATTTAACCCCTTTACAGTATCAGAACAAGGCCTGCAAGGCCTTGGGCCTACTTCCAGCTTCCTGGCACCAGTTTTACTGATACTTGTGACATTTGCAGGTGTTCGGCTTCAAGGGGATGAAGTCGCACCTTCTACCCAGGGTTATGGAGCTCCGCGCAGGGTGAGATTTCAGGGTTCACCCCTGGCTGGAGGTGTGAAAATAAAACACTTCTCATACTCAGGAAAGTGTATTTAACTCCTTTACAGTATCAGAATAAGGCCTGCAAGGCCTTGGGCCTACATCTAGCCTCCTGGCACCAGTTCTACTGATACTTGTGACATTTGCAGGTGTTAGGCTTCAAGGGGATAAAGTCGCACCTTCTACCCAGGATTATGGAGCTCCGCGCAGGGTAAGATTTCAGGGTTCACCCGAGGCTTGAGCTGTGAAAATAAAACACTTCACATACTCAGGAAATGTTTTTATCTCCTTTACAGTATCAGAATAGGGCCTGCAAGGCCTTGGGCCTACTTCCAGCCTCCTGGCACCAGTTTTTCTGATACTTGTGACATTTGCAGGTGTGAGGCTTCAAGGGGATGAAGTCGCACCTTCTACCCAGGGTCATGGAGCTCTGCGCAGGGTAAGATTTCAGGGTTCACCCCAGGCTTGAGCTGTGAAAATAAAACACTTCACATACTCAGGAAATGTTTTTATCTCCTTTACAGTATCAGAATAGGGCCTGCAAGGCCTTGGGCCTACTTCCAGCCTCCTGGCACCAGTTTTACTGATACTTGTGACATTTGTAGGTGTTAGGCTTCAAGGGGATAAAGTCGCATCTTCTACCCAGGGTTATGGAGCTCCGCGCAGGGTAAGATTTCAGGTTTCACCCCTGGCTGGAGGTGTGAAAACAAAACACTTCACATACTCAGTAAAGTGTATTTAACCCCTGTACAGTATCAGAACAAGGCCTGCAAGGCCTTGGGCCTACTTCCAGCCTCCTGGCACCAGTTTTACTCATACTTGTGACATTTGTAGGTGTTAGGCTTCAAGGGGATGAAGTTGCACCTTCTACCCAGGATTATGGAGCTCCGCGCAGGGTAAGATTTCAGGGTTCACCCCTGGTTGCAGGTGTGAAAATAAAACACTTCACATACTCAGGAAAGTGTATTTAACTCCTTTACAGTATCACAATAAGGCCAGCAAGGCCTTGGGCCTACTTCCAGCCTCCTGGCACCAGTTTTACTGATACTTGTGACATTTGCAGGTGTTAGGCTTTAAGGGGATGAAGTCGCACCTTCTACCCAGGGTTATGGAGCTCCGCGCAGGGTAAGATTTCAGGGTTCACCCCAGGCTTGAGCTGTGAAAACAAAACACTTCACATACACAGTAAAGTGTATTTAACCCCTGTACAGTATCAGAACAAGGCCTGCAAGGCCTTGAGCCTACTTCCAGCCTCCTGGCACCAGCTTTACTGATACTTGTGACATTTGTAGGTGTTAGGCTTCAAGGGGATGAAGTCGCACCTTCTACCCAGGGTTATGGAACTCCGCGCAGGGTGAGATTTCAGGGACCACCCCTGGATGGAAGTGTGAAAATAAAACACTTCACATACTCAGGAAAGTGTATTTAGCTACTTTACAGTATCAGAATAAGGCCTGCAAGGCCTTGGGCCTACTTCCAGCCTCCTGGCACCAGTTTTACTGATACTTGTGACATTTGTAGGTGTTAGGCTTCAAGGGGATGAAGTCGCACCTTCTACCCAGGGTTATGGAACTCCGCGCAGGCTGAGATTTCAGGGACCACCCCTGGATGGAAGTGTGAAAATAAAACACTTCACATACTCAGGAAAGTGTATTTATCTCCTTTACAGTATCAGAATAAGGCCTGCAAGGCCTTGGGCCTACTTCCAGCCTCCTGGCACCAGTTTTACTGATACTTGTGACATTTGCAGGTGTTAGGCTTCAAGGGGATGAAGTCGCACCTTCTACCCAGGGTTATGGAGCTCCGCGCAGGGTAAGATTTCAGGTTTCGCCCCTGGCTAGAGGTGTGAAAATAAAACACTTCACATGCTCAGGAAAGTTTATTTAACTCCTTTACAGTATCAGAATAAGGCCTGCAAGGCCTTGGCACTACTTCCAGCCTCCTGGCTCCAGTTTTACTGATAGTTGTGACATTTTCAGGTGTTATGCTTCAACGGGATGAAGTCGCACCTTCTACCCGGGGATATGGAGCTCCGCGCAGGGTGAGATTTCAGGGTTCACCCCTGGCTCGAGGTGTGAAAACAAAACACTTCACATACACAGTAAAGTGTATTTAACCCCTTTACAGTATCAGAACAAGGCCTGCAAGGCCTTGGGCCTACTTCCAGCTTCCTGGCACCAGTTTTACTGATACTTGTGACATTTGCAGGTGTTAGGCTTCAAGGGGATGAAGTCGCACCTTCTACCCAGGGTTATGGAACTCCGCGCAGGGTGAGAT
The DNA here is from genome assembly GCF_964204655.1 of Triturus cristatus. Classification (NCBI taxonomy): domain Eukaryota; kingdom Metazoa; phylum Chordata; class Amphibia; order Caudata; family Salamandridae; genus Triturus; species Triturus cristatus. The sequence continues at coordinate 36,721,966 of NC_140587.1, forward strand.
TTCAGGGACCACCCCTGGATGGAAGTGTGAAAATAAAACACTTCACATACTCAGGAAAGTGTATTTAGCTACTGTACAGTATCAGAATAAGGCCTGCAAGGCCTTGGGCCTACTTCCAGCCTCCTGGCACCAGTTTTACTGATACTTGTGACATTTGCAGGTGTTAGGCTTCAAGGGGATGAAGTCGCACCTTCTACCCAGGGTCATGGAGCTCCGCGCAGGGTAAGATTTCAGGGTTCACCCCTGGCTCGAGGTGTGAAAACAAAACACTTCACATACACAGTAAAGTGTATTTAACCCCTGTACAGTATCAGAACAAGGCCTGCAAGGCCTTGAGCCTACTTCCAGCCTCCTGGCACCAGCTTTACTGATAGTTGTGACATTTGTAGGTGTTAGGCTTCAAGGGGATGAAGTCGCACCTTCTACCCAGGGTTATGGAACTCCGCGCAGGCTGAGATTTCAGGGACCACCCCTGGATGGAAGTGTAAAAATAAAACACTTCACATACTCATGAAAGTGTATTTATCTCCTTTACAGTATCAGAATAAGGCCTTGGGCCTACTTCCAGCCTCCTGGCACCAGTTTTACTGATACTTGTGACATTTGCAGGTGTTAGGCTTCAAGGGGATGAAGTCGCACCTTCTACCCAGGGTTATGGAGCTCCGCGCAGGGTAAGATTTCAGGTTTCGCCCCTGGCTAGAGGTGTGAAAATAAAACACTTCACATGCTCAGGAAAGTTTATTTAACTCCTTTACAGTATCAGAATAAGGCCTGCAAGGCCTTGGCACTACTTCCAGCCTCCTGGCTCCAGTTTTACTGATAGTTGTGACATTTTCAGGTGTTATGCTTCAACGGGATGAAGTCGCATCTTCTACCCAGGGATATGGAGCTCCGCGCAGGGTGAGATTTCAGGGTTCACCCCTGGCTCGAGGTGTGAAAACAAAACACTTCACATACACAGTAAAGTGTATTTAACCCCTTTACAGTATCAGAACAAGGCCTGCAAGGCCTTGGGCCTACTTCCAGCCTCCTGGCACCAGTTTTACTGATACTTGTGACATTTGCAGGTGTTCGGCTTCAAGGGGATGAAGTCGCACCTTCTACCCAGGGTTATGGAGCTCCGCGCAGGGTGAGATTTCAGGGTTCACCCGAGGCTTGAGCTGTGAAAATAAAACACTTCACATACTCAGGAAATGTTTTTATCTCCTTTACAGTATCAGAATAGGGCCTGCAAGGCCTTGGGCCTACTTCCAGCCTCCTGGCACCAGTTTTTCTGATACTTGTGACATTTGCAGGTGTGAGGCTTCAAGGGGATGAAGTCGCACCTTCTACCCAGGGTCATGGAGCTCCGCGCAGGGTAAGATTTCAGGGTTCACCCCAGGCTTGAGCTGTGAAAATAAAACACTTCACATACTCAGGAAATGTTTTTATCTCCTTTACAGTATCAGAATAGGGCCTGCAAGGCCTTGGGCCTACTTCCAGCCTCCTGGCACCAGTTTTTCTGATACTTGTGACATTTGCAGGTGTTAGGCTTCAAGGGGATGAAGTCGCACCTTCTACCCAGGGTCATGGAGCTCCGCGCAGGGTAAGATTTCAGGGTTCACCCCAGGCTTGAGCTGTGAAAATAAAACACTTCACATACTCAGGAAAGTGTTTTTATCTCCTTTACAGTATCAGAATAGGGCCTGCAAGGCCTTGGGCCTACTTCCAGCCTCCTGGCACCAGTTTTACTGATACTTGTGACATTTGTAGGTGTTAGGCTTCAAGGGGATAAAGTCGCACCTTCTACCCAGGGTTATGGAGCTCCGCGCAGGGTAAGATTTCAGGGTTCACCCCAGGCTTGAGCTGTGAAAATAAAACACTTCACATACTCAAGAAAGTGTTTTTATCTCCTTTACAGTATCAATATAGGGCCTGCAAGGCCTTGGGCCTACTTCCAGCCTCCTGGCACCAGTTTTTCTGATACTTGTGACATTTGCAGGTGTTAGGCTTTAAGGGGATAAAGTCGCACCTTCTACCCAGGGTTATGGAACTCCGCGCAGGGTGAGATTTCAGGGACCACCCCTGGATGGAAGTGTGAAAATAAAACACTTCACATACTCAGGAAAGTGTATTTAGCTACTTTACAGTATCAGAATAAGGCCTGCAAGGCCTTGGGCCTACTTCCAGCCTCCTGGCACCAGTTTTACTGATACTTGTGACATTTGCAGGTGTTAGGCTTCAAGGGGATGAAGTCGCACCTTCTACCCAGGGTCATGGAGCTCCGCGCAGGGTAAGATTTCAGGTTTCACCCCTGGCTGGAGGTGTGAAAACAAAACACTTCACATACTCAGCAAAGTGTATTTAACCCCTTTGCAGTATCAGAACAAGGCCTGCAAGGCCTTGGGCCTACCTCCAGCCTCCAGGCACCAATTTTACTGATACTTGTGACATTTGCAGGTGTTAGGCTTCAAGGGGGTGAAGTCGCACCTTCTACCCAGGGTCATGGAGCTCCGCGCAGGGTAAGATTTCAGGTTTCACCCCTGGCTGGAGGTGTGATAATAAAACACTTCACATACTCAGGAAATGTTTTTATCTCCTTTACAGTATCAGAATAGGGCCTGCAAGGCCTTGGGCCTACTTCCAGCCTCCTGGCACCAGTTTTTCTGATACTTGTGACATTTGCAGGTGTTAGGCTTCAAGGGGATGAAGTCGCACCTTCTACCCAGGGTCATGGAGCTCCGCGCAGGGTAAGATTTCAGGGTTCACCCCAGGCTTGAGCTGTGAAAATAAAACACTTCACATACTCAGGAAATGTTTTTATCTCCTTTACAGTATCAGAATAGGGCCTGCAAGGCCTTGGGCCTACTTCCAGCCTCCTGGCACCAGTTTTTCTGATACTTGTGACATTTGCAGGTGTTAGGCTTCAAGGGGATGAAGTCGCACCTTCTACCCAGGGTCATGGAGCTCCGCGCAGGGTAAGATTTCAGGGTTCACCCCAGGCTTGAGCTGTGAAAATAAAACACTTCACATACTCAGGAAAGTGTTTTTATCTCCTTTACAGTATCAGAATAGGGCCTGCAAGGCCTTGGGCCTACTTCCAGCCTCCTGGCACCAGTTTTACTGATACTTGTGACATTTGTAGGTGTTAGGCTTCAAGGGGATAAAGTCGCACCTTCTACCCAGGGTTATGGAGCTCCGCGCAGGGTAAGATTTCAGGGTTCACCCCAGGCTTGAGCTGTGAAAATAAAACACTTCACATACTCAAAGTGTTTTTATCTCCTTTACAGTATCAATATAGGGCCTGCAAGGCCTTGGGCCTACTTCCAGCCTCCTGGCACCAGTTTTTCTGATACTTGTGACATTTGCAGGTGTTAGGCTTTAAGGGGATAAAGTCGCACCTTCTACCCCGGGTTATGGAACTCCGCGCAGGGTGAGATTTCAGGGACCACCCCTGGATGGAAGTGTGAAAATAAAACACTTCACATACTCAGGAAAGTGTATTTAGCTTCTTTACAGTATCAGAATAAGGCCTGCAAGGCCTTGGGCCTACTTCCAGCCTCCTGGCACCAGTTTTACTGATACTTGTGACATTTGCAGGTGTTAGGCTTCAAGGGGATGAAGTCGCACCTTCTACCCAGGGTCATGGAGCTCCGCGCAGGGTAAGATTTCAGGTTTCACCCCTGGCTGGAGGTGTGAAAACAAAACACTTCACATACTCAGCAAAGTGTATTTAACCCCTTTGCAGTATCAGAACAAGGCCTGCAAGGCCTTGGGCCTACCTCCAGCCTCCAGGCACCAATTTTACTGATACTTGTGACATTTGCAGGTGTTAGGCTTCAAGGGGGTGAAGTCGCACCTTCTACCCAGGGTCATGGAGCTCCGCGCAGGGTAAGATTTCAGGTTTCACCCCTGGCTGGAGGTGTGATAATAAAACACTTCACATGCTCAGGAAAGTATATTTAACTCCTTTACAGTATCAGAATAGGGCCTGCAAGGCCTTGGGCCTACTTCCAGCCTCCTGGCACCAGTTTTACTGATACTTGTGACCTTTGTAGGTGTTAGGCTTCAAGGGGATAAAGTCGCACCTTCTACCCAGGGTTATGGAGCTCCGCGCACGGTAAGATTTCAGGGTTCACCCCAGGCTTGAGCTGTGAAAATAAAACACTTCACATACTCAAAGTGTTTTTATCTCCTTTACAGTATCAATATAGGGCCTGCAAGGCCTTGGGCCTACTTCCAGCCTCCTGGCACCAGTTTTTCTGATACTTGTGACATTTGCAGGTGTTAGGCTTTAAGGGGATAAAGTCGCACCTTCTACCCCGGGTTATGGAACTCCGCGCAGGGTGAGATTTCAGGGACCACCCCTGGATGGAAGTGTGAAAATAAAACACTTCACATACTCAGGAAAGTGTATTTAGCTTCTTTACAGTATCAGAATAAGGCCTGCAAGGCCTTGGACCTACTTCCAGCCTCCTGGTACCAGTTTTACTGATACTTGTGACATTTGCAGGTGTTAGGCTTCAAGGGGATGAAGTCGCACCTTCTACCCAGGGTCATGGAGCTCCGCGCAGGGTAAGATTTCAGGTTTCACCCCTGGCTGGAGGTGTGAAAACAAAACACTTCACATACTCAGCAAAGTGTATTTAACCCCTTTGCAGTATCAGAACAAGGCCTGCAAGGCCTTGGGCCTACCTCCAGCCTCCAGGCACCAATTTTACTGATACTTGTGACATTTGCAGGTGTTAGGCTTCAAGGGGGTGAAGTCGCACCTTCTACCCAGGGTCATGGAGCTCCGCGCAGGGTAAGATTTCAGGTTTCACCCCTGGCTGGAGGTGTGATAATAAAACACTTCACATGCTCAGGAAAGTATATTTAACTCCTTTACAGTATCAGAATAAGGCCTGCAAGGCCTTGGCACTACTTCCAGCCTCCTGGCACCAGTTTTACTGATAGTTGTGACATTTTCAGGTGTTATGCTTCAACGGGATGAAGTCGCACCTTCTACCCAGGGATATGGAGCTCCGCGCAGGGTGAGATTTCAGGGTTCATCCCTGGCTCGAGGTGTGAAAACAAAACACTTCACATACACAGTAAAGTGTATTTAACCCCTTTACAGTATCAGAACAAGGCCTGCAAGGCCTTGAGCCTACTTCCAGCCTCCTGGCACCAGCTTTACTGATACTTGTGACATTTGTAGGTGTTAGGCTTCAAGGGGATGAAGTCGCACCTTCTACCCAGGGTTATGGAACTCCGCGCAGGCTGAGATTTCAGGGACCACCCCTGGATGGAAGTGTGAAAATAAAACAATTCACATACTCAGGAAAGTGTATTTATCTCCTTTACAGTATCAGAATAAGGCCTGCAAGGCCTTGGGCCTACTTCCAGCCTCCTGGCACCAGTTTTACTGATACTTGTGACATTTGCAGGTGTTAGGCTTCAAGGGGATGAAGTCGCACCTTCTACCCAGGGTTATGGAGCTCCGCGCAGGGTAAGATTTCAGGTTTCGCCCCTGGCTAGAGGTGTGAAAATAAAACACTTCACATGCTCAGGAAAGTTTATTTAACTCCTTTACAGTATCAGAATAAGGCCTGCAAGGCCTTGGCACTACTTCCAGCCTCCTGGCTCCAGTTTTACTGATAGTTGTGACATTTTCAGGTGTTATGCTTCAACGGGATGAAGTCGCACCTTCTACCCAGGGATATGGAGCTCCGCGCAGGGTGAGATTTCAGGGTTCACCCCTGGCTGGAGGTGTGAAAATAAAACACTTCTCATACTCAGGAAAGTGTATTTAACTCCTTTACAGTATCAGAATAAGGCCTGCAAGGCCTTGAGCCTACTTCCAGCCTCCTGGCACCAGCTTTACTGATACTTGTGACATTTGTAGGTGTTAGGCTTCAAGGGGATGAAGTCGCACCTTCTACCCAGGGTCATGGAGCTCCGCGCAGGGTGAGATTTCAGGGTTCAGCACTGGCGGCAGGTGTGAAAATAAAACACTTCACATACTCTGGAAAGTGTATTTAACTCCTTTACAGTATCAGAACAAGGCCTGCAAGGCCTTGGGCCTACTTCCAGCCTCCTGGCACCAGTTTTACTGATACTTGTGACATTTGCAGGTGTTAGACTTCAAGGGGATGAAGTCGCACCTTCTACCCAGGGTCATGGAGCTCCGCGCAGGTTAAAATTTCAGGCTTCACCCCAGGCTTGAGCTGTGAAAATAAAACACTTCACATACTCAGGAAAGTGTTTTTATCTCCTTTACAGTATCAGAATAGGGCCTGCAAGGCCTTGGGCCTACTTCCAGCCTCCTGGCACCAGTTTTACTGATACTTGTGACATTTGTAGGTGTTAGGCTTCAAGGGGATGAAGTCGCACCTTCTACCCCGGTCATGGAGCTCCGCGCAGGGTAAGATTTCAGGCTTCACCCCAGGCTGGAGGTGTGAAAATAAAACACTTCACATACTCAGGAAAGTGTATTTAACTCCTTTACAGTATCAGAAAAAGGCCTGCAAGGCCTTGGGCCTACTTCCAGCCTCCTGGCACCAGTTTTACTGATACTTGTGACATTTGCACAGGTGTTAGGCTTCAAGGGGATGAAGTCGCACCTTCTACCCAGGGTCATGGAGCTCCGCGCAGGGTGAGATATCAGGGTTCACCCCTGGCTGTAGGTGTGAAAATAAAACACTTGACATACTCAGGAAAGTGTATTTAACTCCTTTACAGTATCAGAACAAGGCCTGCAAGGCCTTGGGCCTACTTCCAGCCTCCTGGCACCAGTTTTACTGATACTTGTGACATTTGCAGGTGTTAGGCTTCAAGGGGATGAAGTCGCACCTTCTACCCAGGGTTATGGAACTCCGCGCAGGGTGAGATTTCAGGGTTCACCCCAGGCTTGAGCTGTGAAAATAAAACACTTCACACACTCAGGAAAGTGTATTTAACTCCTTGACAGTATCAGAATAAGGCCTGCAAGGCCTTGGGCCTACTTCCAGCCTCCTGGCACCAGTTTTACTGATACTTGTGACATTTGCAGGTGTTAGGCTTCAAGGGGATGAAGTTGCACCTTCTACCCAGGGTCATGGAGCTCCGCGCAGGGTGAGATATCAGGGTTCACCCCTGGCTGTAGGTGTGAACATAAAACACTTGACATACTCAGGAAAGTGCATTTAACTCCTTTACAGTATCAGAACAAGGCCTGCAAGGCCTTGGGCCTACTTCCAGCCTCCTGGCACCAGTTTTACTGATACTTGTGACATTTGCACAGGTGTTAGGCTTCAAGGGGATGAAGTCGCACCTTCAACCCAGGGTCATGGAGCTCCGCGCAGGGTGAGATATCAGGGTTCACCCCTGGCTGTAGGTGTGAAAATAAAACACTTGACATACTCAGGAAAGTGTATTTAACTCCTTTACAGTATCAGAACAAGGCCTGCAAGGCCTTGGGCCTACTTTCAGCCTCCTGGCACCAGTTTTACTGATACTTGTGACATTTGCAGGTGTTAGGCTTCAAGGGGATGAAGTCGCACCTTCTACCCAGGGTTATGGAACTCCGCGCAGGGTGAGATTTCAGGGTTCACCCCAGGCTTGAGCTGTGAAAATAAAACACTTCACACACTCAGGAAAGTGTATTTAACTCCTTGACAGTATCAGAATAAGGCCTGCAAGGCCTTGGGCCTACTTCCGGCCTCCTGGCACCAGTTTTACTGATACTTGTGACATTTGCAGGTGTTAGGCTTCAAGGGGATGAAGTTGCACCTTCTACCCAGGGTCATGGAGCTCCGCGCAGGGTGAGATATCAGGGTTCACCCCTGGCTGTAGGTGTGAAAATAAAACAATTGACATACTCAGGAAAGTGCATTTAACTCCTTTACAGTATCAGAACAAGGCCTGCAAGGCCTTGGGCCTACTTCCAGCCTCCTGGCACCAGTTTTACTGATACTTGTGACATTTGCAGGTGTTAGGCTTCAAGGGGATGAAGTCGCACCTTCTACCCAGGGTTATGGAACTCCGTGCAGGGTGAGATTTCAGGGTTCACCCCTGGATGGAAGTGTGAACATAAAACACTTCACATACTCAGGAAAGTGTATTTAGCTGCTTTACAGTATCAGAATAAGGCCTGCAAGGCCTTGGACCTACTTCCAGCCTCCTGGCACCAGTTTTACTGATACTTGTGACATTTGTAGGTGTTAGGCTTCAAGGGGATAAAGTCGCACCTTCTACCCAGGATTATGGAGCTCCACGCAGGGTAAGATTTCAGGGGCCACCCCAGGCTTGAGCTGTGAAAATAAAGCACTTCACATACTCAGGAAAGTGTTTTTATCTCCTTTACAGTATCAGAATAGGGCCTGCAAGGCCTTGGGCCTACTTCCAGCCTCCTGGCACCAGTTTTACTGATACTTGTGACATTTGTAGGTGTTAGGCTTCAAGGGGATAAAGTCGCAACTTCTACCCAGGGTTATGGAGATCCGCGCAGGGTAAGATTTCAGGTTTCACCCCTGGCTGGAGGTGTGAAAACAAAACACTTCACATACTCAGTAAAGTGTATTTAACCCCTGTACAGTATCAGAACAAGGCCTGCAAGGCCTTGGGCCTACTTCCAGCCTCCTGGCACCAGTTTTTCTGATACTTGTGACATTTGCAGGTGTTAGGCTTCAAGGGGATGAAGTCGCACCTTCTACCCAGGGTCATGGAGCTCCGCGCAGGGTAAGATTTCAGGGTTCACCCCAGGCTTGAGCTGTGAAAATAAAACACTTCACATACTCAGGAAAGTGTTTTTATCTCCTTTACAGTATCAGAATAGGGCCTGCAAGGCCTTGGGCCTACTTCCAGCCTCCTGGCACCAGTTTTACTGATACTTGTGACATTTGTAGGTGTTAGGCTTCAAGGGGATAAAGTCGCACCTTCTACCCAGGGTTATGGAGCTCCGCGCAGGGTAAGATTTCAGGGTTCACCCCAGGCTTGAGCTGTGAAAATAAAACACTTCACATACTCAAAGTGTTTTTATCTCCTTTACAGTATCAATATAGGGCCTGCAAGGCCTTGGGCCTACTTCCAGCCTCCTGGCACCAGTTTTTCTGATACTTGTGACATTTGCAGGTGTTAGGCTTTAAGGGGATAAAGTCGCACCTTCTACCCCGGGTTATGGAACTCCGCGCAGGGTGAGATTTCAGGGACCACCCCTGGATGGAAGTGTGAAAATAAAACACTTCACATACTCAGGAAAGTGTATTTAGCTTCTTTACAGTATCAGAATAAGGCCTGCAAGGCCTTGGGCCTACTTCCAGCCTCCTGGCACCAGTTTTACTGATACTTGTGACATTTGCAGGTGTTAGGCTTCAAGGGGATGAAGTCGCACCTTCTACCCAGGGTCATGCAGCTCCGCGCAGGGTAAGATTTCAGGTTTCACCCCTGGCTGGAGGTGTGAAAACAAAACACTTCACATACTCAGCAAAGTGTATTTAACCCCTTTGCAGTATCAGAACAAGGCCTGCAAGGCCTTGGGCCTACCTCCAGCCTCCAGGCACCAATTTTACTGATACTTGTGACATTTGCAGGTGTTAGGCTTCAAGGGGGTGAAGTCGCACCTTCTACCCAGGGTCATGGAGCTCCGCGCAGGGTAAGATTTCAGGTTTCACCCCTGGCTGGAGGTGTGATAATAAAACACTTCACATGCTCAGGAAAGTATATTTAACTCCTTTACAGTATCAGAATAGGGCCTGCAAGGCCTTGGGCCTACTTCCAGCCTCCTGGCACCAGTTTTACTGATACTTGTGACCTTTGTAGGTGTTAGGCTTCAAGGGGATAAAGTCGCACCTTCTACCCAGGGTTATGGAGCTCCGCGCACGGTAAGATTTCAGGGTTCACCCCAGGCTTGAGCTGTGAAAATAAAACACTTCACATACTCAAAGTGTTTTTATCTCCTTTACAGTGTCAATATAGGGCCTGCAAGGCCTTGGGCCTACTTCCAGCCTCCTGGCACCAGTTTTTCTGATACTTGTGACATTTGCAGGTGTTAGGCTTTAAGGGGATAAAGTCGCACCTTCTACCCCGGGTTATGGAACTCCGCGCAGGGTGAGATTTCAGGGACCACCCCTGGATGGAAGTGTGAAAATAAAACACTTCACATACTCAGGAAAGTGTATTTAGCTTCTTTACAGTATCAGAATAAGGCCTGCAAGGCCTTGGGCCTACTTCCAGCCTCCTGGTACCAGTTTTACTGATACTTGTGACATTTGCAGGTGTTAGGCTTCAAGGGGATGAAGTCGCACCTTCTACCCAGGGTCATGGAGCTCCGCGCAGGGTAAGATTTCAGGTTTCACCCCTGGCTGGAGGTGTGAAAACAAAACACTTCACATACTCAGCAAAGTGTATTTAACCCCTTTGCAGTATCAGAACAAGGCCTGCAAGGCCTTGGGCCTACCTCCAGCCTCCAGGCACCAATTTTACTGATACTTGTGACATTTGCAGGTGTTAGGCTTCAAGGGGGTGAAGTCGCACCTTCTACCCAGGGTCATGGAGCTCCGCGCAGGGTAAGATTTCAGGTTTCACCCCTGGCTGGAGGTGTGATAATAAAACACTTCACATGCTCAGGAAAGTATATTTAACTCCTTTACAGTATCAGAATAAGGCCTGCAAGGCCTTGGCACTACTTCCAGCCTCCTGGCACCAGTTTTACTGATAGTTGTGACATTTTCAGGTGTTATGCTTCAACGGGATGAAGTCGCACCTTCTACCCAGGGATATGGAGCTCCGCGCAGGGTGAGATTTCAGGGTTCACCCCTGGCTCGAGGTGTGAAAACAAAACACTTCACATACACAGTAAAGTGTATTTAACCCCTTTACAGTATCAGAACAAGGCCTGCAAGGCCTTGAGCCTACTTCCAGCCTCCTGGCACCAGCTTTACTGATACTTGTGACATTTGTAGGTGTTAGGCTTCAAGGGGATGAAGTCGCCCCTTCTACCCAGGGTTATGGAACTCCGCGCAGGCTGAGATTTCAGGGACCACCCCTGGATGGAAGTGTGAAAATAAAACAATTCACATACTCAGGAAAGTGTATTTATCTCCTTTACAGTATCAGAATAAGGCCTGCAAGGCCTTGGGCCTACTTCCAGCCTCCTGGCACCAGTTTTACTGATACTTGTGACATTTGCAGGTGTTAGGCTTCAAGGGGATGAAGTCGCACCTTCTACCCAGGGTTATGGAGCTCCGCGCAGGGTAAGATTTCAGGTTTCGCCCCTGGCTAGAGGTGTGAAAATAAAACACTTCACATGCTCAGGAAAGTTTATTTAACTCCTTTACAGTATCAGAATAAGGCCTGCAAGGCCTTGGCACTACTTCCAGCCTCCTGGCTCCAGTTTTACTGATACTTGTGACATTTGCAGGTGTTAGGCTTCAACGGGATGAAGTCGCACCTTCTACCCAGGGATATGGAGCTCCGCGCAGGGTGAGATTTCAGGGTTCACCCCTGGCTGGAGGTGTGAAAATAAAACACTTCTCATACTCAGGAAAGTGTATTTACCTCCTTTACAGTATCAGAATAAGGCCTGCAAGGCCTTGAGCCTACTTCCAGCCTCCTGGCACCAGCTTTACTGATACTTGTGACATTTGTAGGTGTTAGGCTTCAAGGGGATGAAGTCGCACCTTCTACCCAGGGTCATGGAGCTCCGCGCAGGGTGAGATTTCAGGGTTCAGCACTGGCGGCAGGTGTGAAAATAAAACACTTCACATACTCTGGAAAGTGTATTTAACTCCTTTACAGTATCAGAACAAGGCCTGCAAGGCCTTGGGCCTACTTCCAGCCTCCTGGCACCAGTTTTACTGATACTTGTGACATTTGCAGGTGTTAGACTTCAAGGGGATGAAGTCGCACCTTCTACCCAGGGTCATGGAGCTCCGCGCAGGTTAAAATTTCAGGCTTCACCCCAGGCTTGAGCTGTGAAAATAAAGCACTTCACATACTCAGGAAAGTGTTTTTATCTCCTTTACAGTATCAGAATAGGGCCTGCAAGGCCTTGGGCCTACTTCCAGCCTCCTGGCACCAGTTTTACTGATACTTGTGACATTTGTAGGTGTTAGGCTTCAAGGGGATGAAGTCGCACCTTCTACCCCGGTCATGGAGCTCCGCGCAGGGTAAGATTTCAGGCTTCACCCCAGGCTGGAGGTGTGAAAATAAAACACTTCACATACTCAGGAAAGTGTATTTAACTCCTTTACAGTATCAGAAAAAGGCCTGCAAGGCCTTGGGCCTACTTCCAGCCTCCTGGCACCAGTTTTACTGATACTTGTGACATTTGCACAGGTGTTAGGCTTCAAGGGGATGAAGTCGCACCTTCTACCCAGGGTCATGGAGCTCCGCGCAGGGTGAGATATCAGGGTTCACCCCTGGCTGTAGGTGTGAAAATAAAACACTTGACATACTCAGGAAAGTGTATTTAACTCCTTTACAGTATCAGAACAAGGCCTGCAAGGCCTTGGGCCTACTTCCAGCCTCCTGGCACCAGTTTTACTGATACTTGTGACATTTGCAGGTGTTAGGCTTCAAGGGGATGAAGTCGCACCTTCTACCCAGGGTTATGGAACTCCGCGCAGGGTGAGATTTCAGGGTTCACCCCAGGCTTGAGCTGTGAAAATAAAACACTTCACACACTCAGGAAAGTGTATTTAACTCCTTGACAGTATCAGAATAAGGCCTGCAAGGCCTTGGGCCTACTTCCAGCCTCCTGGCACCAGTTTTACTGATACTTGTGACATTTGCAGGTGTTAGGCTTCAAGGGGATGAAGTTGCACCTTCTACCCAGGGTCATGGAGCTCCGCGCAGGGTGAGATATCAGGGTTCACCCCTGGCTGTAGGTGTGAACATAAAACACTTGACATACTCAGGAAAGTGCATTTAACTCCTTTACAGTATCAGAACAAGGCCTGCAAGGCCTTGGGCCTACTTCCAGCCTCCTGGCACCAGTTTTACTGATACTTGTGACATTTGCACAGGTGTTAGGCTTCAAGGGGATGAAGTCGCACCTTCAACCCAGGGTCATGGAGCTCCGCGCAGGGTGAGATATCAGGGTTCACCCCTGGCTGTAGGTGTGAAAATAAAACACTTGACATACTCAGGAAAGTGTATTTAACTCCTTTACAGTATCAGAACAAGGCCTGCAAGGCCTTGGGCCTACTTTCAGCCTCCTGGCACCAGTTTTACTGATACTTGTGACATTTGCAGGTGTTAGGCTTCAAGGGGATGAAGTCGCACCTTCTACCCAGGGTTATGGAACTCCGCGCAGGGTGAGATTTCAGGGTTCACCCCAGGCTTGAGCTGTGAAAATAAAACACTTCACACACTCAGGAAAGTGTATTTAACTCCTTGACAGTATCAGAATAAGGCCTGCAAGGCCTTGGGCCTACTTCCGGCCTCCTGGCACCAGTTTTACTGATACTTGTGACATTTGCAGGTGTTAGGCTTCAAGGGGATGAAGTTGCACCTTCTACCCAGGGTCATGGAGCTCCGCGCAGGGTGAGATATCAGGGTTCACCCCTGGCTGTAGGTGTGAAAATAAAACAATTGACATACTCAGGAAAGTGCATTTAACTCCTTTACAGTATCAGAACAAGGCCTGCAAGGCCTTGGGCCTACTTCCAGCCTCCTGGCACCAGTTTTACTGATACTTGTGACATTTGCAGGTGTTAGGCTTCAAGGGGATGAAGTCGCACCTTCTACCCAGGGTTATGGAACTCCGTGCAGGGTGAGATTTCAGGGTTCACCCCTGGATGGAAGTGTGAACATAAAACACTTCACATACTCAGGAAAGTGTATTTAGCTGCTTTACAGTATCAGAATAAGGCCTGCAAGGCCTTGGGCCTACTTCCAGCCTCCTGGCACCAGTTTTACTGATACTTGTGACATTTGTAGGTGTTAGGCTTCAAGGGGATAAAGTCGCACCTTCTACCCAGGATTATGGAGCTCCACGCAGGGTAAGATTTCAGGGGCCACCCCAGGCTTGAGCTGTGAAAATAAAGCACTTCACATACTCAGGAAAGTGTTTTTATCTCCTTTACAGTATCAGAATAGGGCCTGCAAGGCCTTGGGCCTACTTCCAGCCTCCTGGCACCAGTTTTACTGATACTTGTGACATTTGTAGGTGTTAGGCTTCAAGGGGATAAAGTCGCAACTTCTACCCAGGGTTATGGAGATCCGCGCAGGGTAAGATTTCAGGTTTCACCCCTGGCTGGAGGTGTGAAAACAAAACACTTCACATACTCAGTAAAGTGTATTTAACCCCTGTACAGTATCAGAACAAGGCCTGCAAGGCCTTGGGCCTACTTCCAGCCTCCTGGCACCAGTTTTACTGATACTTGTGACATTTGTAGGTGTTAGGCTTCAAGGGGATGAAGTTGCACCTTCTACCCAGGATTATGGAACTCCGCGCAGGGTGAGATTTCAGGGACCACCCCTGGATGGAAGTGTGAAAATAAAACACTTCACATACTCAGGAAAGTGTATTTATCTACTTTACAGTATCAGAATAAGGCCTGCAAGGCCTTGGGAATACTTCCAGCCTCCTGGCACCAGTTTTACTGATAGTTGTGACATTTTCAGGTGTTATGCTTCAACGGGATGAAGTCGCACCTTCTACCCAGGGATATGGAGCTCCGCGCAGGGTGAGATTTCAGGGTTCACCCCTGGCTCGAGGTGTGAAAACAAAACACTTCACATACACAGTAAAGTGTATTTAACCCCTTTACAGTATCAGAACAAGGCCTGCAAGGCATTGGGCCTACTTCCAGCTTCCTGGCACCAGTTTTACTGATACTTGTGACATTTGCAGGTGTTAGGCTTCAAGGGGATGAAGTCGCACCTTCTACCCAGGGTTATGGAGCTCCGCCCAGGGTGAGATTTCAGGGTTCACCCCTGGCTGGAGGTGTGAAAATAAAACACTTCTCATACTCAGGAAAGTGTATTTATCTCCTTTAAAGTATCAGAATAAGGCCTGCAAGGCCTTGAGCCTACTTCCAGCCTCCTGGCACCAGTTTTACTGATACTTGTGACATTTGTAGGTGTTAGGCTTCAAGGGGATGAAGTCGCACCTTCTACCCAGGGTCATGGAGCTCCACGCAGGGTAAGATTTCAGGGACCACCCCAGGCTTGAGCTGTGAAAATAAAACACTTCACATACTCAGGAAAGTGTTTTTATCTCCTTTACAGTATCAGAATAGGGCCTGCAAGGCCTTGGGCCTACTTCCAGCCTCCTGGCACCAGTTTTTCTGATACTTGTGACATTTGCAGGTGTTAGGCTTCAAGGGGATGAAGTCGCACCTTCTACCCAGGGTTATGGAACTCCGCGCATGGTGAGATTTCAGGGACCACCCCTGGATGGAAGTGTGAAAATAAAACACTTCATATACTCAGGAAAGTGTATTTAGCTACTTTACAGTATCAGAATAAGGCCTGCAAGGCCTTGGGCCTACTTCCAGCCTCCTGGCACCAGTTTTACTGATACTTGTGACATTTGCAGGTGTTAGGCTTCAAGGGGATGAAGTCGCACCTTCTACCCAGGGTTATGCAACTCCGCGCAGGGTAAGATTTCAGGGTTCACCCCTGGATGGAAGTGTGAACATAAAACACTTCACATACTCAGGAAAGTGTATTTAGCTGCTTTACAGTATCAGAATAAGGCCTGCAAGGCCTTGGGCCTACTTCCAGCCTCCTGGCACCAGTTTTACTGATACTTGTGACATTTGCAGGTGTTAGGCATCAAGGGGATGAAGTCGCACCTTCTACCCAGGGTCATGGAGCTCCGCGCAGAGTGAGATTTCAGGGTTCACCCCTGGCTGCAGGTGTGAAAATAAAACACTTCACATACTCAGGAAAGTGTATTTAGCTCCTTTACAGTATCAGAATAAGGCCTGCAAGGCCTTGGGCCTACTTCCAGCCTCCTGGCACCAGTTTTACTGATACTTGTGACATTTGTAGGTGT
This sequence comes from Triturus cristatus, assembly GCF_964204655.1. Lineage (NCBI taxonomy): Eukaryota > Metazoa > Chordata > Amphibia > Caudata > Salamandridae > Triturus > Triturus cristatus. The sequence continues at coordinate 36,737,912 of NC_140587.1, forward strand.
TAGGCTTCAAGGGGATGAAGTCGCACCTTCTACCCAGGGTCATGGAGCTCCACGCAGGGTAAGATTTCAGGGACCACCCCAGGCTTGAGCTGTGAAAATAAAACACTTCACATACTCAGGAAAGTGTTTTTATCTCCTTTACAGTATCAGAATAGGGCCTGCAAGGCCTTGGGCCTACTTCCAGCCTCCTGGCACCAGTTTTTCTGATACTTGTGACATTTGCAGGTGTTAGGCTTCAAGGGGATGAAGTCGCACCTTCTACCCAGGGTTATGGAACTCCGCGCATGGTGAGATTTCAGGGACCACCCCTGGATGGAAGTGTGAAAATAAAACACTTCATATACTCAGGAAAGTGTATTTAGCTACTTTACAGTATCAGAATAAGGCCTGCAAGGCCTTGGGCCTACTTCCAGCCTCCTGGCACCAGTTTTACTGATACTTGTGACATTTGCAGGTGTTAGGCTTCAAGAGGATGAAGTCGCACCTTCTACCCAGGGTTATGCAACTCCGCGCAGGGTAAGATTTCAGGGTTCACCCCTGGATGGAAGTGTGAACATAAAACACTTCACATACTCAGGAAAGTGTATTTAGCTGCTTTACAGTATCAGAATAAGGCCTGCAAGGCCTTGGGCCTACTTCCAGCCTCCTGGCACCAGTTTTACTGATACTTGTGACATTTGCAGGTGTTAGGCATCAAGGGGATGAAGTCGCACCTTCTACCCAGTGTCATGGAGCTCCGCGCAGAGTGAGATTTCAGGGTTCACCCCTGGCTGCAGGTGTGAAAATAAAACACTTCACATACTCAGGAAATGTTTTTATCTCCTTTACAGTTTCAGAATAAGGCCTTCAAGGCCTTGGGCCTACTTCCAGCCTCCAGGCACCAAATTTACTCATATTTGTGACATTTGGAGGTGTTAGGCTTCAAGGGGATGAAGTCGCACCTTCTACCCAGGGTTATGGAGCTCTGCGCAGGGTGAGATTTCTGGGTTCCCCCCTGGCTGGCGGTGTGAAAATAAGACACTTCACATACTCAGGAAAGTGTATTTAACTCCTTTACAGTATCAGAATAAGGCCTGCAAGGCCTTGGGTGTGTTTCCAGCCTCCAGGCACCAGTTTTACTGATACTTGTGACACATGGAGGTGTCAAGCTTCAAGGGAACAAAGTCAAACCTTCCATCCAGGGTTATGGAGCTCCGCGCAGGGTAAGATTTCAGGTTTCACCCCTGGCTGCAGGTGTGAAAACAAAACACTTCCCATACTCAGTAAAGTGTATTTGACCCCTTTACAGTATCAGAACATGGCCTGCCAGGCCTTGGGTGTGTTTCCAGCCTCCAGGCACCAGTTTTAATGATACTTTGTGACACTTGGAGGTGTCAAGCTTCAAGGGGATGAAGTCAAACCTTCTACCCAGGGTTATGGAGCTCCGCGCAGGGTAAGATTTCAGGTTTCGCCCCTGGCTGGTGGTGTGAAAACAAAACATTTCAAATACTCAGTAAAGTGTATTTGACACCTTTACATTATCAGAACAAGGCCTGCAAGGCCTTGGGCCTACTTCCAGCCTCCAGACACCAGTTTTACTGATACTTGTGACATTTAGAGGTGTCAATCTTCAAGGGGGTGAAGTCGCACCTTCTACCCAGGGTTATGGAGCTCCGCGCAGGGTACGATTTCAGGGTTCACCCCTGGATGGAAGTGTGAAAATAAAACACTTCACATACTCAGGAAAGTGTATTTAACTCCTTTACAGTATCAGAACAAGGCCTGCAAGGCCTTGGGCCTACTTGTAGCCTCCAGGCACCAATTGTACTTATACTTGTGACATTTAGAGGTGTTAGGCTTCAAGGGGATGAAGTAGCACCTTCTACCCAGGGTTATGGAGCTTCGCGCAGGGTAAAATTTCAGTTTTCACCCCCCGCTGGAGGTGTGAAAACAAAACACTTCACATACTCAGGAAAGTGTATTTAACTCCTTTACAGTATCAGAATAAGGCCTGCAAGGCCTTGGGTGTGTTTCCAGCCTCCAGGCACCAGTTTTACTGATACGTGGTGACCTTTGGAGGAGATAAGCTTCAAGGGGATTAAGTCGCACCTTCTCCCCAGGGTTATGGAGCTCCACGCAGCGTGAGATTTCAGGGTTCACCCCTGGCTGGAGGTGTGAAAATAAAACACTTCACATACTCAGGAAAGTGTATTTAGCTGCTTTACAGTATCACAATAAGGCCTGCAAGGCCTTGGGCCTACTTCCAGCCTCCTGGCACCAATTATACTCATACTTTTGACATTTGGAGGTGTTAGGCTTCAAGGGGATGAAGTCGCACCTTCTACCCAGGGTTATGGAGCTCTGCGCAGGGTGAGATTTCAGGCTTCACCCCAGGCTGGAGGTGTGAAAACAAAACACTTCACATACTCAGTAAAGTTTATTTAACTCCTTTACAGTATCAGAACAAGGCCTGCCAGGCCTTGGGTGTGTTTCCAGCCTCCAGGCACCAGTTTTACTGATACTTGTGACACATGGAGGTGTCAAGCTTCAAGGGAACAAAGTCAAACCTTCTACCCAGGGTTATGGAGCTCCGTGCAGGGTAAGATTTCAGGTTTCACCCCTGGCTGCAGGTGTGAAAATAAAACACTTCCCATACTCAGTAAAGTGTATTTGACCCCTTTACAGTATCAGAACATGGCCTGCCAGGCCGTGGGTGTGTTTCCAGCCTCCAGGTGTGAGAAGTTGGCCTGATGTATGATGTCACTAGTTCTAGTGTACACCTTATATCAGTCCAAACAACCCTTATGGTGATTGGTTGTAAAGTCAACCTTATAGACCAGCTATCCTAGTGGTAGCATGGACAAGAGCAGTCTTAGGCTAAACTCTGAATGGCATGTGAAGCCAGCTGTGATACCATATATAGTCCCTTGAATACCAAATGAAAGGACACCACAACAGATATATATATAAAATAAAGTGTATTTATTCTAGTCAAACCCTCAGCACTCTTTATGAGATTCGAGGTAAGTACAACACAGTCTTATTCAAGCATACATTAAGTCACACAGGTAAGTAATACAGTTAGGCCCTAGGGGCCACGCAAACCATATACTAAAGAAGTGGTATAAGAACCACTGTCACGGAAATAGGATAGGCCTAGGCCTATGGAATCTCTGGGGCTACACTACACTACCAACAGTTAGGAAGTGGGAGGCCCACGGGATTCAGGTGCAGAGTGGAAACACTCACGCGTAATGCGTATAGTCGATAGAAATAGTACAGTTTTGAATTAAGCAGTTTAAGGACACTTCTGGAGTAGCTAGAAAGTCGAGACTCGGAAACTAGACCCTAGGATAGTCACTACCCTTGTGAGCACTGAAGTACCCAAGTTACCTAGCCCACGGGCTGCGGGTGCATAGGTGTGAACTTGTGTCGGGTTTCGTCGTGGACTTCTATGGATGCCTGAAGGAAAGTTGCTGACAGGCAGTCAGTGCAGAGTGTCCGGTGGATCCCAAGGCCGGGATCAAGAAGGAAGGGTACCTGCAAGCAGAAGGGACAGAGTCAAGGTCACTAGCCAGTGACCACGTGGAACCAGGAAGGAACCAGGCGATGTCGTGAAGATTGCAGGTGAAGGGTGAAGCTCGTCGCTGCAGCCACGGGTACCAGGAGACTTCGAGGACGACCAGGACCAGGAGGCGAGCTGTCCCACGAAGGCTCTTGCTGTCGGTGGCGTCGAAGTCGAACTAGGACTCACCAAGCACGGAGGACTTGCTTCTGGTGCAGACCAGGAAGGTCTGGGGTGCTTCTCTTTTGCAAAGAAGCGGGAGCCAGTCTGGAGGAGCCAAACCAGCAGTGAAGATTTCAGGGTGTGTCGTCACAAAGGCCGCTAGCCAACGGGCAAGCAACCGGACAGACGCGGCAAGCAGGAAAATGCAGAAGGGCCCCACGCAGGACTCGTGGAGTGTGAGGGGGCTGATCTTCGGTGCAGATGGTGCTTGGGGTTGGGGCTTCTCAATCCCCGGTGCACAACTTCGAGGGTGCCTCAGAAGCTGCGCTGGAAGATACTCGCCACTTTTCACAGGTAGCCGGTCTCTCGTCGCCTCCACGGATCTCAGATCGGCTGTGGATGTGGATCAGGGTCGGAGAAGTCTGGAACTCAAGGCTCTGGTCGGGCTCTGCAGTCGGTCCCTCGTAGAACTTTAGCAAAGCAAAGGGTAGTCTCTTGATGGTGCCTGTTTGCACGGGATAGCCACTCCTTGGCCACAAGGGAGATTCTTCAGTCTTCTTCTTTCGTCGAATGTCGAAGGTCCAGAGTGTCTGTTCAAGTTGCAGGTTCAGGATAATCTAATCTCCTGGGGCCCAGCTACCACTCTTATCCAAATCTGGGGGGCTGGGTTGCCTGCTAGGTCACGCCTTATGGGTGGGACCTGGGAGGGGGGTGGTTACACCCCCTTCCCTTTGTCCAGTTTCGCGCCAGGACTGGGGCTGGTGTGCCCCAGCACCGGTTTGAACTGGACTATGCATGGAGCACCTTGTGTGCCCCAGGCAGTGTCTCGTTTCTTTCATCCCTCCCTGCCCCAATACACTAAGGCCTGTCTGGGGTGGTGCTCGCACCTCCCAAGGCAGGAAACCTATTGTCCAAGCCTCCCTTGCCGGGATCACTCCCAGCAGCAGGAGGTCAGACTTGTGTCGTGGCAGCAGCATCCATTTTGTGATGCTGGGGCTCTGGTTAACTTTAACCGGGTAAGTAGGTTACAACATGTCTTCTCCCTCTAGAAGGGAGGGATAATATCCTCATCCCCAGAAATGGGATGGGGGTATTATTCCAAAGTGTTAGACACCTTACACGACATGTTTTTATAAAGCCAAACCATATTTACCATAACCGTTTAAGATTATAAGGCACGGAGGGGAGGAGCCTAGCGCGCATCCAAGATGGTCGCGTGAGCACAGGGCTCCCCGGACCCTCGCTGCTCCTCGGAATTTATCCTGACAATATCCTGATTTGGTTTATGGAATCTGGGAGAGGACGACCAGCGGAGCACGTATCTCTTTTCAGGAATTTAATCGGACCCGGGAATCCTGAAATATCGTTGTTTGAACTTTTGGGACCCACCCGACGGAGGTGCCCGGGGCAAGGTGGGCCGTGGGGCCGTGTCGCAGTTGAACAACAACGGCTGTGGCGCGGTGCCAGGGGCCGCTTGGCCACTTTCGGTTTCACTTTCAGACCTCAGGGGGCTGGCCGGTGGAGCGATTGAGGTGGCGGGGTGTTTCCCTAAACTCTGCACAAAGCTTTGTCTCCACCTGCCACTAGAGTGCCTATCGCCCTGGGTCCCCCCGCACCGCCATATTGTGGCCTCGGGTGAGGCGTTGGTTTCCAGGGCCGGTATCCCAACTACTCTTGATCGGCGGTCCCCCTCGGAGTCCGTGGCCGCATGGGGGGCAAGGGGGGCCCGAGGGGCGTAAGACTAAATCCTCCCTCCGTGGAGGATCGGTCCAGACCAACAACATGGACCGCTACACTCAGGGCAGAGGCTCTCCTGGAACGGCCGGTCCCCCCTCAGACGTCGCCGGTGGTGGCACATCCGTCTCTTCGGAACTTTCCCTACAGGACATCATGGGCGCCATTGATGGCATCAGGGAGACCATCGCCACGCAATATGAGGCCCTGGCCCGCAAGATCGATACGGTGGCGATTGATGTCACTTTAATACGGGCGGACCTCTCCAAAACAAACGAGAGGGTTCAAACTCTCGATGCACGGACCTCCACCCTGGGTGCGGATGTGTCGGGCCTGCAGGCCGCGCTTGGCGACATCAAGGTGGTCAACGAGCAGATGGCCCGGCGGCTGGAGGACTTCGAGGGACGGGCCCGACGCAACAACATCCGTGTCATCGGCGTACCGGAGTCCACCGACGACCGCCCGGTTGACCTCCTGGTCGAGGAACTCATCCTCCAACAGCTGACCCCTGCGGGCTTGAGTAAATTTTTTGCCGTTGAACGGGCTCATCGAGTTCCGGGCGGGCGGCCACGGCCGGGGGCCCCCCCGAGGCCTATCGTGGCCAAATTGTTTTACTACAGAGACCGGGATGCGATTCTGCAGGCCTCGCGGGTCCATGGCCCGGTTCGACATGAGAACTCATCCATTAACTTTTATCCGGACTTTACTCAACTTGTCCAGAAGCAGCGGATGGGATTCCAGGGGGTGAAACGTCGTCTTCGTGAGCTGGGCCTAAAGTACTCTATGCTCTACCCTGCCAAACTCCGAGTGGAACATGATGATCGGACCGCCTTCTTTGACTCTCCTGTGGCCGTGAGTGACTGGTTGGACTCGCTGCCTGACAGAGGTGGCCGTCCCGGGCCCTCTGCGGGTGCCAACGGTGGCGGGTCCCCTTTGGAGTGACTTTTGGTCCTTGATTTTGCCAATTTGCACTGCTCAGCTGGGTTGTACTTCTTTGGTTCAGTGTGTTTTGCTAGTATGTGTATGGGGGGCGGGCGGGGACGGGTCCCTTTCCTCCTCCGGGGTCTTTTTGTAGACTGGGGTTAGTTGGGCGACAGGCACACTGCAATTTTGGGGGTTTTTTTGGCCCGCAGGGGTGCAGGGTGGGGGGAGTTGGGTGTTGGGGGGGGTGGGGGGGAAGGAGGGGTTGTTTTGTAGTGTGGTTTTTGTTTGCAGGGCGAGGTATTGATTTTCTTCCACTTTTGGGACTTGTGCTGCTTGCGGGGGGACCTCTGATCTATTGGAGGGGATGGGGGGGGACGGGTTGAAGCTGATGTCTTGGAACGTCAATGGGTTGGGGGACCGTATCAAGCGGGGTGTAGTTCTGCAGTATTTGCGTCGTCTGACTCCTGATGTGGTGTTTCTCCAGGAGACGCATTTGGTTGGTAATGTCTGCCATGCAATGAACAGGGGGGGATACCGCCTCGTGGCTCACTCTGGTTACACAACTGGCTCCAGGGGGGTGGGCATTCTCCTGCGATCCTCACTTCCGTTGGAGATCACGCGGGTGGTCTCAGATGACAGAGGGCGTTATGTTTGTCTGACTGGGAGGTGGGAGGGGCATCCCCTTGCCCTGGTCTCAATTTACGTCCCACCGGGCCTCCAGAACTCCACCTTCGCGGACTTGGGTCGAATGCTGCTTGAACTTCCGGATGGCCTTTTGCTTATGGGCGGGGACTTTAATTCGGTGGTCTCGGGTGACCTGGATCGTCACCCACCCAGGGCCCTCCCCGCTGCCCAGGCTTGGCTAGGTGGTCTGTTGGAGACCTTCGGCCTGGTGGATAGTTGGCGATTAATGCATCCGACCCAATGTCAATACACCTTTCACTCTGGGGCACATGGGAGTCTTTCTAGGTTAGACTATTTCCTTATGCCCGCGACGCAGGCGGGTCGAATTCGAGAGGTCAGGCACCTAGCGAGGGGTATCTCCGATCATTCCTCGCTGTGGCTTCTCTTTGACACCGAGTCGCGGTCTGCAGGGCGGATCGCTCCCATTAACCCGTGGTACCTGCGAGACCCCACGACCCGCGAGAGTCTGGTTAAGGCTATGGACCAATACTTTCTTGAAAACGAGGGGTCTGTGTTGTCTGCAATGTCCCTGTGGGAAGCCTTTAAAACTGTAATCCGCGGACACGCCCTCTCCCAGATAGTGGTGGCTAAGAAGCTCAGGAGTGAGGCGGTGGTGAAGCTGGAGACTGACATCTTGGGGCTGGAGTCGGCCTTGGAGGCGGGTGTCACTCCGGACGGGCTCCATGCCCTTAATCTGAAACAGTTTGAATACAGATCTCTTGTCACCGACGCTGCCAAAACTATGTATAGGGAGCAGCAGGGTCGGTTGTATGATGCCGGGGACAAGGCGGGAAAGCTGATTGCGTGGCTGGATAAGAGGGAGAGAGTGAATCGTGTGGTCCCGGAGTTGCGTGTCTCGGATGGAGTGTGTGTGACGGAGCCTGGTGAGATTGTGGAATGTTTTGCCGACCACCTCCGGACTGTGTACTCCCCGGTGACTGATAGAGATGAGGAAGATTCTCGCCTTCTCCTGAGGGACATTGCTTTGCCTGGCCTTTCTGCCGAGGACCGTGAGCAGCTGGACGCTCCCTTGACGGTAGATGAAATCGCGACTGCGATTCGGTCCCTTCGCTCGGGCAAGGCCATGGGTCCCAACGGTCTACCTATCGAATTATATAAGTTGCGCCCGGATAAACTAGCGCCCTTCCTCCGTCGTATGTTTCTGGAGTCCCTTGAGGCCGGTTCCCTTCCGGTCGACCAGCGACTGGCCACGATAGTCGTGATCCCCAAGGACGGTAAGCCACGGGACCGCTGTGCCTCCTACAGGCCTATCTCACTGCTAAATGCAGAGCCTAAAATCCTGGCTAAAGTCCTTGCTAATCGTTTGTTGAGCGTCATCTGCGATCTGATTCATCCTGATCAATGCGGATTCATCCCACATCGCAACACCGCCCTCAACTTGAGGCGTCTCCATGGCGCCCTCGCCAGGGCGGAGTACCTCTCTGAACCGGCCGTGCTGGTTTCTTTAGATGCCACGATGGCCTTTGACACCATCGAGTGGCCATTCCTCTGGGCTGTTTTGACCAGATTCGGCTTTGGGGAGGGATTTCTTGGCTGGGTGAAGCTTCTCTACACGGGACCCATGGCTCAGGTGGTGGTTAATGGGCGGGTCTCTCGGCCCTTCGCGCTTGGTAGGGGTACGAGGCAGGGGTGCCCGTTGTCCCCTCTGCTCTTTGCTCTCGCCCTGGAGCCACTCGCCGCTTGGCTCCGCTGGGAGCCCTCGATCAGGGGGATCCGGTGGGCCCCGGGCTTTGAGGATCGGGTCTCGTTATATGCGGACGATATCCTCCTGTATCTTACCTCGCCGCGGCAGTCGCTTAACGTTCTCTTCGATGTTCTGACTTCCTACGGGAGAAATTCGGGTCTCACGATTAACTGGTCTAAATCCTGTGTCTATCCTATCTCCGGTGGCCCCCCTCTCCTGCCGCTTCGGCTTCCGATCCAAATATCTCTGTCCGGCTTTAAATACCTGGGGATACACATCTCGTTGGACCCGGTAGCTCGCTATGAGCACAATCTCCTGCTTCCACTTCGACGTTTGAGGGAAGACACGGCTCGGTGGTGTAGGCTGCCCCTGTCCCCACTGGGTCGGGCCGCATTGTTTAAAATTATGTCCCTTCCCAGGTTCCTCTATGCACTTCAGAACTCCTTCGACATCATTCCAGTAGCCTACTTTCGGGAAGTAGAGAGTCTGCAGAGGAGACTGGTGTGGGACGGGCGGGCGCGTATTGCCCTGGCCAAACTTACTCTCCCCTGGTATGACGGGGGCATCGCGCTTCCCGACATTCGCAGGTATTATTGGGCCTCGCAGCTATCAGCCATTAACCACGCCACGTATGCGCCTGGCTTGAATCCGGCGTATGAGATGGATAAATTCCTGCTTCCCGGCGGTAACTATAACAGGGCGCTTTACTCCCGCTCGGCTGGACGGACCCTGACGGGCCCCACTAAGATCGCGGTACGGATTTGGAAGGCGGCCAATGTAGCCATGGGCTGGAGTGAGCGACTAACATGCGCTACTCCTTTATTTGCCTCCGACCGACTGGGAAGCCTCTGGACAACGAAGGGGTTTGACCGTTGGGACACGATTGGCATCAGTAGAGTGGGAGACTTATGGATGAAGGGCGCGGTGAAGACCTTCGCGGCGCTCCAGAGCGAATACGAACTCACGGAAAAGGAGTTTTTCCGATACGCCCAGGTTCGGCACGCCCTGCTCTCTGTCTTTGGGGAGGGGACCAAGATCCCTGCCTCTTCGCCCCTCGAGGACCGCATACTTGATGGTCATGTTCCCGACAGTACTATCTCCTTAATTTATAAAAAACTCATTAACAATCGGGCCGACCTATTGGTGCGCCTTCGGGAGACGTGGACGGGGGACGGGGTGGAATTAGACGACGAGGACTGGCAGTCCGCACTATCGTCCCCCAAGGAAGTTGCCATTCCAGCCCGCCTCCGCCTGGTTCAGCTAAAGATTCTCCACCGGGTGTATGTTACGGGCCCCCGTCTGGTCTCGATGGGATTCTCGGAGGATGGGCTCTGCAGGCGGGGGTGTGGGCTCAGTGCCACCTTTCTCCATATCCTTTGGGAGTGCCGGGAGGTGGCGGAATACTGGCGTCGGGTTCATGGGGTCATGGGGCAAGTCACCGGGGTGGAGCTGCTGCCGGAGGTGCGTCGCTGTGTCTTGAATGTGTGGGAGCCCAATGATTATAACGCGGCGCAGACTCGGTGGGCGGCCCTGGGCTACATGATTGCCAAGAGGGATATAGCGCAGCTTTGGGGCTCCCAGCGGCCACCCACCGTGTCAGTATGGAAGGAAAACATGGACTGGTGTATGTTTAGGGAGAAGACTGTATATGTGGCCCGCGGTAAACCCGGGGCATGGGGTAGAATTTGGGGGCAATGGAACGTATATCGTGGGGGTATCTGTACGCCCCCCCAGTGGACACCGATATTGCTTTGTCCCCCTGACCCTTGATGGTTCCTCGTAACTGATTGTATAATCGCATATATGGATGTTCCTTTCCCGTTACCCCCCCCCGATCTTTCAATACTCCCTCCTGATGATAGCTAATTGAAGTCTTGGAGTAAAAGTCCCCCGGATGTAGCCTGACCCACGTTTTCTGCCTGTATGCCTCGCCTTCTGTTTTTTGTTGTTATTTATGTTAAATGTATGTCTCCTGCTTCTCTCGAGCTATCCTGAGCCATTTACGGGGCTGGGCCCCAGGTGTCGCCTACTGCTTTAACTAATGTACGATCATTTCTGAATCTAGCGGCCGGCCCTGGTGGTTGTAGGCCCATGCTTGTATCTGATTTATTGTTTCAATAAAATTTTGAAAAAAAAAAAAAAAAAAAAAGATTATAAGGCACTTTAAGAGTATATGGTAGGCTATATCATAGAACATGGTTCCGAAAGCTGCAGACAGGCTCAGCTCATGCTAGAGCACCATCTCACATGTTACCAAGCACTCTGCCTCCAGGATTGTTAAGGCCTGCCATAGGAGTGACTGATAGGTACACGTGTCTATATATAAGGGTAGATATAGGTATACTATATCTAAGCAAGGGGTGATTGTAGGAGAGTAGGGTCTGCAATCCTATGATCACCCAGATTTTTTGCTTTTTGCTTCATTGGTTTACGACTTTCCCTGGCTGTGGGCCTGCCAATCAGACCCACAGCCTAGCTGTTCTCTCTCGAAATTAACACACATGTACATTAGGTGCATCCACTAATTGGAACTGGGCCGCCTTATCAGTCCCTGTATCAGCATACCACAGGTATCCAGGGCATCGGTGTACCAGGGCCTACCAGGGGCTGCAGCATGTATTATGCCACCCCCGGATGGCCGCCCAAATCTGACACAACTGGCTGCACGACAGCTGGGGCAAGGTGGTGTAATCACCCGTTGCTGTAGGTGTAGTATTCCTATGCCTAACCCTAAAATGGACACATGGATTCCTATCAGTCACTCCTATGGCAGGCCTTATCAATCCTGAAGGCAGAGTGCGGGGAATCATGTGGGATGGTGCTCTGGCGCGAGCTGAGCCCGTCGACGGCTTGCGGAACCAAGTCCTAATAGCCGTTCCATGGTGACGCGTGCCAACTACCTTAAAATGCATTATAATCCTCGCGGTTATTTGCTAACTCTGGCATCGCATCACCCACACATGTCGAGTACGGTGTCATACGAATTGGAATACGAACCCCTCGCCAATTCTGGCGACGGGGTTAGCATTCCCCCCTTTTAGAGGGGCACGACATGGAAGTAACCTTGAACCCCGGTTAAAGTTGACTCAAGCCTCAGCATCACAAAATGGATGCTGCCACCAGACACAAGTCTGACCTCCTGCTGCTGGGAGACCTTCCAGCGAGGGGAGCTTGGACAAAGGGTTTCCTGTCGAGGGCGGTGTTAGCACCATCCCAGACAGGGTTTGTGTATCCCAGGTAGGCAGGGCTGAAAGGAAGGTGATTGCAAGTGGCACCCCGGTGCTCACTGTGCATAGCCCGGCTCAAACCAGTTTCGGGGGCAACCCTGCCCCTGAGCTGGGGCGAAGCCGGACAAAGGATAGGGGTGTAACCACCCCCCTCCTGGCCCCACCCATAGGTAGGACCTAGTCACGGGCCAGCCCCCTTTTCCTAGAATAAAGGTAGGAGCGAGTCCCCTTCCCAAATTGGATAATCAGATAATCGGATAATTCTGAATCTTGAACTACTTTCCACGAAAGGAACTCTTGACTATTTCTGAAGACTCTCCCTTGTGGCTAAGGAGTAGCCACCCTGCACCAGCAGGCACCACCTAAGCGCTTGCGGTTTGCTGTACGTCTCTCCCACGGATCAAGACTGCCCAGCTCAACGAGACCCGGGTTCCCTGCCATCTCTGACCTCTACCTACATCGTCAGCCCAGCTGAGATTCGTAGGTGTGACGAGACCTGCGGGACCGGCCATCTTCAGAACCTGCACGACGCTTATCTAGCACGCCCACCGAGGGACCCTCGAGTGAGTGCACCTAGGGTTTGAGAAGCCCTAACCCTGAGCGGCTCCAGCACCGAAGTCTGCCTCCCCAGCATCCACGAGATCTGCGTGGGGGCCCTTCTGCTCCTTTCTGCTCACCGCGTTGTCCGACCACTCGCCGACCGGCTTGTGGCCCCCTTCACGACGCACCACGACAGTCTTTCATCACTGGTCTGGTTGCTCCAGACTGGCTCTTGCTCCCCTTCAACAGAGGAGTACCTCGGACCCTCCTGGTCCACTCCAGACGCCATCTTGACTCCACCGCGTGGGTTTGCCACTGCCAAGACCTGCTGCCCCACTCCTGGGCCCAGCATCATCGACAGCAGACTCCTTCGTGGGACAGCTCGCCCTCCATCCTGGTCGCCGCCGCGCCTCCTGGTCCGAGGAACAGCCGAGTCCGACGTCATCCACTCACCTGGTCGAGGTGACTTCATCCGGTACCTTCCTGGTACCCGCACGATCGCTGGCTAGCGGTTGAGAACTGAGTCCCCTCTGCTTTCAGGTTTCCTTCATCACCGATCCAGGCTTGGATCTCGCTGAACATCGACACTGGTCGCCTGCCAGCAACTTCTTCTTTCAGGCTCCTGAGACTACAACGAGGACTCCCGACATCTTGCTGAACCTCACGCAGCCGCAGCCTCTGGGCTAGGTAACTCGAGCATCTCGGTGCTCCATCGTAGGTTCACTCTACAAGTGTCCAGCTCCTTTCCCGTTTAGTCCAACTGATCGGATTCCTCCGGAATCAGTAACTTTAAACTCTTTAACCTCTCCCATTCCACTTGAAGTGTAAATGGTTTCGTGCCCCTCGGGCATTTGTGTAAATTGTGCAACCAGAAGTATTTTCCTAAGAGTTTTGTATTGTGCTTAGCTCCCTGACTCATAAAGAGCCAGGGTAGTCTTGTTATAAATAAATATCCTTTATTTTCATAACAACTTGTGTGGTGTCCTTTCACTTGGCGTTCAAGGGGTATATGTGATGGTAAACAGCTGGCTTAACACGCCCTCTAGAGTTTAGCCTGAAGACTGCTCTTGTCCACGCTACTAGGATAGCTGGTCTATAAGGTTGACTTACAACCAATCATCAATAAGGGTCATTTGGAATGATACACAGTGATCACTAGAATAGTGAGCACTACATATCAGGCCAACTTCTCACATTGGTGAGCAGCGGTTGGGATTTGAGCTTGCTGTTGTTTTACCACACACGTATCCTAAGAACATCGAGTTGAAAGATCACATAAGTACCCAGGTACATATAACTTAACTTAGAATACTCTGAGTTCTACTGAACCAGCTGTTGTAGTGTAACAGGGCTTAGCACACCCTGACTACAACTCTTAGCAAGGGATCAGTAGGTAAACACATAGTGTAGGTAGGTGCATCACTTACACCTCACTAGAAAGCATGTCGGTCCACGGAGAGTCTGCAGAGACTCCCTTAGTGGTCAATGACCCTCCACAGGTCATGTCACGATATGCAGCTCTTAGCTTCACGGATATGAGACAGCTGTGTGCCTCCAGGAAGCTAAACCAGGGTTCTAACCCTACCATCACATTTCTGATAGGTCTCTTAGAGACTTACGATGCTAGGAGGTCCTCTAACACAGGCCCCCCTAATGCTGATGGGAACATGCCTCCCTTAGAGGGAACCCTTGGTGACCCTGACCTCGACCTCCATGGTGAGGAGGAAGAGGAAGAAGAGTTAGCAGGAGACGAGGCAGACGGAGGTCCCGTAGTAGTCGGTAGGCTCACAAGGACCAACTTAAGCAGGCATGAGAATGGAACTGGGGGAGCCCCGGGCCCACGCTCAAGCAGGCGTAACCTTGGGAACGGACGAGCTAGGTCTCTCTCGAGAGGCTCTAACAGATCTGTTCGAACACCTGTTTCTCAGGCATCTTCTCAGAGAGGAATGACGTCCCCTCAGAGAAGGGAGCACGAAGCGAAGATGAGGGAAGTCAATCTGAGGATCGAGCGGGAAGAACTTGCCCTCGCCAAAGCAAGACTTGCCTTGGCCCGAGAGCAGAAATTGAGTGGGTTAGATCCCACTGGTGGCAGCATTCTCATTAGAGAGAAAGACAGGGGTATAGAAACCTGAGTAAAATAGTGCCCCCCTTTAAACAAGGGGACGACATCCACAAGTGGATAACTGCTTTGGAGAGGGCTTGCACTGTCCAGTGCGTCCCCCCAAGTCAGTGGGCAGCTATACTGTGGCTCTCCTTTGAAGGTAAAGGACGAGACAAGCTCCTCACTACGAGAGCTGAGGATGCTAACAACTACCAAGTCCTGAAGAATACACTGATTGATGGGTTCGGCTTAACCACCGAGCAGTACCGGGTGCTGTTCAGGGACACCCAGAAAATTCAGTCTCAGGATTGGACTGACTTTGTCGATTGTGCCACTAAGGCTTTAGAAGGTTGGTTGCTGGGTAGCAAGGTTACTGATTACACAGGATTGTACAATCTTATCATGAGAGAACAGATTTTAAACAACTGTGAGAACCAATTGTTGCATCAGCACCTTGTCGACTCGGAGCTGACCTCTCCCCAAGAATTGGGAAAGAAGGCAGACAGATGGGTCAGAACAAGGGTCAAGCAGAACCAGACTCAGAACCAGGGTGGTCAGAAGAAAGCAGACCAAAAGGGTAGTAACAAGAATGAACAAAATGACCAGAAGTCTTCGACAGGCCCCCAACAAACCAAAGAGGGTGGGGGTCAGGCTTCACAGCAGAAAAAGAAGACTCCAGAAGGCCAGTCAAAAAGGTGGTGCCAATACTGTAAAAGAAAGACTCACTGGTTTAGTGAGTGCACCAAGAAAGGAGGGCAAACTCCTGCCACTGCAGCCCCTAAGGCACTTGCACCCCCTAGTACAGTCAGCAGTGGTAGTGCGCCTCCCAAGGCATTAGTTGGGTTAACCTTGGGAACTGAGGGGAGTGACGACTTAGTTGGCACGCTCACTCAGGCCGTCCTTGTCTGTACAGGGGATATGGATATGTCCCCTGATGCCAGTCCCAATACTTTGGGCAAATACAGGCAGACGCCTTTGATCAATGGAAAAGTGGCTCAGGCCTACAGGGACACTTGTGCCAGTGTCACCATGGTGACTCCTAACTTTGTGGACCCTGGACAGATCATGCTAGGTACCGATTACCTAGTGACCAATGCCAGCAATGTCACTACCAATCACAGTATGGCAGTTGTTGATTTCTCCTGGGGAGGGGTAAGTGGCCCGAAGAAAGTTGTGGTTAGTTCAGACCTCCCCGTAGAATGTCTGTTGGGCAATGATTTGGAAACGTCACAATGGTCAGAAGTGGAGCAGAGGACTCACATGGAAATGTTAGGCTTGCCAGCACATGTCCTTGCTGTGACCAGGTCACAGGCCAAAAGATGCCCCACTGAACAGGTGCTGGATCCTGGAAGAACGGACCAGACACCATCCAAGAAAAGGAGCAGTAAGGGTAAGGCCTCGCCTTCCCCCTTGCCCCAGGTCGTGGATCAAGTCTCTGAGGAGGCTGACCTTAAAGAACTAAGGGAAACTGAGCCAAAAGAGCTTGAACCTGGTCAGGTTGAGTTTCTGGGCTCAGGGGGACCCTCTAGGGAAGACCTGGGAAAGGCACAGTTAGACTGCCCCTCACTTGAACCCCTCAGACAGCAGGCTGCTGCTGAGGCTGCAGGGAACGCCACAGGTACCCACAAAGTGTACTGGGACGATGGACTCCTGTACTCCGAGGCAAGAGACCCCAAGCCTGGCGCGACCAGGAGGCTGGTCGTCCCCTTGTCTCTGAGAGGTTTCCTTCTTACCTTGGCCCACGAGATTCCCCTTGCAGGTCACTTAGGCCAGAATAAGACTTGGGACAGAATTGTTCAACACTTTCACTGGCCCCACATGTCCGAAGATACGAAGGAGTTTTGTCGCTCCTGTGTCACTTGCCAAGCCAGTGGTAAGTCAGGTGGCACGACAAAGGCCCCCCTCATACCACTGCCGGTGGTGGGGGTACCCTTTGAACGGGTGGGGATCGACATTGTCGGACCAATGGAACCCCAGACAGCATCAGGGCACAAGTTTATACTGGTGGTGGTGGACCACGCCACCAGGTATCCTGAAGCTATTCCCCTTAGGACCACTACAGCACCTGTTGTGGCACGAGCCCTAGTTGGAGTGTTCTCCAGAGTGGGCTTCCCTAAGGAGGTTGTCTCTGACAGAGGTGCAAACTTCATGTCGGGATATCTGACTGCTATGTGGAAGGAGTGTGGTGTCAACTACAAATTCACCACACCCTATCACCCACAATGCAATGGGCTTGTTGAGAGATTCAACAGGACCCTAAAAGGGATGATTCACGGACTACCTGAAAAGCTTCGGCGGAGATGGGATGTCCTGATACCCTGCCTCTTGTTCGCCTACAGAGAGGTCCCGCAGAAGGGGGTTGGCTACAGCCCTTTTGAACTTCTGTTCGGACATCCTGTAAGGGGACCCCTTTGTTTGGTAAAGGAAGGATGGGAGAGACCTCTCAAAAAGCCGGCATCAAACATTGTGGACTATGTGCTCGGTCTCCGCTCGCGGATGGCTGAGTACATGGAAAAGGCATCTAAAAACCTTGAGGCGAGCCAAGAATTACAAAAAGCTTGGCACGACCAAAAGGCTGTCCTGACTGTGTATCAGCCTGGACAGAAGGTGTGGGTGCTGTAGCCAGTGGCCCCAGCAGCACTCAAAGACAAATGGTCTGGGCCCCACACAATCATCGAGCAAAAGGGAGAGGTCACCTACTTGGTAGACCTGGGAACTCCCCGGAGCCCCCACCGGGTGCTCCATGTAAACAGGCTCAAGGCATATGTCGACAGGGAGGGCATGGGCTTGCTCATGGCCACAGATGAGGGACAGGAGGAGGAGAGTGACCCTCTCCCGGACCTGCTCTCTCAGAACCCTGACGATGGGTCAGTAGATGGTGTTGTCTTTTGTGGCAGCCTCTCTGGACATCAACAACAGGATTGTAAACAGGTTCTTCAATCCTTTCGACATATGTTCTCTCTGACACCCAGTCAGACCAATTGGTGTACCCATGAGGTCGACACTGGGGACAGTCTGCCCGTAAAGAGTAAAATCTATTGACAGCCTGATCATGTCAGAGACTGCATCAAGACAGAGGTGCAGAAAATGTTGGAGCTGGGAGTCATTGAGCCCTCGGACAGCCCCTGGGCTAGTCCAGTAGTTCTCGTGCCAAAACCTCACACCCAGGGCGGTAAGAAAGAGATGAGGTTTTGCGTGGACTACAGAGGCCTCAATGCAGTCACTAAGACTGACGCCCACCCGATACCAAGAGCAGATGAACTTATAGACCGGTTGGCTTCGGCCAACTACTTAAGTACATTTGACCTGACAGCTGGGTATTGGCAAATCAGGTTAGCTGAGGAGGCCAAGCCCAAAACAGCATTTTCTACCCCGGGTGGGCATTATCAGTTCGTGGTAATGCCCTTTGGTTTGAAAAATGCACCTGCCACCTTCCAAAGGCTGGTGAATCGAGTTCTCACTGGGTTGGACGACTTCTGTGCGGCGTATCTGGACGATATCGCTGTCTTTAGCTCCACCTGGGAGGATCACCTGGTCCACCTGAGGAAAGTGTTAGAGGCCCTGCAAAAGGCAGGCCTCACTATCAAGGCCACCAAGTGCCAGATAGGGCAGACACAGGTTGTATACCTGGGCCACCTTGTAGGTGGAGGCCAGGTTCAGCCATTGGAGAGCAAAATACAGGCCATCCAGGACTGGGCTCCTCCAACCACCCAGACTCAGGTTCGAGCTTTCTTGGGCCTGACTGGTTATTACCGGAAATTTGTCAGAAATTATGGATCCATTGTGACCCCGCTAAACGATCTGACAAGTAAAAAGATGCCAAAAAAAGTTCAGTGGACAGCAAGCTGTCAAAAGGCATTCGATGACCTAAAGCAGGCCATGTGCACAGCGCCTATCCTAAAGAGTCCTGAAGGCAGAGTGCGGGGAATCATGTGGGATGGTGCTCTGGCGCGAGCTGAGCCCGTCGACGGCTTGCGGAACCAAGTCCTAATAGCCGTTCCATGGTGACGCGTGCCAACTACCTTAAAATGCATTATAATCCTCGCGGTTATTTGCTAACTCTGGCATCGCATCACCCACACATGTCGAGTACGGTGTCATACGAATTGGAATACGAACCCCTCGCCAATTCTGGCGACGGGGTTAGCATTCCCCCCTTTTAGAGGGGCACGACATCGAAGTAACCTTGAACCCCGGTTAAAGTTGACTCAAGCCTCAGCATCACAAAATGGATGCTGCCACCAGACACAAGTCTGACCTCCTGCTGCTGGGAGACCTTCCAGCGAGGGGAGCTTGGACAAAGGGTTTCCTGTCGAGGGCGGTGTTAGCACCATCCCAGACAGGGTTTGTGTATCCCAGGTAGGCAGGGCTGAAAGGAAGGTGATTGCAAGTGGCACCCCGGTGCTCACTGTGCATAGCCCGGCTCAAACCAGTTTCGGGGGCAACCCTGCCCCTGAGCTGGGGCGAAGCCGGACAAAGGATAGGGGTGTAACCACCCCCCTCCTGGCCCCACCCATAGGTAGGACCTAGTCACGGGCCAGCCCCCTTTTCCTAGAATAAAGGTAGGAGCGAGTCCCCTTCTCAAATTGGATAATCAGATAATCGGATAATTCTGAATCTTGAACTACTTTCCACGAAAGGAACTCTTGACTATTTCTGAAGACTCTCCCTTGTGGCTAAGGAGTAGCCACCCTGCACCAGCAGGCACCACCTAAGCGCTTGCGGTTTGCTGTACGTCTCTCCCACGGATCAAGACTGCCCAGCTCGACGAGACCCGGGTTCCCTGCCATCTCTGACCTCTACCTACATCGTCAGCCCAGCTGAGATTCGTAGGTGTGACGAGACCTGCGGGACCGGCCATCTTCAGAACCTGCACGACGCTTATCTAGCACGCCCAACGAGGGACCCTCGAGTGAGTGCACCTAGGGTTTGAGAAGCCCTAACCCTGAGCGGCTCCAGCACCGAAGTCTGCCTCCCCAGCATCCACGAGATCTGCGTGGGGGCCCTTCTGCTCCTTGCTGCTCACCGCGTTGTCCGACCACTCGCCGACCGGCTTGTGGCCCCCTTCACGACGCACCACGACAGTCTTTCATCACTGGTCTGGTTGCTCCAGACTGGCTCTTGCTCCCCTTCAACAGAGGAGTACCTCGGACCCTCCTGGTCCACTCCAGACGCCATCTTGACTCCACCGCGTGGGTTTGCCACTGCCAAGACCTGCTGCCCCACTCCTGGGCCCAGCATCATCGACAGCAGACACCTTCGTGGGACAGCTCGCCCTCCATCCTGGTCGCCGCCGCGCCTCCTGGTCCGAGGAACAGCCGAGTCCGACGTCATCCACTCACCTAGTCGAGGTGACTTCATCCGGTACCTTCCTGGTACCCGCACGATCGCTGGCTAGCGTTTGAGAACTGAGTCCCCTCTGCTTTCAGGTTTCCTTCATCACCGATCCAGGCTTGGATCTCGCTGAACATCGACACTGGTCGCCTGCCAGCAACTTCTTCTTTCAGGCTCCTGAGACTACAACGAGGACTCCCGACATCTTGCTGAACCTCACGCAGCCGCAGCCTCTGGGCTAGGTAACTCGAGCATCTCGGTGCTCCATCGTAGGTTCACTCTACAAGTGTCCAGCTCCTTTCCCGTTTAGTCCAACTGATCGGATTCCTCCGGAATCAGTAACTTTAAACTCTTTAACCTCTCCCATTCCACTTGAAGTGTAAATGGTTTCGTGCCCCTCGGGCATTTGTGTAAATTGTGCAACCAGAAGTATTTTCCTAAGAGTTTTGTATTGTGCTTAGCTCCCTGACTCATAAAGAGCCAGGGTAGTCTTGTTATAAATAAATATCCTTTATTTTCATAACAACTTGTGTGGTGTCCTTTCACTTGGCGTTCAAGGGGTATATGTGATGGTAAACAGCTGGCTTAACACGCCCTCTAGAGTTTAGCCTGAAGACTGCTCTTGTCCACGCTACTAGGATAGCTGGTCTATAAGGTTGACTTACAACCAATCATCAAGACCATTTAAAATTCAGGAAGCAACTGAAAACTCTGCTGTTTACTGATAAAATCTAGACCCTGCCCCTCATCTGCATATTTATTTAGACTCTATTTGGTATCACAGCGCAGAGATACTCCGGTTGGAGTCGATTCCAGCGCTATAGAAACCCATAAATAAATAAATAAATAAGGGTAGTTTGGAATGATACACAGTGATCACTAGAATAGTGAGCACTACATATCAGGCCAACTTCTCACAGTGATTACACGACCTTGCCCCAGCTGAGTGATCAGCCAGTTGTGTCTGATTGGAAGGCCAGACCAGGGGTGGCATAATACATGCTGCAGCCCCTGGGAGGCCTAGGGTACACCTATGCCCTGGGTACCTAGTGTACACTGTACAGGGTCCAATAAGGTGATCCTTACCAATTGTGTATGTACCTAGGGTACATGGAGTCCATTTTAAAGAGAGAGCAGACAGCCTGAGACCCTGAATGGCAGGATCTCAGGCCAACTAAGTCGAAAAACCAGCTAAACACTAGGCAAAAAGTTGGGGGTAACCATAGTCAGATATCCACCTTCCTACACACCCCCCCCCCCCCCCAAACGAAAGGAGATGAGGCTGTCCTTGACCAGGTAAGCCTATATTGCCTAAGTGGCCATATAAGGAAGAACCAGCACTGGCATGGTTACCACCTGTCTCATGGTCCACTAAGCAATCCCTCACCCTAAAGGTATCATAGGGTCTCCACCATAGGGAATCTCTACCTTGGGTGTGTCTTTGCAAAGTAAAAGGCTGAAGTGAGTGTCCTCAAAGTAAGGCCTCAGCTTCCTCCAATCATCCTCCACAATGGATGCCTTTATTTCTTTAACTGAGTTGCACTGTGCTCTCAGGGTCAGCCTCTGGCTACCTAAAGCTAGAGGCTGGGTCCCTTTTGTGGGCTTACTGGAGGGATAGGTCAGGTTTGGGGCCCTAAGGTCCCATGTTTGCCTGTGCCCAACAGAATCCCTCTGGGGGAGGTCCCTAACTACCTGTAAAGGGGATCCCTCAGGAATGTTTTTAAGCATCACCTGGCTAGGGCTACTAGCCAGGCAATCCTCATTCTTTTGATGGGGGGGTTCTTGTGGACAGGGGCCCTCTTGGGGTCCACTGGCCTCCCTGACCTCTGCAGCCCTGGGCTGACTGAGGCAGGGTAGAGAGAGGCAGGCTACCTGCACCAGACTGGGTCCCACCTTGGAAGGGGCCACTGACATCAGAGGCTCTGCCAGGCCAGGCCTGGCTACCTCTGGGGCAGTTCCTTCACAAGGGGTGAGGTCAGATTCCTGAGGAGGCTGACCTTTTCCTAATGTCTGGGGAGAGGGAGACTTTTCTTCCTCTCCACTACTCTCGGTTTGTGTGGAGTGATCCATAGTTTCAGGCTTCACTACACCTATGTCAGTCTGAGTATAGGCTGAGACCATTACAGTCCTGCCAACCTTTTCAGGGGGGCACTCAGTTTGTGTTTGAGCTGTGACTGTCACAGCTCTGCCAGTCTCTACAGGGAAGTCTGTCTTTGCCTGTGCTGTGGCTACCACTGCCCTTCCAACCTTTTCAGGGAGGAAATCTACTTGGACAGGGGTTGTGGCTGGCACAACCCCACTACCCTTTTGTGAAAGGCCTACCATTCTAGAATGGGTGTCTTGTTCAACTCCAGCCCAAGCTGAGAGTTCTAAGTCATTCCCCAGTAAGCAGTCCACAGGCAAGGTTGGAGACACTGCCACCCTTTTAGGGCCAGTGACACCTCCCCAGCTGAGACATACCTCTGCCATGGGATGACTGTTCTGTTTGCCATCAATGTTAGTTACCTGGTATGAGAAACCAGGCAAAAGCTGCTCAGAGGGAACTAGCCTATGGGCCACCATAGTGATGCTAGCTCCAGTGTCTCTGTAGGCCTCAGCTTTTCTACCATTGATGTAGGGCTCCTGTCTGTACCTACCCAAAGTGTTGGGACAGGCAGTGAAGTTGGCAAACCCCATGCCACCATCACAGACAAGAGTAGCTGCTGTAGGGGAATTGGCTAAGCCAGGGTCCCCCTGTGTTCCCCAAGAAAACCCAACCAAATGTTTGGGGGCACTCCCACCACCTGGGGGATTACTGCTGACAGTAATAGGTGGTGTGGCAGGAGTAGTTGGAGGAACAGTTTTGTTTTTAGCCTTTGGGCAACTGCTGTCAGTTTTCCAATGCCCAGGAGTTTTACACTCATGGCAGTAAGGCTTTTTAACTGTGGTAGAGGAGGGAGCTTGGGACCCACCACCCTGTGTGGAGTTTAGGGGCCCTGAGGAAGATTTCTCTTTTGTTTTATCCCCATCCTTCTCTTGAGGCTTGGTGGTATCTTTCTTTTGGTCACCACCCTGATTTTTAGGCCTAATCCTGGTCCTGACCCATTTATCTGCCCTCTTTCCCAATTCTTGGGGAGAGGTCAAATCTGAGTCTACCAGGTGTTGATGGAGAAGCTGGTTCTGACAATTACTAAGGATCTGCTCCCTCATAATCAAGTTGTACAATCCTGTATAGTCCTGCACCTTGCTGCCAGTTAACCAACCCTCCAAAGCCTTAGTGGCACAATCCACAAAATCAGACCAGTCCTGTGTCTGTGTCTTCTGGGTGTCTCTGAACAACAACCTATATTGCTCAGTGGTTAAGCCAAACCCATCTATCAGAGCACTCTTCAGGACTTTGTAATTGTTAGCATCCTCATCACTGACTGTGAGGAGCTTGTCTCTACCTTTGTCAGAAAAGGAGAGCCACAAGATAGCTGCCCACTGACTCTGGGGTACCTGCTGTTCTTTGCAGGCCCTCTCCAAAGCAGTCATCCACTTGTGGATGTCATCCCCATTCTGATATGGGGGGACTATCTTGCTTAGGTTTCTATGGTCATAAGACCTATCCCTATCTCTAGGAATGTTGCTACCGCCAGTGGGTTCTGACCCACACAATTTTTGGTCTCTGGCCAGAGCAAGCTTCTCTTTGGCAAGGGCAAGTTCTTCCCTTTCAATCCTCAGATTGGCTTCCCTCATTCTGGCCTGATGCTCTCTCCTTTGGGGGGAAGTCATCCCCCTGTGGGATGAAGCATTGGAGCTTCTTGAGTGGTAGGAGTGGAGAGAGTTGTGGTACTGTAAATTTCGGAACCATGTTGGAGGCATGGTCCCACTTTGCCGATTTTGGTATCAGCGAACCACAAATGACTAATGCGGTATTTGAGTGTTTTCGTCATATTTCACCGATGAATGCACCGTGTATACGACACTACATATCGAACCCTCGGGTTCCATTTTAGAACGGTAACCATTGTGTGGTTGCCCTCACATAGGCAGCGAATTAAGGACATGCCTAGGCCTAAAGGACACGCACACCTTCTGTGCCTTCTTGGTGACCTGTGCAACCTGACTCCACTGCCCGAGGTCAGTCCTGTTCGGCCGGTTCCTTTTACTGCAGCCAAATGGGATTAGCACCAGGGCTTGACACACCATAAAGTCGTCTTTCCCACACGAACCCTGACCAATCTCTTTCACACCTGACTCTGTTTCCCACTTTATGGCTTATTTTACGAGTAGGAGGTGCCCGTTTTATTGGGGTCCGCTGAAATCTGATGAAGGTTCTGAGCCTCGCTGGGTAAATAATTATGTGCTGACCGAGCTGAAATGTGGGATTATCATCATGACTTTGCTGTGTCTTTGAAGCGAAAATATGTGAACGTCCACTTGTAAAACAGGGGCGGTGTTGCCCAGAGCGTAATATTTTGTATATAAGAAAAGACTGGTTTTTGGTTCGAGAGCAGTCTCCTGAGAACATACATCATGTTGTACTTCTCGGATACCTGTGATTGGTGTGATTGGTCTGCAGCCAATAAATACGATTTTTGACTTCACCTAGAAGACTCTGTGTTTCTGTGGTCTGAGACAGGAAGAACTCGAAGTCTTCGGGTGTGTCCCCTGGCACCGCTGGGTTGGTTCTGAAAAACCCAGTACTTCAGAGTCCCCTGAGGGAGATCTACCCCTCCTATCTCTCTTTTTAAGATTACTTGGGGGCCTGTAAGGGAAGCTCCCATGCAAGCTTAAGTTATCCTGACTAAGTCTTCTGACTGGGGTCTTGCTACCTCCCTCTTCCTCTGAGGTCTCTTCTAACTCATCTGTATCAGTTAAGTCAGGGGTCTCTTCTGTGGAGGGGAGGCCTTTATCTACAGCTATGGCACCATACTTGGCAGCTCTTTCACCATCATAGGCCTCCAGAAGCTCCACTAGCTGTCTAAGGGTAGGGTTGGAACCCTGTTTTAATCTCCTGGAGATACACAGTTGTCTCATCTACTAGAAAGTGAATGCATCATATCTAGAGGGAATCTGTCCAGGATTCTCCTCTCCTGAGGGAGCATCAGTGTGATCTCCGTTCAGGGACATGATTCTAGTGAGGGTGTGGTGTGTGCACCTACCTACACTAGTTGTTTCTACTAAACCTCTCTGGTAGTTGTAGTCAGGGTGTGTTACTCCCTTCAACCTACAACAACTAAGTCCAGTAGGACTTAAGTATTATAATCTATGTTATATGTACCTAAACAATATCTGTGTGATCTTTCAATTTAGTATCTCAAGATTACAATGGTATTACAACAGCAAGCTCAGATTCCAACCACTGCTCACCAATGTGAGAAGTTGGCCTGATGTATGATGTCACTAGTTCTAGTGTACACCTTATATCAGTCCAAACAACCCTTATGGTGATTGGTTGTAGAGTCAACCTTATAGACAAGCTATCCTAGTGGTAGCATGGACAAGAGCAGTCTTAGGCTAAACTCTGAATGGCATGTGAAGCCAGCTGTGATACCATATATAGTCCCTTGAATACCAAATGAAAGGACACCACAACAGATATATATATAAAATAAAGTGTATTTATTCTAGTCAAACCCTCAGCACTCTTTATGAGATTCGAGGTAAGTACAACACAGTCTTATTCAAGCATACATTAAGTCACACAGGTAAGTAATACAGTTAGACCCTAGGGGCCACGCAAACCATATACTAAAGAAGTGGTATAAGGACCACTGTCACGGAAATAGGATAGGCCTAGGCCTAGGGAATCGCTGGGGCTACACTACACTACCAACAGTTAGGAAGTGGGAGGCCCACGGGATTCAGGTGCAGAGTGGAAACACTCACGCGTAATGCGTATAGTCGATTTCAGGGTGTGTCGTCACAAAGGCCGCTAGCCAACGGGCAAGCAACCGGACAGACGCGGCAAGCAGGAAAATGCAGAAGGGCCCCACGCAGGACTCGTGGAGTGTGGGGGGCTGATCTTCGGTGCAGATGGTGCTTGGGGTTGGGGCTTCTCAATCCCCGGTGCACAACTTCGAGGGTGCCTCAGAAGCTGCGCTGGAAGATACTCGCCACTTTTCCCAGGTAGCCGGTCCCACGTCTCTCCTCGCCTCCACGGATCTCAGCTCGGCTGTGGATGTGGATCAGGGTCGGAGAAGTCTGGAAGTCAAGGCTCTGGTCGGGCTCTGCAGTCGGTCCCTCGTAGAACTTTAGCAAAGCAAAGGGTAGTCTCTTGATGGTGCCTGTTTGCACAGGGTAGCCACTCCTTGGCCACAAGGGAGATTCTTCAGTCTTCTTCTTTCGTCGAATGTCGAAGGTCCAGAGTGTCTGTTCAAGTTGCAGGTTCAGGATAATCTAATCTCCTGGGGCCCAGCTACCACTCTTATCCAAATCTGGGGGGCTGGGTTGCCTGCTAGGTCACGCCTTATGGGTGGGACCTGGGAGGGGGGTGGTTACACCCCCTTCCCTTTGTCCAGTTTTGCGCCAGGACTGGGGCTGGAGTGCCCCAGCACCGGTTTGAACTGGACTATGCACGGGACACCTTGTGTGCCCCAGGCATGTCTCATTCTATTCATCCCTCCCTGCCCCAATACACTAAGGCCTGTCTGGGGTGGTGCTAGCACCTCCCAAGGCAGGAAACCTATTGTCCAAGCCTCCCTTGCCGGGATCACTCCCAGCAGCAGGAGGTCAGACTTGTGTCGTGGCAGCAGCATCCATTTTGTGTTGCTGGGGCTCTGGTTAACTTTAACCGGGTAAGTAGGTTACAACATGTCTTCTCCCTCTAGAAGGGAGGGATAATATCCTCATCCCCAGAAATGGGATGGGGGTATTATTCCAAAGTGTTAGACACCTTACACGGCATGTTTTGATAAAGCCAAACCATAGTTACCATAACCGTTTAAGATTATAAGGCACTTTAAGAGTTTATGGTAGGCTATATCATAGAACATGGTTCCGAAAGCTGCAGACAGGCTCAGCTCATGCTAGAGCACCATCTCACATGTTACCAAGCACTCTGCCTCCAGGATTGTTAAGGCCTGCCATAGGAGTGACTGATAGGTACACGTGTCTATATATAAGGGTAGATATAGGTATACTATATCTAAGCAAGGGGTGATTACACGACCTTGCCCCAGCTGAGTTATCAGCCAGTTGTGTCTGATTGGAAGGCCAGACCAGGGGTGGCATAATACATGCTGCAGCCCCTGGGAGGCCTAGGGTACACCTATGGCCTGGGTACCTAGTGTACACTGTACAGGGTCCAATAAGGTGATCCTTACCCATTGTGTATGTACCTAGGGTACATGGAGTCCATTTTAAAGAGAGAGCAGACAGCCTGAGACCCTGAATGGCAGGATCTCAGGCCAACTAAGTCGAAAAACCAGCTAGACACTAGGCAAAAAGTTGGGGGTAACCATAGTCAGATATCCAACTTCCTACACCAGGCACCAGTTTTAATGATACTTGTGACACTTGGAGGTGTCAAGCTTCAAGGGAACAAAGTCAAACATTCTACCCAGGGTTCTGGAGCTCCGCGCAGGGTAAGATTTCAGGTTTTACCCCTGGCTGGAGGTGTGAAAACAAAACACTTCACATACTTAGGAAAGTGTATTTATCTCCTTTGCAGTATCAGAACAAGTCCTGCAAGACCTTGGGGCTTCTTTCAGCCTCCAGGCACCAGTTTTACTGATACTTGTGACATTTGGAGGGGTTACGCTTCAAGAGAACAAAGTCGCACCTTCTACCCGGCATTGGGGAGCTCCGCGCAGGGTAAGATTTCAGGTTTTACCCCTGGCTGGACGTGGGAAAACAAAACACTTCACATGCCAAGTAAAGTGTATTTACCCCCTTTACAGTATCAGAACAAGGCCTGCAAGGCCTTGGACCCATTTCCAGCCTCCAGGCACCAGTTGTCCTTATTCTTGTGACATTTGGAGGTGTTAAGCTTCAAGGGGATGAAGTCGCACCTTCTTCCTAGGGTTATGGATCTCTGCGCAGGGTAAGATTTCAGGTTTCACCCCCGGCTGGAGGTGTGAAAACAAAACACTTCACATACTCAGGAATGTGTATTTAACTCCTTTACAGTATCAGAACAAGACCTGCCAGGCCTTGGGTGTGTTTCCAGCCTCCAGGCACCAGTTTTACTGATACTTTGTGACCTTTGGAGGAGATAAGCTTCAAGGGGATGAAGTCGCACCTTCTACCCAGGGTTATGGAGCCACGCGCAGGGTGAGATTTCGTGGTTTGTTTTGTTTTCACAAAGAAGGCAGGCACTATCAATCCTGAGGGCAGGGTGCTTGGTTTCCATGTGAGGGGGTGCCTCTGCCTGAGCAGGGCCCCTCTGCAGCTCTCAGTCCATTCTCTGGGGCTGTTTGTGAATGCGGTCAAACCATATACTCTTAAGTGCATTATAACCTCGCAATTAATGCTAACTGTTAGATTTTGGAGTCTCTGGTTGACACAGGTAGGTACTTGTGACAAGCAGAGACCCTCTCCTCTAGTCAGGATAAGGGGATTACCCTCTCAAAACAACCCCTGCTCACCCTCTAGGTAGCTTGGCGCGAGCAGACAAGACTTATTTCAGAGGCATTATAGGTTAAGCATTTGTGAACATATACAGTAACTAAGTGACAACACCACAAATGGACACCACACTAGATTTATATAAAAAATAGTGATCTTTTATGTAAAGACTTAGCACAAGACCAAATAACGACAAAAATGACATACACAGTTCAAGAATATGGTTTCAGAAAGAGTTCTTAGTTTAGCGACAAAATCATCCACCTTAGCGTCAATTTTAGCCGACAGTACCTGGCGATGCAATAAAAGTTCATAGCGGCGCTAGGCGTCGAGAAACAAGTGACGGCGTCAGTCCTGAGACCCTGGGGAGGCAATGCGACAACTCTGCGGCAGGCGTGGCGACGAATCCGGTCTGTATAGAGCATGAGGCGATACTTCTGTAGATTTCAAGGCATAGCTTTTCCAGTAGGATTTTACTCGCTAAGGCACGATGCGACAAAAATCGGCGGCAATTTTACTAGCGATGATCTTAGTTGGTTCTGCGACGATATTTGCAGCGATAAAATTCAGCACGCTAACGAGCGGTTCGATGATCTTGGCTGGCTTTGCGACGATTTCACCCAGCGGCGGCAGGCTCTGCGACGATGTTCGCAGCGATAGAATTCTGCCCGCTAATGAGCGGAGCGGGGATCTTGGCTGGCTCTGCGACGATGTCCACAGCGATCAAATTCGGCCCGCTAACGAGCGGGGCGATGATTTCACCAGCGATGATCTGGCTCAGTGGCAGCAGGCTCTGCGACGATGTTCGCAGCGATAAAATTCTGCACGCCAATCCCCCAGGTCAGGGACAGTACTCCTCCTTACAGCTTTCCCAGTTCCTTCTCCTCAGGCAGAGGTTTCTTCTTGTCAAGCAGGATCTAATTTCTTGGGAGCAGGGTCCCAATACTTATACCCCTAATTCCTTTGTTCCTCTGGGGTAGAGGGACCTTTGCCCAGTCCAAACCAGTTCTTGAGCACTTTGTTGACATGACTCTGCCTTTCTATTCAGGGTGCAGGGCAGAGACATCAGCCGCTCCACAGGAGGTGGAGCCAGCATTGTGGTGGCAGAGCACAGCCCTATTCAGAGTCCAGGTGCACTCCTCCCACCCATCTGGATGTTAATCTCTCTATTCACCACCAGGCTACCTAGCCCTGCCCTCTGGAATTCCCCAGCCCTGTCACTCACAGAAACCAGACAGCAAATACACATCATAGCAGAGGTGGACTGAAATGGTTAGGCAAGCAAATACCAGCTTTCTAAAAGTGGTATTTGCAAACACAGAATATTAAAATAAACTTTACTAAAAGATGTATTTTATTATTCTGAGTTCAGGCATACTAAACTCGAATTTCTACCATGTTCTCTGAGTCTGCTGGGATTATAGTGTGTAATAATTCCAGCAGCTCATTCTGGCCTATGGGAACAGGTAGCCTTCCAATAGTGAAAAACGAAAGTGGCTGTAATTCACTATAAGGACATGCCACACACATCAGGGCTTGTCCTACCTTATGCTTACAATGCACCCTGCCCTTGGGCCTACCATAGGGGTGTCTGATATGAAGAAAATGGAAGGTTTAGGGACTGGCAAGTGGGTGCACTTACCCAGTCAGCATGACAGTACCAGACTGCACGCATGCTCTGCAATGGCAGACCTTAGACACATGTTTACAGGCTGCTTCTGTGGCTGGCACAACCAGTGTTGCAAGCCCACTAGCAGCATTTGGATTTACAAGCCCTGGGCACTCCTGGGGCACTTTACTGGGGTCTGACAGTAAACCAAATACGCCAATCATGGAATCCAATCAACATATACATTTTATACAGGGAGCACTTGCACTGTGGCACTGGCTGGCAGTGGCACAGTGCTCTGAGCAGCTAACACCAGCAAAACACATGAGGCACAGCAACAAAAAGTGGAAGGGAGACTCACGCCAAGGTGCCAGGTCTAACACTAACTTTGGAATGGCTGCATCAAAACATGTTGTGTTTGGTGTCAAACGCTTTGGAATAATACCCCCACACCAGTAACTGGTGTGGGAGTATAATCCCACCCCTCTAGAAGGATAGACATGTATCTACTGTGGAAACACGGTAGAATCCTGAAGAGCCCTGGCATCACAAAATGGATGGCATGAATCACAGACACTGGGCTGCCCTCCTGCTGCTGCTGACCGAAACTCGCAGTGGAGGAAGCCCAACAATAGGCATCCTGTCACACGGAGGTGTCACCAGCTTCCAGACAGGATTTAGTGTACTGGGGCTGGGTGGGTGCACTCCTAGAGTGCTTTGAAGTCCTGCACTGGGGGAGCAGTAGGCTCCTCTGTGCATATGCCAGCTCAAACCGGTTCAAGGGCTACCTGCCCCTGCTCTGGCGCAAAACTGGACAAAGGGAAGTGGGTGTAGCCACCCACTCCCCTGACCCTCCCATAGGTGGGGTCATAGAGCTAGTCCCTGCCTCTCTTGTAGTATAAGTTAGGGAACCCTTGCCATTGCAAACTAGATATCCCTGGTGACGCTCTGAAGAAGAATCCTGAACCTTCGACGTTCCACTACCTCTGGAAGACTGAAGAATCTCCCTTGGAGTCAAGGAGTGACTCTCCTGCTAGGTAGGCACCAAAACTTTGAATCAACGGTCGCAAACTTTTCCCGCTCCTGCCGGAGTCCGAAGACCCTGCAGCCCCAGAAGGGGATTTCCTGACTTCTCCAAGGCCATCGTGAGTCCCCAGTGACGCTGAGGCAAGTGGACCCCACGAGTGACGAGGAACCGCAATACCTGGGTACCGGGGCACTATTTTCGAGTGCAACCCCTTTACGACATTCTACAAACTTGTGCATTGGACCACGTGTGGTCGAAGCCTCCAGCGAGATTTCCACTGAAGATCAGAGGCCTACCTTGTCCCGAGTGACCGTGGGCCCCTGTTGAGTGAATCCTCCTGAGGCGTCTTCGTGATCCCTTACTGGCTAGCTCATGGGTCCCCTGAAGACTTTTCTACAGTTTTAAAGGGCTCTCTTGGTTGCTTCAGGCCTGCCCTGACTTACTCTCACTGGGTGAGTCCTTCAGACCTTGCTGGTCTGCACCACTTACTTTTTACACTTTCCACAAGACTTGCTGTTACCAAGGCTTGTTGGCTCCAATCTGGTCACCGACACCGCAGTAAGCTGCAGACTTCATGGGACATGCCGAATCCAGCTCCTGGTCATCGTTGAAACCTTCTGGACCTCGTGGCTGAAGAGTCAAGACACCCATGATCACCTGAAATCACCCGACGACTGTGGGCATCCAGCTTCCTTGCCCCGGGTCACTGCCAAGTGACTTTGAACACTGTCCCCTCTGCTTTCAGGTCTTCCTTCTTCTGAATCCAGCCTTGGATTCCACCGGACACTTGTCCTGTCTTCACAAGCAGCAAGTCTTCTTTGGCTCCCATTGAAAACGACGCCGCGACCCGACACCAAAAGACACCTATGCACCCGGCTTCCCTGGGTGGGGCAACTCCAGCAATACAGTGCTCCTGTGTGTGTTGGCTCTAGAACTACTTACCCTGTAAGTGACTTGCTTGTAGACTCTCCCGAAGTATCCTAAAACTTTAAAATTCCAACCGCGACTTGCTCCATTGAAGTCAATTGGGATCCGCGGCTGTGTTCTCACACTGCACGCGTCTCCTGTGGGTCCTTTACTTACCTGCCGTGGGTGGATTAGTGAGGCCCCAGCGCTTCTGAAGGCCCTAGGCCTTGTCCCCTCGCAAGTCGATATTCCTAAGTCTCTTTTTTAGCATATGGTCTGGTACGCCCCAAGGGCCCCAGCCATATAAGTGCTTAATTTATTGTGAAACGTTGATTTGTGCATATGTTCCTGACTTCTAATCTCATAAAGAGATTAGTAGAGTGTGTCTAGAAATAAATACATATATATTTGAGATATATACCTGTGTGGTGTCCTTTCATTTGGTAATTCAAGAGATTATAAGGTAAAAAAAGCTGCTTTACATTCCTCTAAAGACTTAGCCTGAAGGCTGCTCTCCACAGCTACCACTAGGATAGCTTTCTTTAAAAGGTTGTCTTAAACCTACTACCATAAGAGTCGAATTGGACTGGTGCAAGGTGGTCAGTTTAACTAGTGACCAGCATATACCAGGCCAACTTCTCACACTGTGGAACACATAAAGCGCTGGTCTTCGAGGGTTGGAGTGGGCACCCTAAGTACCGAAAAGTAAACAATGCATAAAGCATGGTGCGCTGCCGGCTCTGCAGAGTTGCTGAGAATCACACATGGGCAGAACGTGAGTCATTCAATCTGCCCCACATATAGAATAAAAGTGGGGTAGTGGGGCTATATTACCAAAAAGGAACAAGTCTATGACTACCTCAGGGAGCGCATCAATGAAAAAGGGCTGCCGAGGATCACACCTGCTATTCTGCCCAAAGGCAGGAAACTTCTTTGTTACCTCAATTGGTTAATGCAGTCACTGCAGAGATTGTGTGTGTAACTAGGGAGAAGCAGAATTGAGTACTGCTTTGTGCACTGTAAAATTGTGACTTCTGTATTATAGTGCTACGAGATCGCAGCCTGGGACTAAAGCGCTGAATATGTACACCGTTTTAAAATTACAAAATAAGCCAGGCTGCCGCAACACATACATACATTTAGTGTTCAATAAAAAGCAAGTATTAACTTTCCATGTTTTGAGTTTTGCAGCAGTTTGATGATCATTTTAGAACTTCTAATTGCTG
>NC_140587.1:36778666-36783666 GCF_964204655.1 Triturus cristatus
TGAAGTTTGTGAACTTAGTTTAGTGTGCGTGCAAATCCTGTATTGCCAATCACTGGTGTGTTCCAGCTACTACAGCTGAAACAAGGCCAATGGAGGTACCTATCAGTGAGGCAGACTGGTCTCAAGGGCAGGGCCGGCTTTAGCGCTGGTGGTGCCGTGTGCAACAGTGTTTGTTGGTGCCCCCCTATGACCACCTCCGCCACAGAGTCCCTCAATTCCACCCTTTAACAGTGCCCCTCAAGTCTCCATAACCACTCTCTCTCTCAGATGCATTTAATTTGATTTACAGCGCCACTCAATCCAGTGTAGGGTTTCAGAGCACTTTACATCACACAGACTACACAGAGACCATCAATTATGTATGTGTAAATCACTGTATAGGAAATGTTACATAAGACAAAGGACTTAAAGGTGTAGAAGTTACATGCCAACCATACTAGTGGGCAGTATAGTTTAATAGTGTTTGGTCTGGACAAACACAAACTCAGAATTTCAAACGTAATACCATGGTTGGGAGTTCTCTTTAATAATCAGAATTGATTTCTATCCATATGAACACTTTTTGCAACATTAGGATAATCAAAGACTGGGGGAAAAAAGATAATGCTCTAATTCAGTGGTTCCCAAACTTTTGACTCCTAAGGACCCCACTGAGTCACCACTGGAACTCGGGGACCCCCAAGCAATTTGTATGATTTAAATTTCAAACGTTAAAACAGTAATTCGAAAAAAATAAACACGTGTGCACACAAAACAAATACTCGAAATACTAAGGATTTTAGGCGCATATTTACAAACCCCTACCACCATGGAAACATCACTTTTTGTAACGTTCGCGTGTCGATAGGGGCTTCGCCTTATTTACAAGGCAGCGGTAAGCCACTTAATATGGCTTAACGCTGCCTTGTAAATAAGGCCCCCTTTCGCGCAATGCTTAGCGTGAAAGGGGTGGGTAGTGGGCTTTGCAGTGGGCGTTCCACGGCAAAACCCATTGATTTTGATGCTGCCCCCTATTCACATGGGCAGCGTAAATAGGAGGCAGCGCCAAAATTAACACCAGGGAAAACCAGGTCTTAACTTGGCGAAACGAGGAGGAATGCTTTATTTCTCCTCATTTTTGCTTTTTCCATGTGTGCTGCCTTGTGCAGCACACATGGAAAAAGCAAAACGCCTTGGATTGTTTATGTTCAGGAAGATGACCCTTCCTGCACATAAACAATCATTAAAAAAATGGCACTTTGTAACTTCCATGTGTGCTGCATTAAGCAGCACACACACAAGTGACAAAACCCAATTTCAAGATTGTTTATGTGCAGGAAGGTGGGACCTTCCTTTACATAAACAATCTTCCCCTGCACGCAGACACCCTTGCACTGTGTTGCAAGGATGCCTGCGTTGGCGCTACACTGCTAAGTGTAGCACCAGCACAGGGCAAAATGTAGGGCTGCACCATATTCTTGTAAATATGGTGCAGCCCTGCGTTTCTGAAGTGGCGGCGCGTGTCGTTAAGCCACAGAGGCTAACGACACGCTCCACCACTTCTTTTGTAAATATCCCCCTTAGTATTTTATAGTGAAAGAATTTGCAAAAAACAAAATTTTAATGGGAAGGTTGGTGTTGCATCTCTGTGACTACCTTTTAAATGGTTGGCTTTATTTCGCAGTACGAGGCTCCTACTCCTGCCAGGGCCAGACTGGAAACCCAAAGCAGCCCTGGCAAATGTTTTCAGACCAGTCCCCATACGGTGCACACAAAGTGCATTGAGTGTGCCTGACCACTACAAAGGGGGCTTTGGGAGGCTCTCCCCCCAAAGAAATTTAGGAAACAATGGTGCAGTCTACAACACGTTTATCATTTTCATCACACACATATAGAGACAATTAATCATAAGTGTAAATCAGTGTATAGAAAATGTTACATAAGGCAAAGGGGACTACAGGGTGTAGGATTCACATGTCATTTATACTGGTAGGCATTTTTAAAGAGTGCATGGTCTCGAGAAGCACAAAAAACTCGAGATTCAGAACATAAGACAGTGGTTAGCATTGACTTTAACAATAAAAATGTATTTCCACCCTAATAAACCTTTTTAGCAGCATCGAGATAATGAAAGACAGGGAAAAAACATAAGTTACTAACTTGTACCATGCAGTTTGCAAGCAGCTCTTTGATGACAGTTTATAGGTCACTGTGCTAGATTACGGTTGTCACTTATGTACTGCACAGTGACAAAATAATCTTTTTGACAAAAGCAGTAACCCACTCGCCTATGCACATAAAATACTGTTATTTAAAATGCACAGTACACGTTCTTTGCAATAGGCAAATTAACCCTCTGTGCTACATTAGATAACTCAAAGCTGCCACAGGACAAAACTCTCATCTCTCTCCAGCAGGTTCATTAATCACTGGTGTTATCTTGGCACTTTTATTGTTGCTGGAAAACTGCTAATTATACAAGTGCAGTGCTTTTTAAACTGCTGCCCGCGGACCCCCTGGGAAAGTGTCAGGGACCCCTGGGGGTCCCCGGACCACAGTTTGGGAAACACTGGTATAGAATAAAGTCAGAAAAAGACAACATTTGCAGCAAAAGTATCTTTCGTTTTTGGATCCATTTCACAGTGAAACAAATAAACGAAAGGAGGAAAGAGGGGGTGAGAAGTAGGTCTGCCCAGCCACCACCTCGCTCCCTGCTACAAGTGACACACAACAAACAAAAGTCACTGCTCTGCTGAACCGGCCGGGGCCTAGGCCCTCCTTGCCCCTTCCTTAGGCCCCGGCCCTTTTGCTTTTGATTCTGGCCCCAGCCCAGTTACGACGCCCCCCGGCCGCAGAAAGCGCCACCACTGCCACCAGTCACCCATAAATCAGACCTGGCCACGGCCAGGAACAAATTGCGCTCACCTGCAGACTGGGGGAATTAAATCACGGGGTGCCTCGACCTCGCCTCAGAGTCACGTCACGTCACCCGACCATGATGATGCTGTAGACGTGCGCAGCGTGACAGGTCAGGTGGTGTGGGGGTTTAATAAAATTATAATGATAAGGGCGGAGGGCGGCCGCTGCTCATACTAGCCTAGTAGCCTGCCTCTGCACGCTTCGGAGCACCGCAGCAGAGAATCCTTGTCCTGCTGCTCACACCAGGCCTCAGTCAGACAGGCTTAATGTAAGCACTGCGTTCTGTTGTTAGGGCCGATTTGGACCGACCATGACTCCCTCGGTCCAAATCGGCCCCAACAACAGAACCGGCCCCCTGTCACAAAACCGGCCCCCACCCCATCCAGCCTACCGGGGGATTGCCCGGTGCCCGGAATCACCAGTCCGGGCCTGTGTAACACCCTCCGCTAGAAGCGAAGGGCCACCCCGAAGCCTTCCCAACTGACCCGGAGCCGGTTGCGGCGCACTGCCGCGCAGGAAATGCGCCCTGCGGGGGCTGGGTAGGGCCCGGGCGCCGGTCCCGCAGAGGGGATCCGGAACTCCCGGGCCACCGACCTTCCCGCCGTGTTGAATCCTCCGGGCGGACTGCACGGACCCCACCCGTTTACCTCTCGACGGTTTCACGCCCTCTTGAACTCTCTCTTCGAAGTTCTTTTCAACTTTCCCTTACGGTACTTGTTGGCTATTGGTCTCGTGCCCGTATTTAGCCTTAGATGGAGTTTCCCACCCGCTTTGGGCTGCATTCCCAAGCAACCCGACTCCGAGAAGACCCGATCCCGGCGCGCCGGGGGCCGCTACCGGCCTAACACCGTCCGCGGGGTGAGCCTCGATCAGAAGGACTTGGGGCCCCCTGAGCGACGCCGGGGAGTCGGTCTTCTGTATGCCACATTTCCCGCGCCCGCCGCCGGGCGGGGATTCGGCGCTGGGCTCTTCCCTCTTCACTCGCCGTTACTGGGGGAATCCTGGTTAGTTTCTTTACCTCCGCTTAGTAATATGCTTAAATTCAGCGGGTCGCCACGTCTGATCTGAGGTCGCAGTCGGAAAGAAAACGCCGGAGCGTTCGGGGGGAGCCGGGGAAGGCCAGGCAAACCCTGCCGAAGCAGGGGGGGCCTGGCGTACCCGGCAGCACGCGCCATCTTTCCCCAGATCGTGTCTGGAGGGGTTTCGCCCTCGCCGGGAAGCCGGCCGCGGAGGAGGGCGCCCGAGGTGCGTGCGCACGGGCAGCCGGTGGGACACCACGGACAGCCACGCGCGGCACGCAGCCAGGTGCCCCGGGGCGGACCGGTCGCCAGGCCCCCTTCTCGGGGAGCCAGGCACGCCAGCGGCGTACCTCCGCGGCAGGACCCGGCCAGGGACCCTGCCAACGGGCGATCGGGGGGGGTCTGACCTTGTGGGGGGACGAAGGGGAAGCGGAGCTCACCCTGCGACGGCCCCAGCCGCGTCCCGGGGAAGCCCCGGGGCGATTGACGATCGAGCGACCCTCAGACAGGCGTAGCCCCGGGAGGAACCCGGGGCCGCAAGGTGCGTTCGAAGTGTCGATGATCAATGTGTCCTGCAATTTACACAAATTCTCGCAGCTAGCTGCGTTCTTCATCGACGCGCGAGCCGAGTGATCCACCGCCAAGAGTCACAGGCAACTTTTCAAAAACGTTCGCCCACCTGCGGGCGCAGGAGAGGCGGGAGGAAGGCGACGCCGTCCGTCCGTCGCACGTGCGGCGAGACGGCACGGGCGCCCCGTTCAAGGCTTCCCCTCTGGGAGTCAGACAGCACCGTCGTGGGGGGGAAAAACATTGCCAGGCGCTCGGCCCGGGAGCGCACCCCCACCCACCCGGGGGCAAGGGAGCGGGCTTCCAGAGCGACGGGAGCAGGCAGCCCCGCAGCCGCCGGTCCCTCCCGGGGTAACCCGGCAGAGACCACGTGAGTCTTCAAACCCCTCAGCCCGGCCACACGGGACCGGGTCGGACCGGGTACCTGGCAACGAGGGAGGGTCGCTCCACATGCACATCAGCCGTCCGTTGCAGGATCGGCCCCGAGCCGTGGCAGCAGAGGCTGGCAATCGGCCC